>NC_060187.1:22098117-22422636 GCF_021184085.1 Oncorhynchus gorbuscha | reverse complement strand
GCCTTTGCTGTCCATAATGCCCTCCCTTCGCTGCTGCCTGTTAACACGCCTCTCGGTCCGAGTGTGGTGGGTGATTCTGTAACGTCGTTCTTCGTTTGTCGAAAGAGAGTCGGACCGAAATGCAGCGTGGTGGTTACTCATGACTTTAATGGAAAAAGTGACACATGAAATAACTATACAAAATACAAAACAACAAACGGAACGTGAAACCTAATTGCAGCCTATCTGGTGAAACTACACAGAGACAGGAACAATCACCCACGAAATACACAATGAACCCCAGGCTACCTAAATACGGTTCCCCATCAGAGACAACAAGAATCACCTGACTCTGATTGAGAACCGCCTCAGGCAGCCAAGCCTATACTAGACACACCCCTAATCAACCACAATCCCAATGCCTACAAAAACCCCAATACGACAATACAATAAACCCATGTCACACCCTGGCCTGAACAAATAATTAAAGAAACACAAAATACTAAGACCAAGGCGTGACAGAACTAGGATTCCTGGGAGTGAATTCTGATGAAGATCATCAAAGGTACGGGAATATTTATAATGTGATTTCTGGTTTCTGTTGACTCCAACACGGCGGAAAGTTCTATTTATTTTCTGAGCGCAGTCTCAAATTATTGCATGGTTTGCTTTTTCCGTAAAGTTTTTGGGAAATCTGACACAGTGGTTGCATTAAGGAGAGGTATATCTATAATTCCATGTGTATAACTTGAGTATTTCTGTTGAATCGATGTGGCTATGCAAACTCACTGAATGTTTTTGGAACTAGTGAATGTAACGTGCCAATGTAAACTCCGAATTTTTTATATAAATATGAACTTTATCAAACAAAACATACATGTATTGTGTAACATGAAGTCTATGAGCGTCATCTGATGAAGATCATCAAAGGTTAGTGATTAATTTTGTCTCTATTTGTGCTTTTTGTGACTCCTCTCTTTGGCTGGAAAAATGGCTGAGTTTTTCTTTGGCTTGATGATGACCTAACCTAATCATTTGTGGTGCTTTCGCTGTAAAGTCTATTAGAAATCCGACACTCTGTTGGGATTAACAACAAGATTACCTTTAAAAGGGTATAAAATACATGTATGTTTGAGGAATTTTAATTATGAGATTTCTGTTGTTTTGAATTTGGCGCCGTGCACTTTCACTGGCTGTTGTCATATCATCCCGTTAACGGGATTGCAGCCCTAAGATTAACTGACTTGCCTAGTTAAATATAAAAACATTAGGTAAGAATGGTGCAGAAGATGATGGCTGCTGTTTTATGACCCCGTAACCAATTGTGCTATTGTGTATGTTATGTAACTTATTTTCTACATAATGTTTCTGCCACCGTGTCTTATGACCGAACCTAGTAGTGGAGGAATATGGGAAGGATTTACTTCAGATGCCCTACCGGTGAACCTGGTCTTTTAAAGGACAAGAGGACACAAAATGACCAAGAGTCCCACAATAGAGACAACTCTTTGTGTTGATCCTGTATTGTCATTCCGCTGGGGAAAGCCCAGCTCTGCCTAGTTGCATAGGCTCGGGAAGAAGGTGACTCGGGTGTCTTCAGTGACTCACGGGGAAGATCAGGAGGAACTCTTGGGTTCTCTCAGCAATGGAACCGTCGGGGACTTCCTGGATGACTCTGAGGCAAGGTGGAATCCCTGGACGTGCGAAATCGAATTTACTGTCCCTCCGTCGTTCCCTTAATCACCCATAGATATGGATGTGCAGGCAAAAGACAGGTCAAGGCCAGGCAGGGGTCAGTAATCCAGATAGATGGGGCAAAGGTACAGGACGGCAGGCAGGCTCAGGGTCAGGGTAGGCAGAGGTCAGTAATCCAGATAGATGGGGCAAAGGTACAGGATGGCAGGCAGGCTCAGGGTCAGGGTAGGCAGAGGTCAGTAAATCAGATAAGTGGGGCAAAGGTACAGGATGGCAGGCAGGCTCAGGGTCAGGGCACGCAGAAAAGGTCAACACCAGGAAAACTAGAAAACAAGAACAATTGAGAGACGGGAACAGAGGGGGAAACACTGGTAGGCTTGACGAAACAAAACGAACTGGCAACAGACAAACAGAGAACACAGGTATAAATACACATGGGATAATGGGGAAGATGGACGACACCTGGAGGGGAGTGGAGACAACTGCTCAGCCTCCGACCACAAGGCACTGCAGAGGGTAGTGCGTTCGGCCCAGTACATCACTGGGGCCAAACTTCCTGCCATCCAGGACCTCTATACCAGGCGGTGTCAGAGGAAGGCCCTAAAAATTGTCAGACTCCAGCCACCCTAGTCATCGACTGATATCACTGCTACCACACGGCAAGCAGTACCGGAGCATCAAGTCAAGGTCAAAAAGGCTTCTTAACAGCTTCTACCCCCAAGCCATAAGACTCCTGAACATCTTATCAAAGGGCTACCCAGACCCCTCTGGGTAGCCCTTTGTAGCTGCTGCTACTCTCTGTTTATTATCTATGCATAGTCAACTTTAACTCTACCTACATTTACATGTTATCTCAATTACCTCGACGAAATCATGCCCCCGCACACATACCGGTACCCCCTGTTTATAACCTTGCTATTATTATTTTACTGCTGCCCTTTAATTATGTTACTTTTATTTAACATTTTTTACTAAAAGCACTGTTGGTTAGGGGCTTGTCAGTAAGCATTTCACTGTTTTACATTTACATTTACATTTAAGTCATTTAGCAGACGCTCTTATCCAGAGCGACTTACAAATTGGTGCATTCACCTTATGACATCCAGTAGAGCAGTCACTTTACAATAGTGCATCTAAATCTTAAAGGGGGGGATGAGAAGGATTACTTATCCTATCCTAGGTATTCCTTAAAGAGGTGGGGTTTCAGGTGTCTCCGGAAGGTGGTGATTGACTCCGCTGTCCTGGCGTCGTGAGGGAGTTTGTTCCACCATTGGGGGGCCAGAGCAGCGAACAGTTTTGACTGGGCTGAGCGGGAACTGTACTTCCTCAGTGGTAGGGAGGCGAGCAGGCCAGAGGTGGATGAACGCAGTGCCCTTGTTTGGGTGTAGGGCCTGATCAGAGCCTGGAGGTACTGAGGTGCCGTTCCCCTCACAGCTCCGTAGGCAAGCACCATGGTCTTGTAGCGGATGCGAGCTTCAACTGGAAGCCAGTGGAGAGAGCGGAGGAGCGGGGTGACGTGAGAGAACTTGGGAAGGTTGAACACCAGACGGGCTGCTGCGTTCTGGATGAGTTGTAGGGGTTTAATGGCACAGGCAGGGAGCCCAGCCAACAGCGAGTTGCAGTAATCCAGACGGGAGATGACAAGTGCCTGGATTAGGACCTGCGCCGCTTCCTGTGTGTGGTAGGGTCGTACTCTGCGGATGTTGTAGAGCATGAACCTACAGGAACGGGCCACCGCCTTGATGTTAGTTGAGAACGACAGGGTGTTGTCCAGGATCACGCCAAGGTTCTTAGCGCTCTGGGAGGAGGACACAATGGAGTTGTCAACCGTGATGGCGATATCATGGAACGGGCAGTCCTTCCCCGGGAGGAAGAGCAGCTCCGTCTTGCCGAGGTTCAGCTTGAGGTGGTGATCCGTCATCCACACTGATATGTCTGCCAGACATGCAGAGATGCGATTTGCCACCTGGTCATCAGAAGGGGGAAAGGAGAAGATTAATTGTGTGTCATCTGCATAGCAATGATAGGAGAGACCATGTGAGGTTATGACAGAGCCAAGTGACTTGGTGTATAGCGAGAATAGGAGAGGGCCTAGAACAGAGCCCTGGGGGACACCAGTGGTGAGAGCGCGTGGTGAGGAGACAGATTCTCGCCACGCCACCTGGTAGGAGCGACCTGTCAGGTAGGACGCAATCCAAGCGTGGGCCGCGCCGGAGATGCCCAACTCGGAGAGGGTGGAGAGAAGGATCAGTTTTATTCTGTTATCTTCGGCACTTGTGACAAATAACATTTTATTTGATTTTATTTGTCATGGTACTGTTATAGTACTGTTATGGTTCTGTCAGGGTACTGTTAAGGTACTGTTATCTGTTATGGTACTATTATGGTACTGCTATGGTTTTGTCACAGTACTGTAATGGTTCTGTCATGGTACTGTTATGGTACTGTTATGGTTCTGTCATAGTATATTTATGGTTAGGTCATTGTACTGTTATGCTACTGTTATGGTTCTGTCATGGCACTGTTATGGTACTGTTATGGACCTGTTATGGTTCTGTCATGGTACTGTTATGGTTCTATAGTGGTACTGTTATGGTTCTGTCATAGTACTGTTATGGTACTGTTATGGCATTATTATGGTACTGTCATTGTACTGTCATGGTACTGTTACGGAACTGTTATTGTACTGTTATGGTTCTGTCATGGTAATGTTATGGTACCGTTTTTGTACTCTTTTGGTTATGTCATGGTACTGTTATGGTTCTGACATGGTACTGTTATTGTACTGTTATGGTACTGTTATGGTTCTTTCATTGTTCTGTTGTGGTAATGTTATTGTACTGCTATGGTTCTGCAATGGTCCTGGTAAGTTACTGTTGTGGTACTGTAATGGTTCTGTCATGGTACTGTTTTGGTACTGTTATGGCACTGTTGTGTTTCTGTCATTGTACTGTTATGTTACTGTTATGGCTCTGTCATGGTACTGTTATGGTTCTGACATGCTACCTTTATTGTACTGTTATGGTACTGCCATGGTACTGTTATTGTGCTGTTATTGTACTGTCATGGTTCTGTCATTGTACTGTTATGGTACTGTTATGGTTCTGTCATGGTACGGCTATGGTTCTGTCATGGTCTTGTAATCATACTGTTATGGTTCTGTTATGGTGCTGTTGTGGTACTGTCTTGTTACTGTTATGGTACAGTAATGGTATTGTCATTGTACTGTTATGGTACTGTTATGGTTCTGTCATGGTACTGCTACAGTACCATTTTTGTACTGTTTTGGCTATATCATGGTGCTGTTATGGTTCTGACGTGGTACTGTTATTGTACTGTTATGGTTGTGTTATGGTTCTGTCGCGGTACTGTTTTGGTACTGTTAGTGTACCATTATGTCACTGTTTTGGTTCTGTCATGGTACTGCTATGTTTCTGTCATGGCACTGTTATTGTACTGTTATGTTTCTGTCATGGTACTGTTATGGTACTATTATGGTTCTGTGATGGTACTGTTGTGGTTCTGACATGCTACTGTTATGGTACTGTTATGGTACTGTTATGGTTCTGTCATGGTACTGTTATGGTTCTGTCAAGTTCCTGTTACGGTTCTGTCATGGTACTGTTTTTGTACTGTTATGGTACTGTTATGGTTCTGTCATGGTACTTTTATGGTTCTGTTGTGGTACTGTTATGGTACTGTTGTGCTACGTAGAATGTATGCACACATGACTGTAAGTCGCTTTGGATAAAAGCGTCTGCTAAATGGCATATATTATTATTATTATTATTATGGTTCTGTCATGGTACTTTTATGGTTCTGTTGTGGTACTGTTATGGTACTGTTGTGCTGCTGTTATGGTTCTGTCATTGTATTTTTATGGTTCTGTTGTGGTACTGTTATGGTACTGTTGTGCTGCTTTTATGGTTCTGTTATGGTACTTTTATGGTTCTGTTGTGGTACTGTTATGGTACTGTTATGGTACTGTTATGGTTCTGTCATGGTATTTTTATGGTTCTGTTGTGGTACTGTTATGGTACTGTTGTGCTGCTGTTATGGTTCTGTCATGCTACTATTATGTCACTGTTATGGTTCTGTCATGGTACTGTTATGGTACTGTTATGGCACTATTATGGTTCTGTCATTGTACTGTTATGGTACTGTTATGGTTCTGTCATGGTACTTTTATGGTTCTGTTGTGGTACTGTTATGGTACTGTTGTGCTGCTGTTATGGTTCTGTCATGGTACTTTTATGGTTCTGTTGTGGTACTGTTATGGTACTGTTGTGCTGCTGTTATGGTTCTGTCATGGTACTATTATGGTTCTGTCATTGTACTGTTATTGTACTGTTATGGTTCTGTCATGGTACTTTTATGGTTCTGTTGTGGTACTGTTATGGTACTGTTGTGCTGCTGTTATGGTTCTGTCATGGTACTATTATGGTTCTGTCATTGTACTGTTATGGTACTGTTATGGTTCTGTCATGGTACTTTTATGGTTCTGTTGTGGTACTGTTATGGTTTTGTTGTGCTGCTGTTATGGTTCTGTCATGGTACTATTATGGTTCTGTCATGGTACTGTTATGGTACTGTTGTGCTGCTGTTATGGTTCTGTCATGGTACTTTTATGGTTCTGTTGTGGTACTGTTATGGTACTGTTATGGTACTGTCATGGTACTGTTGTGCTGCTGTTATGGTTCTGTCATGGTACTGTTATGGTACTGTTGTGCTGCTGTTATGGTACTGTTATGGTACTGTTATGGTACTGTTGTGCTGCTGTTATGGTACTGTTATGGTTCTGTTGTGCTGCTGTTATGGTTCTGTCATGGTACTGTTATGGTACTGTTGTGCTGCTGTTATGGTTCTGTCATGGTACTTTTATGGTTCTGTTATGGTTCTGTTATGGTACTGTTATGGTACTGTTATGGTACTGTTGTGCTGCTGTTATGGTTCTGTTGTGCTGCTGTTATGGTTCTGTTATGGTACTGTTGTGCTGCTGTTATGGTTGTGTTATGGTACTGTTGTGCTGCTGTTATGGTACTGTTATGGTACTGTTATGGTTCTGTTGTGGTACTGTTATGGTTCTGTTATGGTACTGTTATGGTACTGTTATGGTACTGTTGTGCTGCTGTTATGGTACTGTTATGGTACTGTTATGGTACTGTTGTGCTGCTGTTATGGTACTGTTATGGTACTGTTATGGTACTGTTATGGTACTGTTGTGCTGCTGTTATGGTACTGTTATGGTACTGTTGTGCTGCTGTTATGGTTCTGTTATGGTACTGTTGTGCTGCTGTTATGGTACTGTTATGGAACTGTTATGGTACTGTTGTGCTGCTGTTATGGTACTGTTATGGTACTGTTATGGTACTGTTGTGCTGCTGTTATGGTACTGTTATGGTACTGTTATGGTACTGTTGTGCTGCTGTTATGGTACTGTTATGGTACTGTTATGGTACTGTTATGGTACTGTTGTGCTGCTGTTATGGTACTGTTATGGTACTGTTATGGTACTGTTATGGTACTGTTGTGCTGCTGTTATGGTACTGTTATGGTACTGTTGTGCTGCTGTTATGGTACTGTTATGGTACTGTTGTGCTGCTGTTATGGTTCTGTTATGGTACTGTTATGGTTCTGTTGTGGTACTGTTATGGTACTGTTGTGCTGCTGTTATGGTTCTGTTATGGTACTGTTGTGCTGCTGTTATGGTACTGTTATGGTACTGTTATGGTACTGTTGTGGTACTGTTGTGGTTCTGTTATGGTTCTGTTGTGGTACTGTTATGGTACTGTTATGGTACCGTTATGGTTTTATGATAGAACTGGTATTGTACTGTTATGGTACTGTCATGTTACTGTTATGGTACTGTTATGGTTCTGTTGTGGTACTGTTATGGTACTGTCATGGTACTGTTATGGTACTGTTATGGTACTGTCATGGTACTGTCATGGTACTGTCATGGTACTGTTATTTTACCATTATGGTTTTATGATAGAACTGGTATTGTACTGTTATGGTACTGTCATGGTACTGTCATGGTACTGTTATGGTACTGTTATGGTACTGTTATGGTACTGTCATGGTACTGTTATTTTACCGTTATGGTTTTATGATAGAACTGGTATTGTACTGTTATGGTACTGTCATGGTACTGTTATGGTACTGTTATGGTTCTGTTGTGGTACTGTTATGGTTCTGTTGTGGTACTGTTATGGTACTGTCATGGTACTGTTATGGTACTGTTATGGTACTGTCATGGTACTGTTATTTTACCGTTATGGTTTTATGATAGAACTGGTATTGTACTGTTATGGTACTGTTATGGTACTGTCATGGTACTGTTATTACCTTACCTACTGTATAATTATGTTATTGAGCCACAGGAGAAGCCATGTGTTGTGTTTGAGTGCCTGTCTGGTCAGTATGGCAATACAAAACATACATTACAAATGTTAATCTTAATACCTGATCAGATTAACTCGTTTTTAAAATTCCGATGGATATCTGATTTAATTTGAGCCTCAAATACTCTACACACTAACGACAGTGTCTAAGGTAACATTGTAGCAGCCAGGACAAAACTATTTCCCTTTCTCTTACACATCATACATTGTGCATGTAGAATATTAACACCTGATCAATTTGGCCATATGCAATTTGTATTACTATTTTATTATATCTAGGAAGAGTTTTTTTCTATTGACATATCAGAATGCCATTATGCCATTAGTCATGGGATGATATCCATGGTCACTTGAGAGCCTTTAAATCTATTGAATTTTGCAAGACAGCTGTGCATCATACACTTTACCACCCCCAATTTGAATCACTTTTCAAAAAGTATGCATCAATCTATGTAAAGTATTTTTTTAAATAACAGAACTGCTACTGATTTTCTTATTTGGCACCGTATTTATTTATGAGTGTGAGTTTTGTCTGCGAGATATTTTCCATGGTTATTGTTCAGAGCTGTCTAACAGACAGACAGACCAGTGACAGCTTTTGGAGATGCACAGACAAGACAGACTGAGATATTTATGGGCTGATTATAGAGAGGATGGCATTCAATTAATATCTGGAAATGTCATGCCAATTACCTGTGTCAATCATTTTTATATGAGGCTCTGTCATCAGTTGGTCATGCAGGTTTGTCACTCCCATGGCAATGAGCCACGACCTTGTCTTGGTCTGCATCCCAAATGGCAAACTATTCCCTGTGGGTCCTGGTCAAAAGTAGTGCATTCACCACATAGGGAATAGGGTGCCATTTGGGACGCAGCGGGTTTTGGCCATCTTTCTTTCTGAATAAAAAACATCCTCCACCTCCTATTGGATGAAAGGTCAGGGCTATTAAGGAGATAAAGAAAGACAGAATTATTACACACACTTTAATCATACCCTAAAATCATTGTCTTACGTCAGATAGCGCAACATCCGTCTGCACATTTGTCGCGTAGGAGTGACGTTGCCTGGAGGAAGACAATGACCCCAAAATGTCCTATGCTATTTAAAGATATATTTATATCAGAAGATAATTGCTTTAGAGGGTGTTTTTAACATTTCAGTAATGTTTTCTGTTTAGATCCTATAACACCACATTATCTCAAGTAGAATTAATTTACTGAGTGTTAACCCAACATTATCATTGGGTGGTAATATGTATGATTTTCACATGGTGATATTGACTGTAATATTGACAAGTATAACAAACATTATATGCTTTTTTTTATGCTGGACCATGTTGACTCCAATGCTTCCCACAGTTGTGTCAAATTGGCTGGATGTCCATTGGGATGTCCATTTTCATACACACGGGAAACTGTTGAGCATGCATAACCCAGCAGTGTTGCAGTTCTTGACACAAACTGCCTGGCACCTACTACCATACCATGTTCAAAGGCACGTAAATATTTTGTCTTGTCCATTCACCCTCTGAATGGCACATATATACGCAATACATGTTGCAATTGTCTCAAGGCTTAAAATCCTCCTTCATCCTGTCTCCTCCCCCTCATCTACACTGATTGAAGTGGATTTAACCAGTGACATCAATAAGGGATCATAGCTTTCACATGGATTCACCTGGTCAGTCTATGTCATGGGGTTCTTAATGTTTTGTATACTCAGTGTATATAATTATTTATTTCCAGATTTATTACATATGCGTAGAGCTTCCAAATTTTTGGGGCCAGTGCACTCAGTTATTCCATTGTCTCTGTCTTACCAGAGAGAATAGTCATGCTTCTCAAGTAATGAGTCTCATTTTGTTAGTCATGGTTGCTGTGTGGATGAGCTGGCTGGGCCTCTCCAGAGTCTTACTACTAATGACAGAGCAAAAATAAAACCTCTCGGGAAACAGTATCTAAAGTGCCTTCAGAAAGTATTTATACCCCTTGACTTATTCCACATTTTGTTGTGTTACAGCTTGAATTCAAAATTGATTCAATATATGCTTTTTCTCACCTATCTTCACACAATACCCCATAATGATAAAGTGAAAAGAGGTTTTAGAAATGTTTGCAAATATATTGAAAATTAAATACAGAAATGTCTCATTTACATAAGTATTCACACCCCTGAGTCAAAACTTAGTAAAAGCACATTTGTCAGTGATTACTGCTGTGAGTCTTTCTGGGTAAGTCTCTAAAAACTTTCCAGTACTGGATTGTGCAACATTTGCCCAATTGTCTTTTCAAATTTCTTCAAGCTCTGACAAATTGGTTGTTGATCATAATATGGCTACCATTTTCATGTCTTGCCATGATTTTCAAGCATATTTAAGTCAAAACTGTAACTCAGCCACTCAGGAACATTCACTGTCTTCTTGGTAAGCAACTTCAGTGTAGATTTGGCTTGTGTTTTAGGTTATTGTTCTGCTAAAAGGTGAATTCATCTCCCAGTGTCTGGTGGAAAGCAGATTGAAACAGGTTTTAATTTACCATTTTGCCTGTGCTTATCTCCATTACATTTATTTATGTATCCTGAAAAACTTCCCAGTCCTTAACTATCACAAACATACCCATAACACGATGCAGCCAACACTATGCTTGAAAATAATGAAAGTAGCACCCAGAAGTGTGTTGTATTGGATTTGCCCCAAACATAACACATAAAGTGAATTGCTTTACCACATTTTTTTCAGTTATTACTTTAGTTGCAAACAGGATGCATGTTTTGGAATATTTAATTCTGTACAGGCTTCCTTCTTTTCACTCTATCAATTTGGTTTTTATTGTGGAGCAACTACAATGTTGTTGATCCATCCTCAGTTTTCTTCTGTCGTCACAGCCATTCAATTCTGTAATTGTTTTAAAGACACCATTGGCCTCATGGTGAAATCCCTGAGCGATTTCCCTCCTCTCCGGCAACTGAGTTAGGAAGGATGCCTGTATCTTTGTACAGTGGCTTGCGAAAGTATTCACCCCCTTAGCATTTTCCGATTTTGTTGCCTTACAACCTGGAATTAAAATACATTTTGGGGGGGTTTGTATAATTTGATGTACACAACATGCCTACCACTTTGAAGATGCAAAATATTTTTTATTATGAAACAAACAATAAATAACACAAAAAAGTAAATACTTAGTAGAGCCACCTTTGCAGCAATTACAGCTGAAAGTATCTTGGGGTATGCCTCTATAAACTTGGCACATCTAGCCAATGGGATTTTTGCCCATTCTTCAAGGCAAAATTACTCAGCTCCTTCAAGTTTAATTGGTTCCGCTGGTGTACAGCAATCTTTAAGTCATACCACAGATTCTCAATTGGATTGAGGTCTGGGATTGGACTAGGCCATTCCAATACATTTAAATGATTCCCCTTAAACCACTCAAGTGTTGCTTTAGCAGTATAATTAGGGTCATTGTCCTGCTGGAAGGTGAATCTCCATCCCAGTCTCAAATCTCTGGAAGACTGAAACAGGTTTCCCTCAAGAATTTCCCTGTATTTAGCGCCATCCATCATTTCTTCAATTCTGACCAGTTTCTCAGTCCCTGCCGATGAAAAACATTCCCACAGCATGATGCTGCCACCACCATGCTTCACTGTGGGGATGGTGTTCTCGGGGTGATAAGAGGTGTTGGGTTAGCGCCAGACATATAATTTTCCTTGATGGCCTAAAAGCTCAATTTTAGTCTCACCTGACCAGAGTACCTTTTTCCGTATGTTTGGGGAGTCTCCCACATGTCTTTTGGCGATTTCTTTAAGCAATGGCTTTTTTTCTGGCCACTCTTCCGTAAAGCCCAGCTCTGTGGAGTGTGCAGCTTAATGAGGTCCTATGGAAAGATACTCCAATCTCTACTGTGCAGCTTTGCAGCTCCTTCATGGTTATCTTTGGTCTCTTTGTTGCCTCTCTGATTAATGCCCTCCTTGTCTGGTCCATGAGTTTTGGTGGGCAGCCGTCTCTTGGCAGGTTTGTTGTGGTGCCATAATCTTGTAATTTTTTAATAATGAATTTAATGGTGCTCCGTGGGATGTTCAAAGTTTCAGATATTTTTTTATAACCCAACCCTGATCTGTACTTCTCCACAACTTTGTCTCTGACCTGTTTGGCGAGATCCTTGGTCTTCATGTTGCCACTTGCTTGGTGGTGCCCCTTGCTTAGTGGTGTTGCAGACTCTGGAGTCTTTCGGAGCAGGTTTATATATACTGATCATGTGACACTTAGATTGCACACACGTAGACTTTAAAAAAAACTTATTATGTGACTCCTGAAGGTAATTGGATGCACCAGATATTTTTTAGGTGTGTCAATTGCATACACATATGCACATACCACTTTTCCTTTTTTATTTTATTTTTATTTTTAAACAAGTAATTTTTTTCATTTCACTTCACCAATTTGGACTATTTTGTATATGTCCATTACATTAAATCCAAATAAAAAATCCCCTTAAATTGCAGGTTGTAATGCAGAAAAATAGGAAAAACGCTAAGGGGGATGAATACTTTTGCAAGGCACTGTAGTCACTGGATGTTTTGATACACCATCCAAAGTGTAATTAATAACTTGTTGAAAGGGATGTTCAAAGAGATATTCAATTACTTTTACCCATCTACCAATAGTTGCCCTTCTTTACGAGGCACTGGAAAACCTCCCTGGTCTTTGTGGTTGAATCTGTGGTTGAAATTCACTGCTCGACTGAGGGACCTTACAGATAATGGTATGTGTGAGGTACAGAGATTAGGTAGTCATCCATACAATGTATTTTATGACTTGATAAGCAAATGTTTACTCCTGAACATATTTAGGTTTGCCGTAACAAAGGTGTTGAATTCTTAATGACTCAAGACATTTCAGCTTAAAATTTCTATAAAAATGTAAAATGAAATCCATTTAATTGAATCCAATTCAAACCATTTTAAATCCAGGATGTAACACATGAAAATGTGGAGAGAGTGAAGGGGTGTGAATACATTCTGAAGACACTCTAGTTTTATTACCAGTCTCTCATACAGTTCATTTGGAAAGTATTCAGACCCCTTCACTTTTTCCACATTTTGTTACGTTACAACTCATTTTAAAATTGATTTAGTAGTTTTCCCCCTCATCACTTTATACACAATACCCCAAAATGACAAAGAAAAAACAGGTTTTTAGATTTTTTTGCAAATGTATTACAAATAAAAACCTGAAATATCACATTTACAAACATATTCAGACCCTTTACTCAGTACATTGTTGAAGCATATTTGGCAGTGATTACAGCCTTGAGTCTTCTTGGGTATGACGCTTGGCTTGGCACACCTGTATTTGTGGATTTTCTCCCAATCTTCTTTGCAGTTCCTCTCAAGCTCTGTTAGGTTGGATGGGGAGCATCGCTGCACAGTTATTTTCAGGTCTCTCCAGAGATGTTCGATTGGGTTCAACTCCGAACTCTGGCTGGGCTACTCAAGAACATTCAGAGACTTCTGAGACCAGCGTTGTCTTGGCTGTGTGCTTAGGGTCGTTGTCCTGATGGAAGGTGAACTTTTGCCCTAGTCTGAGGTCTTGAGCGCTCTGGAGCAGGTTTGCATCAAGGATATCTCTGTATATTTTGCCTCAATCCTGACTAGTCTCCCAGTCCCTGCCGCTGAAAAAAACATCAAGGTTTCCTCCAGACGTGACACTTGACATTCAGGCCAAAGAGTTCAATCTTGGTTTCATCAGACCAGATAATCTTGTTTCTCATGGTCTGAGAGTCCTTTAGGGGCATTTTGGCAAACTTCAAGTGGGCTGTCATGTGTCTATTACTGAGTTGTAGGGCTGTGCCTCACCGGAGGTCCTGAGTCATGAAGGCAGTCAAATTCTACATGACCATTTAGTTACGTAATTAGGCTTCTCCAAGCTCTGATGCTGCTCATGGTCATTAGTAAAATACCAAACTTGCTAACTACCTGGTACTCAGCACTCTATTGTCCCTCTAATCACTCTGACATCAATACAAATGTAATCGAAAATCAAATAAAACACTCATGAATGCCCATGAGCTTATGTTGCACAACATTTCTATAGGCTATGCAATTGCGTGAGAAAACAGAGTGATGGCCTCTACTAAATAGAGGAGGATCCCATCAGCTTTTTATAGGCTAGGACTACTATATTTATTTCAAAACTTTCTTAATGTTAAGCACATTGCTTATCTTTACAACAGGAGTATAGCCTACCTGGGTGACATGAAAATGTATTACAGGAAAAGCTTCCTCCATCCGCTATTTAAGTGTATAGATGACATGTATTTTTTTCCTGCTGCCCTTGTCTCGAGACAGGTGAATGATAATGGTACATTCTAAATCAAAACAAATTTCACATATATATTATTTAGTATATGTAAATATTAAATCAAGAATAGTCTGATTGGTGACAACATTAGCCTATCACTTGTGAATGATATATTATCGCTTGTGAATGATGCCCAGCATCAGAAACATCATTTGTTTTACAACTTTTTCTAATCATAGTTGCACACTCCATGTAGCCTAGCCCATAGGACTATATGTTCTGGTAAGTTTTGTATCACTAGAGTGGCCAAAAAACATATTAAAATGAATCCCATGAATCCTCTTTACAAGGGGTTTAGAGCCTAACTGGCATACATAAGCAGCACGTGAGTTTTAAGTTTGTGGAAGATAAAAATGCACTTTTATAATAAAAGTGTTAAATGCATAAATGCAATTTGCGGTAATTTTTGATAATTGTATTTCCTCGCTAATAGAACATTCCTACTTATAGCCTAATGCCATGTGCACATTGCTGCGCTTATAATGTGAACAAATAGGCAAATAGTTTATCAACATTTTAAGCTAAACGTTCTGGTCTGTTGTGTCTGCCACATTATGTAGACATTTTTGGGGGGGATGCTCGTGGTTGTATTCATTTTGGATCTACTGCATCCCACAAATGTCCCAGACTATGTTTGGAATATTTGTTTCTTGCACGGAATAGTATTGGTTGACTTTTGTACTATGGGGGACAGTAGACTGAGATAGGCTAGTGCTTTTGCTGTTCATTAGGCCTACTCATCATGTTGGCTGACGAAAAGTAAATGTGGACAGTTCTTCCAAAATCTTCAATATGCACCTCGCAAATTGCTCTGTTGTGTCCTACATGAGTCTGTCTTCACTTGTAGCCTGTGAGAAAGACTCGATCACCTGATGGAGAGCGTGCATCAGACTGCGCACTCAGGGAGAAGGGCAAAACAAAGACATGGATTTTTTTAGGGTGCATTGTGGCCACAAAGGGGATAACGCTGTAAAATTTGAGGAATTATCAAGTGCTTGTCAAATTGTAAATGAGAGACTGATGAAGTGTGTACAGCCCGCGCAAGAAACAAAGCAGATCTCATGCCTTTCAAGTGACTTTTTTCAAATCCTCATTAGAGTCGCATCATGCAGCCTTAAAATGCATTAAAAATAAAACATATAGACCAACGTTTGTAGAACAACTAAAGTTATATTAATAACTCTAAAGTACGCATAGAGGAGTACCTATTTCTTTGTTAACCGCTCAACACAGAATAGCCACATGTGCGCACTCCGTCAAATCATTTGGAGAACATATGTACAATACTGTTAAAAAGATTGGGGTCACTTGGAAATGTCCTTCTTTCTGAAAGAAAAGCACATTTATTGTCCATAAAAATAACATCAAATTGATCAGAAATACAGTGTATACATTGTTAATGTTGTAAATGACTATTGTAGCTGGAAACAACAGATCATTTATGGAATATCTACATAGACATACAGAGGCCCATTATCAGCAACCATCACTCCTGTGTTCTAATGGCATGTTGTGTTAGCTAATCCAAGTTTATAATTTTAAAAGGCTAATTGATCATTAGAAAAACCGTTTGCAAGCATGTTAGCACAGCTGAAAATGGTTGTTCTGATTAAAGAAGTAATAAAACTGTCCTTCTTTAGAGTGGTTGAGTATCTGGTGCCTCAGCATCTGTGGGATCGATTACTGGTTCAAAATGGCCAAACAAACAAACAAAGAACTTTCTTCTGAAACTCGTCAGTCCATTCTTGTTCTGAGAAATGATTTCCATGCGAGAAATTGTCAAGCAATGGAAGATTTCGCTATGATATCGTTTAGGACCTTGACCATGGCTGACGTGTAACCATGACCAGCTTGGAAACCAGATTGCATAGCAGAGAAGATACGATGGGATTCGAAATGGTCGGTGATCTGTTGTTAACTTAGCTTTCGAAGACCTTAGAAAGGCAGGGTAGGATAGATATAGGTATGTAGAAGTTTGGGGCTAGAGTGTCTCCCCCTTTGAAGAGGGGGATAACTGTGGCAGCTTTACAATGTTTCGGGATCTCAGATGATATGAAATAGAGGTTGAACAGGCTAGTAGTAGGGGTTGCAACAATTTTGGCTGATAATTTTAGAAAGAGAGGATCCAGATTGTCTAGTCCTGCTGATTTGTAGGGTTCCAGATTTTGCAGCTCTTTCTTTTCCATCCGCTAGGGATGTTTTCCTTTATGACGTAATTTGTTATCAATATATGGTTCATTCTGTGTATATATAATTCGGTGTGATTAGTTAGTTATTTAGTAAATAAATAATTAAACCCAGTTTTACGTAGCTGATTCAACTTGTTAGCCATGGTTCTTGAAGAAGAATTTACAACTTTCAGATGAGAATGAAATAAGATATTGACTGCTATTGATGTAAAATATTACTAGGTCTTTAAGAGTTTATTCGGAAGATAACAGCTCTATAAATATTATTTTGTGGTGCCCCGACTTTCAAGTTAATTACATTTACATGATCAGATCAATCAGGTAATATTAATTACAGAGAAATTATTTTATAGAATAGCATGTCATATCACTTAATCTGGCATAGCCAAAGTCACAACATTATAGGTGCCCCCCGTGAGGAATCTAAAATAGGATGACGCTTTCAGTTTGATTCAGCCTGTATAAAATTGAAAAGCAGATTACAAAATATACCAAGTTTATTATACAGTATATTATACCCATATAATGGGAGGTAAAGACAGGAATTATTGGTGCGTGTGTGCTCTGGAGAAATGCCTCCGTGTTGTGTTCTGACGTAGTCAGTGGGTAACGTAAGCGAATACATTTCTCTATGAGGGCTGATAAAGCTACTTATAGAAATCTGAGAAATAGAGTGTTTGGCCAAACGCAGGGCTATTTCTGTCTCGCACGTTTCAGACGCGTGTAGGCTCGGTCATTATTAATTTCTCGAGCGAGGACAAAGAGTCAGCCGATTGAAATTCAGGAGATATTAGCTTGACCAGCGATAATTATCTCTGTCTCTATCGTGTTTCCACGCGAGGAGATCACGGTGCTTTTCATTGTTTGCCGCGAGTTCCGGTTAAAACATTGTTAAATAACGCCGAAAAGGGTCTGAACATAATACCTTATAAGTAAAACCTTTCCCTTGACAAGAGAATCCTATGTGTTGCATTTTTCAGGCACAAAGTTGGGTTAGCTTGCACGAGATGCTAAAGCTAACAAAGGGAAAATCGCCATTTTGTTTCTTGTGCCACATTAAAATGACTCCGCCTCGCGGAACGGAAGTCCCGCCCTTTTGTGCTTCCGTTTGATTTCAGCAGGTACAATCTGTGACCGCTGAAGTGGGCCCTAGTATATTCTTTCATGAAGAATTATTCAGGTCACACTCAAGTCATTACTTATGATATCCAGATGTCAATGTCTTATCCAATTGAACTAATAAGTGAAATTGCCAGATTTACATTATCAAAATGGATCTTTTAAACAATATCCAAATTGATGAGTTTTCTAAATAAGACATTGTACACTTTTGCCAAACTAACCTAGATGAAGCAACTTCTCAGGCTAATTAAAGTCTAATTCCCAAATAGCCTAAACAGGTTTGATTTATCATTAAATTGATCAATCAGTGAAATTTGTTTTTTGCAAAACTATTCAGCAATCCAGTACGGACAGAAGTCCCACCCCAGCGGGAATCCCATGTGGCTTTGGCTTTAGGGAGAAGTGCACCATAGTGGTGAATGTTCCCAACATTTGATCTACTGTTTAAATTTGATGATATCCAATCAATGGAGATTGCATGGATTATCGTCTCATTCAATTTAATAAGTTAAATTGTTGAACATTCCTTAATGTTCTTCCAATCAAATGAGACACTTTTATACTTCTCATATTAACCCGGATGAAGCAACATCTCAGGTTAATTAAAGTGTAATGCCCAGATAGCCTACCCAGGTAGGATTAATCATTGGCATTGATTAATTAATTCAATTTGCTTTTGCAAATTCATTCATGTCCAACATCCACATTAATGGTACGGTACTGATAGTTTATCAACATCTATAAATAGATTAAACTTGTCTTTGCAGCTTCCAATGAATTCCAAACCCAAACTTTGAAAAAAAAAAATCCTCTAAATTTTTCTAATAATGTATAAGCTATCAAAGGAGGTGGTCACCACTCCTCCGCTAATTAGTAAACCTCCACCCATAAAAGGATTGATCTGACCTCAGCAGCGATACCAACCCTAATTATGCCATTAGCAAAAAAAACAGCCGAAATTGCGAACGCTTTCCAAAATCAACCATCAATCACAGGCTTTGTGACGGTTCTCCCCACTTTTGCACTTATGTTTCTCCATAAAAATGTGGCATCGGTCCAATACCACAGTGCACAGCTGAAGCACGTGCCAGACATGGCTAACATGAGGGGACAGGTGGAGAGAACTGAGCAACTATTAACAAAGGCAGGAAATGAAAACATTCTGCTAGTCGAGGAACTGCGTTTGAAATTTAAACAATTAAAAGTAATTGCAAATACTTATGACGATGAACGAGCACAAACTCTCCAAAAAAATTGTTGTCTCCAGGAACAACTCGATTTAGCCAAAACTAAATACGATGTAGTCCAGTCCCAACTAGATAAATCTGTCGAGTTATCTATAAACAGGAGAGCGCAATTTGACAACATGTAGGCAGTTTTGTCGAACGTTACACAAGGTAGGAATGTTCTACTCCAAATTCTGCAGAGACAATCAATTAGTGAACACAATGACTAGGTTCAATGACAAATCAGCATAACTCATTTAAGTCGCTGACCAAATGAATGATGAGAGAACTAGGGTGATGAAGATGGAAATCGGAAGAAATCTCATCACTGAATCTCTCGCTCAGTACTCAAGACCTCTATCTGCAAACCATAACAGATAAGTTTGAGACCGAAAGGAGCAAGTGCAACACTCACGTGTCTAATATCACAACTCTAAGTGTTCAAGTGGACTCTGCAATGCAGCAGAATACCACCCTTAGGTACCATCTGGAGGAAATCCAGAATGGTCACGCTCTTCAGTGTGAGTACCCATCCAAGCAACCGGAGCCCTGTACTCAAAGGAGTGAAGACCATAGGTTTCAGACATTGCCTCCATCAAGTGTCCCTCAGTCATCTCCTCTTGGCCATTCGGCACCGAGGAATATAGCGCCAACAAAGCCAAAGCTTGGCCAACAAAGCCAAAGCTTGGCTTCTCCTCTTGGCCTTTCGGCCCCACTTTCCCCACACGATGAAGCCAACCCTCTCCCCCCGCTTGACGCGGAATACCTTGACAAACTCGCCAAGAATTTCCCCACCTTTGACCATGTTCCAGGTTGCCAAACGATACTGAGATGTTCCTAGCTAACATAGAGGACGCGTTGGGTGGCTACAGGGTTTACCTGTTGAAGCGAACATCGAATAGGCACGTGACGAGGTTCATTCGTCTACAACAGCAACAAGTGCTAAATGACTACGCTAAGCTTGCCACAGCTTTGAAATTAGAATTCAGGGGTTCTGCGACTCACAAACACGATAGCTCACTGGCTAACACAGTCAAACAAGCTTGGAACGAACACCCTGAATTACCCAGCTTACTATCATAGGCTTCGTTCAGCTTACTTTGGCCTAGCTTACGTTGGCTTACAACTCAGAGAGCTTGCAAGCACTGCTTTAGAGGCATCAAAAACTTGCAGCGGTAAGAGCCTTGACCACTCGGTCCCGAGACACAAAGGGGGGAATAGTAACCCAGACCCATGATGAGCCTTATCAAGGCCGGTGGGGGGGGTCGAGACTATGGACATCACCGTATGAGGCCGCCAAAGCATAAATCAAATCTAGTTGTAAACCTTTGAGAACAGTGAGGAGCAGACAGGCCCCTAGACGGGGATTATCTTAGGACACATCTGAGATAGTACTAAGGTGTACCACACTGGTCGTAAAGGAAGTTCAGTGGACTTGTCTACCTCCAAAACAAATGGCAACAATAATCCTTCCTTGCCATGTGTAGTAGCCACTACAAGACAACTAGTAGAATGCTCTAATCATGTATTCCTACAGGATAACATTTCAAAATAAATCGGTAGGACAACTGGACCCCTTGAGTACCAGTACCAATACGACAGTCAGTCCAGCAACACTCAGTAAGAGGATTAGTAACCACACAAGTTAAATTACTATTGATAATAGCGACATAGGAGTCACTCAGAGTGCAACACAGGAAGGGAATCTCCATGCACTCTTAACATTGGTTAACACACGCCACTAATAAATAGAACTCTCCGTTCAGGAGAAAAGTTATTAGAAGTCATGAACCATGGTCACACCACATACGACTGGTCTAATACCGGCATGAGGTTAGCTCCTCCGTGGATAACATAGCTATGAAGTAGACTTTTTCATACCTACCGCCACTACAATAGTGGAAGACAGTGACTGGTAGTAAAACTACTACAGACTCCCTCAACATCAATTCTGACTGACCTCCAGGCATCCACCTGAAAATTACCTGACTAAGTCAGACTTATTCTGAAGAAGTGGTAATCTGCCAGGATACTTAGTTTCCTTCTATTGACATGTGTGCTTGCGTAAGCATAAATGCACATGCACAACGGAACATCCAATTAGGATTTATGCTAGGATCACTTAAGGGTCCGAGCAAAATACCAGCCTTAGTAAAGTTGAACATTTATTTTGAGGCCTTTAACTCTACAGCTACAGCACTCACCAGTTTTCTTCTCAGAAGTCCATAGGTCATCCCTGTAGACCGCCCAAAACTAGTGCCTTACAGCTGTAGACTCATCATGTAGTTATCAACTTAGGATAGTACCCTAAGCAACACCCCACAAATGAGGAAATCCCTAGATATGACATTAGAGAATGCCATGATAGGGTCATTTTGCCAAGACCATGGACGTAGATAGAATACAGTCCAATTAGATGATTAAGGAGGCATAACGATATTTTGTTTTGTTTATGCTTTCGTTCATTTTATTTCATTGTCTTCGGCACGTAGAAAGTGATAGAGCCATAAACAACATCCACATACAACCAGCAGTTAGTTCCACAACGCCACTCATTTGGGAGGAAATGTAATGATATATTTCACGAGTGTGTGTGCGTTAACATGGCAACGCCATCCGGACATCCGCTGCTCAGCCTTGGAGCGGACTTCTTCATTTGCAGACACCCTGTCATGCAGGTGAAAGAGGACCCAAAAGCGACTTAACAGAAACAGAGTTTATTTAAGTCCAAAACGGAATAACAGAAATCCTCTAGACTTGTAGAGGGGAAACAACTGGAGAAGCGGCCACAGACTGCAGGTCGCCGGGTAGGCGCAGGCCGTAGTCGACAGAGACACCTGCTCACACGCAGCATCTGATGAAGGCAAAAACACGACAGGACAGGGCGATACACAATCATAGCAAAAACACGACAGGACAGGGCGAAACGCAATCACAGCATGGTGAATACAATACAAGGAACCGACGGGACAGGAACGGATCACAAAGGAATAAATAGGGACTCTAATCAGGGGAAAGGATCGGGAACAGGTGTGGGAAGACTAAATGATGATTAGGGGAATAGGAACAGCTGGGAGCAGGAACGGAACGATAGAGAGAAGAGAGAGCGAGAGAGTGAGAGAGGGAGGGGGAGAGAGAGGGATAGGAGGGAAAGAACCAAATAAGACCAGCAGAGGGAAACGAATAGCATGGGGAGCACAGGGACAAGACATGATAATAAATGACAAACATGACAGTACCCCCACTCACCGAGCGCCTCCTGGCGCTCTCGAGGAGGAACACTGGCAGCAACGGAGGAAATCATAGATCAAACGGTCCAGCACGTCCCGAGAAAGAACCCAACTCCTCTCCTCAGGACCGTAACGAAAAACGATAAAAAGGGAAACTAGGGTACTACTCTAAAAAAAAATGAGAACTAGGGACAGACTGAGACACAGCAAGGGCAGGGACAAGAACAGGAGAGATGCGATGGCAGGGAACAGACTGAGACCCAGCAAGACCAGGAGCAGAAGCAGAAAAAAAAATTACCAGACTTCTTCTGCGCGCAGTCTGAACACGCAGCCACGAAACGGCGCGTGTCACGCTCCTGAGTCGGCCACCAAAAGCGCTGGCGAATAGACGCAAGAGTGCCTCGAACACCGGGATGACCAGCTAACTTGGCAGAGTGAGCCCACTGAAGAACAGCCAGACGAGTGGAAACAGGAACGAAAAGGAGGTTACTAGGACAAGCGCGCGGCGACGCAGTGTGCGTGAGTGCTTGCTTAACCTGTCTTTCAATTCCCCAGACTGTCAACCCGACAACACGCCCATAAGGAAGAATCCCCTCGAGATCAGTAGAAGCCACAGAAGAACTAAACAGACGGGATAAGGCATCAGGCTTGGTGTTCTTGCTACCCGGACGGTAAGAAATCACAAACTCGAAACGAGCGAAAAACAACGCCCAACGAGCTTGACGGGCATTAAGTCGTTTGGCAGAACGGATGTACTCAAGGTTCTTATGGTCTGTCCAAACGACAAAAGGAACGGTCGCCCCCTCCAACCACTGTCGCCATTCGCCTAGGGCTAAGCGGATGGCGAGCAGTTCACGGTTACCCACATCATAGTTGCGCTCAGATGGCGACAGGCGATGAGAAAAATAAGCGCAAGGATGAACCTTATCGTCAGACTGGAAGCGCTGGGATAGAATGGCTCCCACGCCTACCTCTGAAGCGTCAACCTCGACAATAAATTGTCTAGTGACGTCAGGAGTAACGAGGATAGGAGCGGACGTAAAACGTTCTTTTAGAAGATCAAAAGCTCCCTGGGCGGAACCGGACCACTTAAAACACGTCTTGACAGAAGTAAGAGCTGTGAGAGGGGCAGCAACTTGACCGAAATTACGAATGAAACGCCGATAGAAATTAGCGAAACCTAAAAAGCGCTGCAACTCGACACGTGACCTTGGAACGGGCCAATCACTGACAGCTTGGACCTTAGCGGAATCCATCTGAATGCCTTCAGCGGAAATAACGGAACCGAGAAAAGTAACGGAGGAGACATGAAAAGAGCACTTCTCAGCCTTTACGTAGAGACAATTCTCTAAAAGGCGCTGTAGAACACGTCGAACGTGCTGAACATGAATCTCGAGTGACGGAGAAAAAATCAGGATATCGTCAAGATAGACAAAAACAAAAATGTTCAGCATGTCTCTCAGAACATCATTAACTAATGCCTGAAAAACAGCTGGCGCATTGGCGAGACCGAACGGCAGAACCCGGTACTCAAAATGCCCTAACGGAGTGTTAAACGCCGTTTTCCACTCGTCCCCCTCTCTGATGCGCACGAGATGGTAAGCGTTACGAAGGTCCAACTTAGTAAAGCACCTGGCTCCCTGCAGAATCTCGAAGGCTGATGACATAAGGGGAAGCGGATAACGATTCTTAACCGTTATGTCATTCAGCCCTCGATAATCCACGCAGGGGCGCAGAGTACCGTCCTTCTTCTTAACAAAAAGAACCCCGCCCCGGCCGGAGAAGAAGAAGGCACTATGGTACCGGCGTCAAGAGACACAGACAAATAATCCTCGAGAGCCTTACGTTCGGGAGCCGACAGAGAGTATAGTCTACCTCGAGGAGGCGTGGTCCCTGGAAGGAGATCAATACTACAATCATACGACCGGTGAGGAGGAAGGGAGTTGGCTCGGGACCGACTGAAGACCGTGCGCAGATCATGATATTCCTCCGGCACTCCTGTCAAATCGCCAGGTTCCTCCTGAGAAGTAGGGAGAGAAGAAACGGGAGGGATGGCAGACATTAAACACTTCACATGACAAGAAACGTTCCAGGATAGGATAGAATTACTAGACCAATTAATAGAAGGATTATGACATACTAGCCAGGGATGACCCAAAACAACAGGTGTAAACGGTGAACGGAAAATCAAAAAGAAATAGTCTCACTGTGGTTACCAGATACTGTGAGAGTTAAAGGTAGTGTCTCAAATTTGATACTGGGAAGATGACTACCATCTAAGGCAAACATGGGCGTAGGCTTGTCTAACGGTCTGAAAGGAATGTTATGTTTCCGAACCCATGCTTCGTCCATGAAACAACCCTCAGCCCCAGAGTCAATCAAGGCACTGCATGTAGCACCCGAACCGGTCCAGCGTAGATGGACCGACATAGTAGTACAAGATCTAGATGAAGAGGACTGAGTAGTAGCGCTCACCAGTAGCCCTCCGCTTACTGATGGGCTCTGGCCTCTTACTGGACATGAATTAACAAAATGTCCAGCAACTCCGCAATAGAGGCACAGGCGGTTGGTGATCCTCCGTTCCCTCTCCTTATTCGAGATGCGAATCCCTCCCAGCTGCATGGGCTCAGTCTCAAAGCCAGAGGAGGGAGATGGTTGCGATGCGGAGCAGGGAAACACCGTTGATGCGAGCTCTCTTCCACGAGCCCGGTGACGAAGATCTACCCGTCGTTCTATGCGGATGGCGAGAGCAATCAAAGAGTCCACATCTGAAGGAACCTCCCGGGAGAGAATCTCATCCTTAACCACTGCGTGGAGTCCCTCCAGAAAACGAGCGAGCAGCGCCGGCTCGTTCCACTCACTAGAGGCAGCAAGAGTGCGAAACTCAATGGAATAATCCGTTATGGACCGTTCACCTTGGCATAAGGAAGCCAGGGCCCTAGAAGCCTCCCCACCAAAAACTGAACGGTCAAAAACCCGAATCATCTCCTCTTTAAAGTTCTGGAATTTGTTAGAGCAATCAGCCCTTGCCTCCCAGATAGCTGTGCCCCATTCTCGAGCCCGGCCAGTAAGGAGTGAAATGACGTAAGCAACCCGAGCTCTCTCTCTAGAGTATGTGTTGGGTTGGAGAGAGAACACAATCTCACACTGCGTGAGAAAGGAGCGGCACTCAGTGGGCTGCCCGGAGTAGCAAGGTGGGTTATTAACCCTAGGTTCTGGAGGCTCGGCAGGCCAGGAAGTAACAGGTGGCACGAGACGTAGACTCTGGAACTGTCCAGAGAGGTCGGAAACCTGAGCGGCCAGGTTCTCCACGGCATGGCGAGCAGCGGACAATTCCTGCTCGTGTCTGCCGAGCATGGCTCCTTGGATCTCGACGGCAGTGTAACGAGCGTCTGAAGTCGCTGGGTCCATTCCTTGGTCGGTTCCTTCTGTCATGCAGGTGAAAGAGGACCCAAAAGCGACTTAACAGAAACAGAGTTTATTTAAGTCCAAAACGGAATAACAGAAATCCTCTAGACTTGTAGAGGGGAAACAACTGGAGAAGCGGCCACAGACTGCAGGTCGCTGGGTAGGCGCAGGCCGTAGTCGACAGAGACACCTGCTCACACGCAGCATCTGATGAAGGCAAAAAACACGACAGGACAGGGCGATACACAATCATAGCAAAAACACGACAGGACAGGGCGAAACGCAATCACAGCATGGTGAATACAATACAAGGAACCGACGGGACAGGAACGGATCACAAAGGAATAAATAGGGACTCTAATCAGGGGAAAGGATCGGGAACAGGTGTGGGAAGACTAAATGATGATTAGGGGAATAGGAACAGCTGGGAGCAGGAACGGAACGATAGAGAGAAGAGAGAGCGAGAGAGTGAGAGAGGGAGGGGGAGAGAGAGGGATAGGAGGGAAAGAACCAAATAAGACCAGCAGAGGGAAACGAATAGCATGGGGAGCACAGGGACAAGACATGATAATAAATGACAAACATGACACACCCTACCCGGGTCGACAACCAGAGGGGGGACTGCAACAGCGATCACATTTAAGTCATTTACATTTACATTTAAAGTCATTTAGCAGACGCTCTTATCCAGAGCGACTTACAAATTGGTGCATTCACCTTATGACATCCAGTGGAACAGTCACTTTACAATAGTGCATCTAAATCTTAAAGGGGGGGGTGAGAGGGATTACTTATCCTATCCTAGGTATTCCTTAAAGAGGTGGGGTTTCAGGTGTCTCCGGAAAGTGGTGATTGACTCCGCTGTCCTGGCGTCGTGAGGGAGTTTGTTCCACCATTGGGGGGCCAGAGCAGCGAACAGTTTTGACTGGGCTGAGCGGGAGCTGTACTTCCTCAGTGGTAGGGAGGCGAGCAGGCCAGAGGTGGATGAACGCAGTGCCCTTGTTTGGGTGTAGGGCCTGATCAGAGCCTGGAGGTACTGAGGTGCCGTTCCCCTCACAGCTCCGTAGGCAAGCACCATGGTCTTGTAGCGGATGCGAGCTTCAACTGGAAGCCAGTGGAGAGAACGGAGGAGCGGGGTGACGTGAGAGAACTTGGGAAGGTTGAACACCAGACGGGCTGCGGCGTTCTGGATGAGTTGAAGGGGTTTAATGGCACAGGCAGGGAGCCCAGACAACAGCGAGTTCCAGTAATCCAGACGGGAGATGACAAGTGCCTGGATTAGGACCTGCGCCGCTTCCTGTGTGAGGCAGGGTCGTACTCTGCGGATGTTGTAGAGCATGAACCTACAGGAACGGGCCACCGCCTTGATGTTGGTTGAGAACGACAGGGTGTTGTCCAGGATTACGCCAAGGTTCTTAGCGCTCTGGGAGGAGGACACAATGGAGTTGTCAACCGTGATGGCGAGATCATGGAACGGGCAGTCCTTCCCCGGGAGGAAGAGCAGCTCCGTCTTGCCGAGGTTCAGCTTGAGGTGGTGATCCGTCATCCACACTGATATGGCTGCCAGGCATGCAGAGATGCGATTCGCCACCTGGTCATCAGAAGGGGGAAAGGAGAAGATTGGTTGTGTGTCATCTGCATAGCAATGATAGGAGAGACCATGTGAGGTTATGACAGAGCCAAGTGACTTGGTGTATAGCGAGAATAGGAGAGGGCCTAGAACAGAGCCCTGGGGGACACCAGTGGTGAGAGCGCGTGGTGAGGAGACAGATTCTCGCCACGCCACCTGGTAGGAGCGACCTGTCAGGTAGGATGCAATCCAAGCGTGGGCCGCGCCGGGATGCCCAACTCGGAGAGGGTGGAGAGGAGGATCTGATGGTTCACAGTATCGAAGGCAGCCGATAGATCTAGAAGGATGAGAGCAGAGGAGAGAGAGTTAGCTTTAGCAGTGCGGAGCGCCTCCGTGATACAGAGGAGAGCAGTCTCAGTTGAATGACTAGTCTTGAAACCTGACTGATTTGGATCAAGAAGGTCATTCAGAGAGAGATAGCGGGAGAGCTGGCCAAGGACGGCACGTTCAAGAGTTTTGGAGAGAAAAGAAAGAAGGGATACTGGTCTGTAATTGTTGACATCGGAGGGATCGAGTGTAGGTTTTTTCAGAAGGGGTGCAACTCTCGCTCTCTTGAAGACGGAAGGGACGTAGCCAGCGGTCAGGGATGAGTTGATGAGCGAGGTGAGGTAAGGGAGAAGGTCTCCGGAAATGGTCTGGAGAAGAGAGGAGGGGATAGGGTCAAGCGGGCAGGTTGTTGGGCGGCCGGCTGTCACAAGACGCGAGATTTCATCTGGAGAGAGAGGGAGAAAGAGGTCAGAGCACAGGGTAGGGCAGTGTGAGCAGAACCAGCGGTATCGTTTGACTTAGCAAACGAGGATCGGATGTCGTCGACCTTCTTTTCAAAATGGTTGACGGTCATCTGCAGAGAGGGAGGAGGGGGGATTCAGGAGGGAGGAGAAGGTGGCAAAGAGCTTCCTAGGGTTAGAGGCAGATGCTTGGAATTTAGAGTGGTAGAAAGTGGCTTTAGCAGCAGAGACAGAGGAGGAAAATGTAGAGATGAGGGAGTGAAAGGATGCCAGGTCCGCAGGGAGGCGAGTTTTCCTCCATTTCCGCTCGGCTGCCCGGAGCCCTGTTCTGTGAGCTCGCAATGAGTCATCGAGCCACGGAGCAGGAGGGGAGGACCGAGCCGGCCTGGAGGATAGGGGACATAGAGAGTCAAAGGATGCAGAGAGGGAGGAGAGGAGGGTTGAGGAGGCAGAATCAGGAGATAGGTTGGAGAAGGTTTGAGCGGAGGGAAGAGATGATAGGATGGAAGAGGAGAGAGTAGCGGGGGAGAGAGAGCGAAGGTTGGGACGGCGCGATACCATCCGAGTAGGGGCAGTGTGGGAGGTGTTGGATGAGAGCGAGAGGGAAAAGGATACAAGGTAGGGGTCGGAGACTTGGAGGGGAGTTGCAATGAGGTTAGTGGAAGAACAGCATCTAGTAAAGATGAGGTCGAGCGTATTGCCTGCCTTGTGAGTAGGGGGGGGGAAGGTGAGAGGATGAGGTCAAAAGAGGAGAGGAGTGGAAAGAAGGAGGCAGAGAGGAAACAGTCAAAGGTAGACGTGGGGAGGTTAAAGTCGCCCAGAACTGTGAGAGGTGAGCCGTCCTCAGGAAAGGAGCTTATCAAGGCATCAAGCTCATTGATGAACTCTCCGAGGGAACCTGGAGGGCGATAAATGATAAGGATGTTAAGCTTGAAAGGGCTGTTAACTGTGACAGCATGGAATTCAAAGGAGGCGATAGACAGATGGGTAAGGGGAGAAAGAGAGAATGACCACTCGGGAGAGATGAGGATCCCGGTGCCACCACCCCGCTGACCAGAAGCTCTCGGGGTGTGCGAGAACACGTGGGCGGACGAAGAGAGAGCAGTATGAGTAGCAGTGTTGTCTGTGGTGATCCATGTTTCCGTCAGTGCCAAGAAGTCGAGGGACTGGAGGGAGGCATAGGCTGAGATGAACTCTGCCTTGTTGACCGCAGATTGGCAGTTCCAGAGGCTACCGGAGACCTGGAACTCCACGTGGGTCGTGCGCGCTGGGACCACCAGATTAGGGTGGCCGCGGCCACGCGGTGTGGAGCGTTTGTATGGTCTGTGCAGAGAGGAGAGAACAGGGATAAACAGACACATAGTTGACAGGCTACAGAAGAGGCTATGCTAATGCAAAGGAGATTGGAATGACAAGTGGACTACACGTCTCGAATGTTCAGAACGTTAAGCTACGTAGCAAGAATCTTATTGACTAAAATGATTAAAATGATACAGTACTGCTGAAGTAGGCTAGCTGGCAGTGGGTGCGTTGTTGACACTACACTAATCAAGTCGTTCCGTTGAGTGTAATAGTTTCTGCAGTGCTGCTATTCGGGGGCTAGCTGGCTAGCTAGTAGTGTTGTTTACGTTACGTTGCGTTAAAAGAACGACAATAGCTGGCTAGCTAACCTAGAAAATCGCTCTAGACTACACAATTATCTTTGATACAAAGACGGCTATGTAGCTAGCTATGTATCACCAGCTGGACATATGCTGCCCAGCCTTGGAGCGGACTTCATTCGCATAAACCCTACTCGGGTCGACCACCAGATGGGGGCCAAAACAACCCACGGCCATTTTTATGTTGGTTTGCAACATGTAGGTTAATCGCAAGATTAAACCCAACATGGGGAGACTGTCATGACGTTGGCCTGTGGGTAAGGTTTATGACCCCCCCATAAATACCTTTCTCCCTTCCCTCTCTCTTGACTCTACAGAGGGACTCTTGAATAGCCTTTGTTTAACAGAGATTCTGGGAACATCAGAAGGTGGGGGGAAATTAACCATATTTTGGTAATCCAACCAGTTGACCATATGCGTTGGTACTTAATGAATATGATGTCAATTCAGTTGTCATCTGAGACATTCTCATCAATGATAGGATGACATAATCGGTGCAGTGGAAAGTCTACACATTATAGTTATCAGATTCACATGGAATTGTTGTGCAATGTAAATGTTTGAATATGAAATTATTTGGGAGGGGATGAAATGTGATTTTAGCTTCTAAAATATGAGAATTGGGTTTTTTAGAGTGAATTAGGCCCGACTCAGTGGCCTGCCCACGTGAAGAGACATTGGTTATAAACTATAAAACACGCTCTCCTCTCCCTTCCTATATAAAGCCTTGACGACAATATAACTTTCTGTTCCGGGTACATTAGGATGACGATCCGATGTCAGAAGGGTTCAGATAATAACTACTGAACGAAGCCAACCTCAGTATGAACTTTGTGTCATGCAGGTGAAAGAGGACCCAAAAGCGACTTGGCGAAAACAGAGTCTTTAATCCAGTAAAGTAAATACAAACAAAAAAACACAACTTTCACTCGAAATGACGAGGGACAAACTGGAGACTCGATCTTGAACAGCAGGTGAACAGCAGGTTGCCTCGGGAAGGCACTTGAACCAGACAGACTCAGACACCTGCTCACCACGCAGCATCTGAGGAAAACACGACACGACAGGGCGATACACAAACACAGCACGGTGAATTCTAGACAAGGAACCGACAGGACAGGAACGGAACACAAAGGAAGAAATAGGGACTCTAATCAGGGGAAAGGATCGGGAACAGGTGTGGGAAGACTAAATGATTGATTAGGGGAATAGGAACAGCTGGGAGCAGGAACGGAACGATAGAGAGAAGAGAGAGCGAGAGAGTGAGAGAGGGAGGGGGAGAGAGAGGGATAGAAAGAGGGAAAGAACCTAATAAGACCAGCAGAGGGAAACGAATAGAATGGGAAGCACAGGGACAAGACAAGATAATAAATGACAAACATGACAGTACCCCCACTCACCGAGCGCCTCCTGGCGCACTCGAGGAGGAATCCTGGCGGCAACGGAGGAAATCATCAATGAGTGAACGGTCCAGCACGTCCCGAGACGGAACCCAACTCCTCTCCTCAGGACCGTAACCCTCCCAATCCACTAAGTATTGGTGACCCCGTCCCGAGAACGCATGTCCATGATCTTATGTACCTTGTAAATAGGTGCGCTCTCGACAAGGACGGGAGGGGGGAGGGAAGACGAACGGGGTGCGAAGAAAGGGCTTAACACAGGAGACATGGAAGACAGGATGGACGCGACGAAGATGTCACGGAAGAAGCAGTCGCACAGCGACAGGATTGACGACCTGGGAGACACGGAACGGACCAATGAACCGCGGAGTCAACTTACGAGAAGCTGTCGTAAGAGGAAGGTTGCGAGTGGAAAGCCACACTCTCTGGCCGCAACAATACCTTGGACTCTTAATCCTGCGTTTATTGGCGGCTCTCACAGTCTGTGCCCTGTAACGGCAAAGTGCAGACCTCACCCTCCTCCAGGTGCGCTCACAACGTTGGACAAACGCTTGAGCGGAGGGAACGCTGGACTCGGCAAGCTGGGATGAGAACAGAGGAGGCTGGTAACCCAGACTACTCTGAAACGGAGATAACCCGGTAGCAGACGAAGGAAGCGAATTGTGAGCGTATTCTGCCCAGGGGAGCTGTTCTGCCCAAGACGCAGGGTTTCTGAAAGAAAGGCTGCGTAGTATGCGACCAATCGTCTGATTGGCCCTCTCTGCTTGGACCGTTAGACTGGGGATGAAACCCGGAAGAGAGACTGACGGACGCACCAATCAAACGACAGAACTCCCTCCAAAACTGTGACGTGAATGCGGGCCTCTGTCTGAAACGGCGTCTAACGGGAGGCCATGAATTCTGAATACATTCTCGATAATGATTTGTGCCGTCTCCTTAGCGGAAGGAAGTTTAGCGAGGGAATGAAATGTGCCGCCTTAGAGAACCTATCGACAACCGTAAGAATCACAGTCTTCCCCGCAGACAAAGGCAGACCGGTAATGAAGTCTAGGGCGATGTGAGACCATGGTCGAGAAGGAATGGGGAGCAGTCTGAGACGACCGGCAGGAGGAGAGTTACCCGACTTAGTCTGCGCGCAGTCCGAACAAGCAGCCACGAAACGGCGCGTGTCACGCTCCTGAGTCGGCCACCAAAAGCGCTGGCGAATAGACGCAAGAGTGCCTCGAACACCGGGATGACCAGCTAACTTGGCAGAGTGAGCCCACTGAAGAACAGCCAGACGAGTGGAAACAGGAACGAAAAAGAGGTTACTAGGACAAGCGCGCGGCGACGCAGTGTGCGTGAGTGCTTGCTTAACCTGTCTTTCAATTCCCCAGACTGTTAACCCGACAACACGCCCATAAGGAAGAATCCCCTCGGGATCAGTAGAAGCCACAGAAGAACTAAACAGACGGGATAAGGCATCAGGCTTGGTGTTCTTGCTACCCGGACGGTAAGAAATCACAAACTCGAAACGAGCGAAAAACAACGCCAACGAGCTTGACGGGCATTAAGTCGTTTGGCAGAACGGATGTACTCAAGGTTCTTATGGTCTGTCCAAACGACAAAAGGAACGGTCGCCCCCTCCAACCACTGTCGCCATTCGCCTAGGCTAAGCGGATGGCGAGCAGTTCACGGTTACCCACATCATAGTTGCGCTCAGATGGCGACAGGCGATGAGAAAAAATAAGCGCAAGGATGAACCTTATCGTCAGACTGGAAGCGCTGGGATAGAATGGCTCCCACGCCTACCTCTGAAGCGTCAACCTCGACAATGAATTGTCTAGTGACGTCAGGAGTAACGAGGATAGGAGCGGACGTAAACGTTCCTTTAGAAGATCAAAAGCTCCCTGGGCGGAACCGGACCACTTAAAACACGTCTTGACAGAAGTAAGAGCTGTGAGAGGGGCAGCAACTTGACCGAAATTACGAATGAAACGCCGATAGAAATTAGCGAAACCTAAAAAAGCGCTGCAACTCGACACGTGACCTTGGAACGGGCCAATCACTGACAGCTTGGACCTTAGCGGAATCCATCTGAATGCCTTCAGCGGAAATAACGGAACCGAGAAAAGTAACGGAGGAGACATGAAAAGAGCACTTCTCAGACTTTACGTAGAGACAATTCTCTAAAAGGCGCTGTAGAACACGTCGAACGTGCTGAACATGAATCTCGAGTGACGGAGAAAAAATCAGGATATCGTCAAGATAGACAAAAACAAAGATGTTCAGCATGTCTCTCAGAACATCATTAACTAATGCCTGAAAAACAGCTGGCGCATTGGCGAGACCAAACGGCAGAACCCGGTACTCAAAATGCCCTAACGGAGTGTTAAACGCCGTTTTCCACTCGTCCCCCTCTCTGATGCGCACGAGATGGTAAGCGTTACGAAGGTCCAACTTAGTAAAGCACCTGGCTCCCTGCAGAATCTCGAAGGCTGATGACATAAGGGGAAGCGGATAACGATTCTTAACCGTTATGTCATTCAGCCCTCGATAATCCACGCAGGGCGCAGAGTACCGTCCTTCTTCTTAACAAAAAAGAACCCCGCCCCGGCCGGAGAGGAAGAAGGCACTATGGTACCGGCGTCAAGAGACACAGACAAATAATCCTCGAGAGCCTTACGTTCGGGAGCCGACAGAGAGTATAGTCTACCCCGAGGAGGAGTGGTCCCCGGAAGGAGATCAATACTACAATCATACGACCGGTGAGGAGGAAGGGAGTTGGCTCGGGACCGACTGAAGACCGTGCGCAGATCATGATATTCCTCCGGCACTCCTGTCAAATCGCCAGGTTCCTCCTGAGAAGTAGGGACAGAAGAAACGGGAGGGATGGCAGACATTAAACACTTCACATGACAAGAAACGTTCCAGGATAGGATAGAATTACTAGACCAATTAATAGAAGGATTATGACATACTAGCCAGGGATGACCCAAAACAACAGGTGTAAACGGTGAACGAAAAATCAAAAAAGAAATAGTCTCACTGTGGTTACCAGATACTGTGAGGGTTAAAGGTAGTGTCTCAAATCTGATACTGGGAAGATGACTACCATCTAAGGCGAACATGGGCGTAGGCTTCTCTAACTCTCTGAAAGGAATGTCATGTTTCCGAACCCATGCTTCGTCCATGAAACAACCCTCAGCCCCAGAGTCTATCAAGGCACTACATGTAGCACCCGAACCGGTCCAGCGTAGATGGACCGACAAAGTAGTACAGGATCTTGATGGAGAGACTTGAGTAGTTGCGCTCACCTGTAGCCCTCCGCTTACAGATGAGCTCTGGCTTTTACTGGACATGAATTAACAAAATGTCCAGCAACTCCGCAATAGAGGCACAGGCGGTTGGTGATCCTCCGTTCCCTCTCCTTAGTCGAGATGCGAATCCCTCCCAGCTGCATGGGCTCAGACTCTGAGCCAGAGGAGGGAGATGGTTGCGATGCGGAGCAGGGAAACACCGTTGATGCGAGCTCTCTTCCACGAGCCCGGTGACGAAGATCTACCCGTCGTTCTATGCGGATGGCGAGAGCAATCAAAGAGTCCACATCTGAAGGAACCTCCCGGGAGAGAATCTCATCCTTAACCACTGCGTGAGTCCTCCAGAAAACGAGCGAGCAGCGCCGGCTCGTTCCACTCACTAGAGGCAGCAAGAGTGCGAAACTCAATAGAATAATCCGTTATGGACCGTTCACCTTGGCATAAGGAAGCCAGGGCCCTAGAAGCCTCCCTACCAAAAACTGAACGGTCAAAAACCCGAATCATCTCCTCTTTAAAGTTCTGGAACTTGTTAGAGCAATCAGCCCTTGCCTCCCAGATAGCTGTGCCCCATTCTCGAGCCCGGCCAGTAAGGAGTGAAATGACGTAAGCAACCCGAGCTCTCTCTAGAGTATGTGTTGGGTTGGAGAGAGAACACAATCTCACACTGCGTGAGAAAGGAGCGGCATTCAGTGGGCTGCCCGGAGTAGCAAGGTGGGTTATTAACCCTAGGTTCTGGAGGCTCGGCAGGCCAGGAAGTAACAGATGGCACGAGACGTAGACTCTGGAACTGTCCAGAGAGGTCGGAAACCTGAGCGGCCAGGTTCTCCACGGCATGGCGAGCAGCAGACAATTCCTGCTCGTGTCTGCCGAGCATGGCTCCTTGGATCTCGACGGCAGTGTAACGAGCGTCTGAAGTCGCTGGGTCCATTCCTTGGTCGGTTCCTTCTGTCATGCAGGTGAAAGAGGACCCAAAAGCGACTTGGCGAAAACAGAGTCTTTAATCCAGTAAAGTAAATACAAACAAAAAAACACAACTTTCACTCGAAATGACGAGGACAAACTGGAGACTCGATCTTGAACAGCAGGTGAACAGCAGGTTGCCTCGGGAAGGCACTTGAACCAGACAGACTCAGACACCTGCTCACCACGCAGCATCTGAGGAAAACACGACACGACAGGGCGATACACAAACACAGCACGGTGAATTCTAGACAAGGAACCGACAGGACAGGAACGGAACACAAAGGAAGAAATAGGGACTCTAATCAGGGGAAAGGATCGGGAACAGGTGTGGGAAGACTAAATGATTGATTAGGGGAATAGGAACAGCTGGGAGCAGGAACGGAACGATAGAGAGAAGAGAGAGCGAGAGAGTGAGAGAGGGAGGGGGAGAGAGAGGGATAGAAAGAGGGAAAGAACCTAATAAGACCAGCAGAGGGAAACGAATAGAATGGGAAGCACAGGGACAAGACAAGATAATAAATGACAAAACATGACACTTTGGTTACGAATGGTATGATCTTTGAACTCTTATTCACTACAGAAGTGATACCTCCTAGCCGTTGAGTTAGCAACAGCAGCTGCAAACGTGGGATAGGAAAGAACAGACAGAGTATCCCGTGTACCACACAACAAAGTCACTACAACGTTTCCCGTTCACCACCAGAGACACTCTTCAAAGGACAAAGGACTCTGTTGGGTAATCTACCACCAACCTATTGAAGCGCAGCTCTGAGTAAATATTCATTGTATTTTCCTTTTCCAAATGAGCACTAATTTAGAATGCATAAGATTCTGTATTTATTATAGAGACATCGCTTCTCCCTTTTTTCCTCAAGTCGTTCCGCTCTTTCACTCAAACCCAACCCACTTTCTTTGTGTAACCAGCTGTCATATCAGTTCTGTCCACTAGGGACAATTTCATTTTATGACGTAATTTGTAATCAATGTATGGTTCATTTGGGTGAAGGAGAAATGGGGGGAGGCTTGGGCAAGTTGCTGTGGGGGGTGCAGGGCTGTTGACCAGGGTAGGGGTGGCCAGGTAGAAAGCATGGCCAGCGGTAGAAAAATGCTTATTGAAATTCTCAATTATTGTGGATTTATCAGTAGTGACAGTGTTTCCTAGCCTCAGTGCAGTGGGCAGCTGGGGGGGAGGTGCTCTTATTCTCCATGGACTTTACAGTGTCTCAGAATTTTGGGAAGTTTGTGCTGCAGGATGCAAATTTCTGTTTGAAAAAGCTAACCTTTGCTTTCCTAACTGCCTGTGTATATTGGTTCCTAACTTCCCTGAAAAGTTGCATATTGCGGGGCCTATTTAATTCTAATGCAGTACGACACAGGATGTTTTTGTGCTGGTCAAGGGCAGTCAAGTCTGGAGTGAACCAAACCAAACTTCCCAAAATTCTGAGACACTGTAAAGTCTGTTCTTAGTTTACATTTTTTGAATGGGGCATGCTTATTTAATTTGGCGAGGAAAGCACTATTAAAGAATAAGCAGGCATCTTCTACTGACGGAATGAGGTCAATATCCTTCCAGGATACCCGGGCCAAGTCGATTAGAAAGGCCTGCTCGTTGAAGTGGTTTAGGGAGCGTTTGACAGTGATGACGGGTGGTTGTTTGACCGCAGACCCATTACGGATGCAATTATTGTGAAGGTGTAGGCTATATTACTTGGATTTACTATACTTTTTAAAATGTAGACGTTCCAAAGGTCTGAATCAGTGGCTTGCAGGTTATGTGTGGAAGCCAGGAGATGCTACATGTGTTTATGTTAATTAACGGTAAATTACCATGAGACCGACAGTTATTTGCTTGACAATCAAATTTTGTGACAGCCACAGCCCTATTGGCTTCCGTCTGTCCGTCTGGCCACTCAACCATAAAGGCCTGATTGGTGGAGTGCTGCAGTGATGGTTGTCATTCTGGAAGGTTCTCCCATCTCCACAGAGGAACTCTGGAGCTATGTCAGAGTGACCATTGGGTTCTTGGTCACCTCCCTGACCAAGGCACATCTCCCCCGATTGCTCATTTTGTCCTGGGGGACAGCTCTTGGAAGAGTCTTGCTGGTTCCAAACTTCTTCCATTTAAGAATGATGGAGGCCACTGTGTTCCTGGGGACTTTCAATGCTGCTGAAATTTTTTGGTACCCTTCCCCAGATCTGTCTCTCGACACAATCCTGTCTCAGGGCTCTACGAACAATTCCTGGTTTTTGCTCTGACTTGTACTGTCAAATGTGGGACCTTATATAGACAGGTGATTGCCTTTCCAAATCATGTCCAATCAATTGAATTTACCACAGGTGGAATCCAATCAAGTTGTAGAAACCTCTCAAAGATGATGGAAACAGGATGCACCTGAGCTAAATTTCGAGTTTTGCAGGTTTTCGAGTCTCATAGCAAAGGGTCTGAATACTTACGTAAATAAGGTATTTCTGTTTTAAATGTTTATAAATTTGTTAAAAATTTCTAAAATGTTTGTCAAAATGTTTGTCACTTTGTCATTTATGGGGTATTGTGTGTAGATTGTTTTTATTTAATCCATTTTAGAATAAGGCTGTAAAGTAACAACATGTGGAAAAAGCTAAGGGGTTTGAATACTTTCCAAAAGCACTTTATACTTCATATGCTTAGGATGCGATTGGTAAGAGATTTAAGTAAGAAGTACACTGTCTAAGAGAGGTTTAATACCATCTCAATCACCTGACTGAGTGATATAGTTCTTGTCACTTCTTGACATTGACTGCCACATATCTGACTGTCACAAGTGCTGGGATTTTAAAATGGTGAACCTGGACTCTAAGATCATGTTTCTGTCTACATCTGCTCTTCTTCTGCTGTTTTGTTTTCCAGTCAGTTTCCTCACAGGGCTGTCACACTAAATGTAAGTCTACAGACTGTACAGCCGAGGACCCCAATGCCTCACCTCCTCTTGACTCCTCTAAAGCAGAAAGCCTCAGATGGGCTGTCATCAGACTGTGGGCCGACAGCCACACTCAAATCCTCTTTACAATAGCTGGAATCATGCCAAGTGAGAAGTACCTCTACTATGTCGCAGCCTCAGCCATACTGAGAATAGGTTACATGACGCCGGCTTCACCACTTTATCCCAGTTAGGTAGCATCAGTAACACACATGCACAGGTACGCACGGAGGCACACACACACGCAGACACGCACACACACAACTCACCCTCACCAAGTACCATCAGTACAGTCTCTGAGTACCAGTATCTTTAGCTAACATTCAATTCCTTGACATTCCTTTTCATTCCCAAAGAGACTGACCTTTCAGCAATCTCACCGTTCAATATCAGTCACTATATTTTCTTTATTGCACATTTAATTAAAAGGACGCATTTCGCGATGTTCAAGTTAAATTAATTGGCACAAAACATGCGTCAGACCAAAACATAATTTGTATTTGGCTTGCATAGCACAGGTGGTGGTTGCTCAAATTCACTGTAGTCGGCTATGCCTAATATACTGTAGGTTAGCATACGATTGGTGAATTAATAGCCCAGCCTATGAATTAACTTCAAATTAACACATCTCTGTTTACACTGTTCCCTTCTAGTGCAATTCATGCTTCTCTGCTGGCAACTCCACTGGCCTCTCTCTTCCATCCCCTCTCTATTCATCTTATAGCCGTTGAACCAGTAGCCACACCCAATGCTTTTAAAAATATATTTTTTTAAATATTTTTTAATTTCACCTTTATTTACCAGGTAGGCCAGTTGAGAACAAGTTCTCATTTACAACTGCGACCTGGCTAAGATAAAGCAAAGCAATGCGACACAAACAACAACACAGAGTTACACATGGAATAAACAAGCGTACAGTCAACAATACAATAGAAAAAAAGAAAGTCTATATACAGTGTGTGCAGATGGTGTGAGGAGGTAGGGCAATAAATAGGCTATAGTAGCGAGGTAATTACAATTTAGCAGATTAACACTGGAGTGATAAATGAGCAGATGATAATGTGCAAGTAGAGATACTGGTGTGCAAAAGAGCAGAAAAGTAAATAAAAACAATATGGGGATAAGGTAGGTAGATTGGATGGGCTATTTACAGATGGACGACATACAGCTGCAGCGATCGGTTAGCTGCTCAGAAAGCTGATGTTTAAAGTTGGTGAGGGATATATAAGTCTCCAGCTTCAGCGATTTTTGCAATTCGTTCCAGTCACTGGCAGCGGCCAAAGGAGGTGTTGGCTTTGGGGATGACCAGTGAGATAAACCTGCTGGAGCGCGTGCTACAGCAGGTTGTTATCGTGACCAGTGAGCTGAGATAAGGTGGAGTTTTACCTAGCATAGATTTATAGATGACCTGGAGCCATTGAGTTTGGCGACGGATATGAAGCTAGGGCCAGCCGACTAGAGCATAGAGGCCGCAGTGGTGGGTGGTATAAGGTGCTTTGGTAACAAAACGGATGGCACTGTGATAGACTGCATCCAGTTTGCTGAGTTTGTTTGTATTGGACGTTATTTTTTAGATGACATCGCTGAAGTCGAGGATCGGTAGGATAGTCAGTTTTACGAGGGTAAGTTTGGCGACGTGAGTGAAGGAGGCTTTGTTGCGAAATAGAAAGCCGATTCCAGATTTGATTTTGGATTGGAGATGTTTGATATGAGTCTGGAAGGAGACTTTACAGTCTAGCCAGACACCTAGATATTTGTAGTTGTCCACATATTCTAGGTCAGAACCGTCGAGGGTAGTGATGCTAGTCGGGCGGGTGCGGACAGCAAACAGTTGAAAAGCATGCTTTTGGTTGTCCCAAAAGTAGCAATATGTTTTGGTCACTTATTTTGAACATTTAAAAAATATTTATATTCGGGAAAGAAGCACCATGCTCTTGGTTGCAGCGTTCACAATGAACTGGCGGGGAAGTTTGATTTGTAAGAGCTACTCTGGTATGATGAGATCACATTGGCTGGTGGTAAAAATGCAGGAATCCTCTGTTGTCCCTTGCCCAATGTTTATGTTAACAATGAAATGTTTTACATCAGAACACCCAATGTTAGAATGTTTCAAATAAAGTGTATGAATTAAGTTAACGTTTTCCTATCAGTCGAATTTGTATAAACATTGTGATTGGAGTATAGCTGTGAGCCTTAATCGAATCAGGGTCAAATCCTCTGCTCTCCTTGAGTTCATTAACGATAGAATGTTCATCTTTGATGATTGCCAGAAGTCCAGTCTCTTTGGAAATGTCAAGGAGTGGAACGTTAGCTGAAGAGATTGGTACTCAGGCTACGATCAGTAAGAATCAGTCTCCAATGCTGCAGACTATAAGCTGCATGTCATAACAACATGCTATCAGACTAAGGGAGAAAAACATACCCCACTAAACTCCGGGAGTGAAGGCACTATCTGTCACTGACAGTGAGTCTGGGAGCAAAGCGCTGTAGTCAGTCTCAGGTAGCAACAGTAACGAAACACACACACACACACACACTTACTGTCACAGTCATGGCTATTACTGTCAGTTTTATAAAAACTAGCCAGGTAGATGGGACAGGAACGTAATCATAATCTGGACAGACAAGATGGAAATGGTCTCTGATGCCCCGCATGTCTGTCTGTGTGTTTCAGTCCATGTTCATAGATCTAGAAAACAATACAATGCATTTCTGAGAAAGGTACGGTAGCTACGAAGAGGAATGGATGTTCTCAGGCTAGACAAATTCTTACAGAAGCTTCAGGAACCAAATCAGAGACAGTGAGGTGCATTACTTACGATGTACAAATACATTTAAACTCAGTTTTTCAAAATTCCCTGTCTTAGGGCAGTTAGGATCACCACTTTATTTTACGAATGTGAAATGTCAGAATAATAGTAGAGAGAATGATTTATTTCAGCTTTTTTCTTTCATCACATTCCCAGTGGGTCAGAAGTTTACATACACTCAATTAGTATTTGGTAGGTATTGCCTTTAAATGGTGTAACTTAGGTTAAACATTTCAGTAAGCCTTCCACAACCTTCCCACAATAAATTGGGTAAATGTTGGCCCATTCCTCCTGACAGGGCTGGTGTAACTGAGTCAGGTTTGTAAGCCTCCTTGCTTACACATTCTATTTTCAGTTCTGCCCACAAATGACCTATCGGACTGAGATCAGGGCTTTGTGATGGCCACTCCAATACCTTGACTTTGTTGTCCTATAAGCCATTTTGCCACAACTTTCGAAGTATGCTTGGGGTCATTGTCCATTTGGAAAACCCATGTGCGACCAAGCTTTAACTTCCTGACTGATGTCATGAGATGTTGCTTCAATATATCCACGTAATTTTTCTTCCTCTCCTCACGCCATCTATTTTGTGAAATGTACCAGTCCCTCCTACAGCAAAGAAACCCCACAACATGATGCTGCCACCCCTATGCTTCATGGTTGGGATGGTGATCTTTGGCTTGCAAGCCTCCCCCTTTTTCCTCCAAACATAACGATGGTCATTATGGCCAAACAGTTCTATTTTTGTTTCATCAGACCAGAGGACATTTCTCCAGAAAGTACGATCTTTGACCCCGTCTGAAGTTGCAAACCGTAGACTGGCTTTTTAATGGTGGTTTTGGAGCAGTGGCTTCTTCCTTGCTGAGCGGCCTTTCAGGTTATGTCGATATAGGACTTGTTTTACTGTGGATATAGATACTCCTGTACCTGTTTCCTCCAGCATCTTCACAAGGTCCTTTGCTGTTGTTCTGGGATTGATTTGCGCATTTCACACCAAAGTACGTTCATCTCTAGGAGACAGAACGTGTCTCCTTCCTGAGTGGTATGACGGCTGCATGGTCCCATGGTGTTCATACTTGCGTACTATTGTTTGTACAGATGAACGTGGTACCTTCAGGTGTTTGGAAATTGCTCCCTAGGATGAACCAGACTCATGGAGGTCTACAGTTTTTTTCTGAGGTCTTGGCTGATTTCTTTTGATTTTCCTATGATGTCAAGCAAAGAGGCACTGAGTTTGAAGGTAAGCCTTGAAATACATCCACAGGTAAACTTCCAATTGACACAAATGATATCAATTAGCCTATCAGAAGCTTCTGAAGCCATGACATAATTTTCTGGAATTTTCCAAGCTGTTTAAAGGCACAGTCAACTTAGTGTATGTAAACGTCTGACCCACTGGAATTGTGATACAGTGAATTATAAGTGAAATAATCTGTCTGTAACAATTGTTGTAAAAAATACTTGTGTTAAGCACAAAGTAGATGTCCTAACCGACTTGCCAGAACTACAGTTTGTTAACAAGATATTTGTGGAGTGGTTGAAAAACTAGTTTTCATAACTCCAACCTAAGTGTATGCAAACTTCTGACTTATCGAAAAGTATGACTGAATATTTGCTGCTGTTTTTGTCATGTTTTGTCTTATATCATCTTGTCATTTTGCTTTTCCTTCTGTTCGTTTTCCCCCTGCTGGTCTTTTTAGGTTCGTTCCCCTTTTTCTCTCTCCCTTCCTCTCTCTCTTCTCTCTATCGTTCCGTTCCTGCTCCCAGCTGTTCCTATTCCCCTAATCAATCATTTAGTCTTCCCACACCTGTTCCTTATCTTTTCCCCTGATTAGAGTCCCTATTTCTTCCCTTGTTTTCCGTTCCTGTCCTGTCGGATCCTTGTCTATTGTTCACCGTGCTGTGTTTGTGTATCGCCCTGTCGTGTCGTGTTTCCCTCAGATGCTGCGTGGTGAGCAGGTGTCTGAGTCTGCTAAGTTCAAGTGCCTTCCCGAGGCAACCTGCAGTTCAAGATCAAGTCTCCAGTCGGTTCTCGTCATTACGAGTGGAAATTGTTTTATTTGATTGTATTTTTACTTTACTGGATTAAAGACTCTGTTTTCGCCAAGTCGCTTTTGGGTCCTCATTCACCTGCATAACAGAAGGATCCGACCAAGAATGGACCCAGCGACTATGGATTCTCTCTACTCTACTCTCGAGTTCCAGGGAGCGATGCTCGGCAGACACGAGCAGGAATTGTCTGCTGCTCGGCATGCCGTTGAAACCCTGGCCGCTCAGGTCTCCGACCTCTCAGGACAGTATCAGAGTCTTCGTCTCGTGTCACCAGCTACTTCCGGTTCTTCCGAGCCTCCGGAACCTAGGGTTAATAACCCACCATGTTATTCTGGGCAGCCCACTGAGTGCCGCTCCTTTCTCACCCAGTGTGATATAGTGTTCTCTCTCCAACCCAACACATACTCAAGAGAGAGAGCTCGGATTGCCTACGTCATATCACTCCTTACTGGTCGGGCTCGGCAGTGGGGCACAGCTATCTGGGAGGCAAGCGCTGAGTGTACTAACAATTATCTGAACTTTAAAGAGGAGATGATAAGGGTTTTGATCGCTCAGTTTTTGGGAAAGAAGCTTCCTGGTCCCTGTCTTCCCTATGTCAAGGTAATCGATCCATAACGGATTACTCTATAGAGTTTCGCACTCTTGCTGCCTACAGTAACTGGAACGAGCAGGCGTTGCTCGCTCGTTTTCTGGAGGGACTCCACGCTAAGGTTAAGGATGAGATTCTCTCTCGGGAGGTTCCATCCAGCGTGGATTCTTTGATTGAACTCGCTATTCGCATTGAACGACGGGTAGATCTTCGTCACCGAGCTCATAGAAGAGAGCTCGCGTTAACTGTGTCTCCCCTCTCTCCGACACTACCGTCTTTCCCCACTGACTCAGGTGTTGAGCCCATGCAGCTGGGGGGTACTCGCATCTCGACTAAGGAGAGGGAACGGAGAATCACCAACCGCCTCTGTCTCTATTGCGGTTCCGCTGGTCATTTTGTCATTTCATGTCCAGTTAAAGGCCAGAGCTCATCAGTAAGCGGAGGGCGACTGATAAGCGCTACTAGACGGTCCTCTCCGTCAAGTACATGTACTACTTTACATCTACGCTGGACCGGATCGGCAGCTTCCTGCAGTGCATTAATAGACTCTGGGGCAGAGGGCTGTTTTATGGACGAAGCCTGGGCGCGGGAACATGACATTCCTCTCAGACAGTTAGGGGAGCCCACGGTCATGTTTGCCTTGGATGGTAGTCCTCTCCCCAGTATATTATGTGAAACACTACCTTTAACCCTCACTGTATCTGGTAACCATAGTGAGACCATTTCTTTTTGATTTTTGTTCACCTTTTACACCTGTTGTTTTGGGTCATCCCTGGCTAGTGTGTCATAATCCTTCTTTTGATTGGTCTAGTAATTCTATCCTTTCCTGGAACGTTTCTTGTCATGTGAAGTGTTTAATGTCTGCTATTTCTCCTGTTTGTTCTGTCCCCTCTTCTCAGGAGGAACCTGGTGATTTGACAGGAGTGCCGGAGGAATATCATGGTCTGCGCACGGTCTTCAGTCGGTCCAGAACCAACTCCCTTCCTCCTCACCGGTCGTATGATTGTTGTTCTGATCTCTTTAAGAAGCGTTTTGCATCCGCTCCTATCCTTGTTGCACCTGACGTCACTAAACAGTTTATTGTTGAGGTTGACGCGTCGGGGTGGGCGTGGGAGCCATTCTGTCCCAGCGCTCCGATACTGACGATGGGGTCCACCCTTGTGCGTATTTTTCTCATCGCCTGTCACCGTCGGAACGTAACTATGATGTGGCTAACCGCGAACTGCTCGCCATCCGTTTAGCCCTAGGCAAATGGCGACAGTGGTTGGAGGGGCGACCGTTCCTTTTGTCGTTTGGACTGACCAAAGGAACCTTGAGTACATCCGTTATGCCAAACGACTGAATGCGCGTCATGCTCGTTGGGCGTTGTTTTTCGCTCGTTTCGAGTTCGTTATTTCTTATTGCCCGGGTACTAAGAACACCAAGCCTCATGCTTTATCCCGTCTCTTTAGTTCTTCTGTGGCTTCTACCGATCCCGAGGGATCCTTCCTGTTGGGCGTGTTGTCGGGTTGACTGTCTGGGGAATTGAGAGACAGGTTAAGCACACTCACGCACACTGCGTCGCCGTGCGCTTGTCCTAGTAACCTTCTTTTCGTTCCTGTTTCTACTCGTCTGGCTGTTCTTCAGTGGGCTCACTCTGCCAAGTTAGCTGGCCATCCCGGCGTTCGGGGTATGCTTGCTTCTATTCGCCAGCGGTTTTGGTGGCCTACTCAGGAGCGTGACACGCGCCGTTTCGTGGCTGCGTGTTCAGACTGCGCGCAGAAGTCTGGTAATTTTTTTTCTGCTTCTGCTCCTGGTCTTGCTGGGTCTCAGTCTGTTCCCTGCCATCGCATCTCTCCTGTTCTTGTTCCTGCCCTTGCTGTGTCTCAGTCTGTCCCTAGTTGTTACTCTCCTGGCCTGTTTGGTCCTGTTTGCTCTAAAGCTTTCAGTTCTCTACCCGTGTCTCATTTTTTTTTTTTTTTAGAGTAGTACCCTAGTTTCCCTTTTTATCGTTTTTCGTTACGGTCCTGAGGAGAGGAGTTGGGTTCTTTCTCGGGACGTGCTGGACCGTTTGTGATCTATGATTTCCTCCGTTGCCGCCAGTGTTCCTCCTCGAGAGCGCCAGGAGGCGCTCGGTGAGTGGGGGGGTACTGTCATGTTTTGTCTTATATCATCTTGTCATTTTGCTTTTCCTTCTGTTCATTTTCCCCCTGATGGTCTTTTTAGGTTCGTTCCCCTTTTTCTCTCTCCCTTCCTCTCTCTCTTCTCTCTATCGTTCCGTTCCTGCTCCCAGCTGTTCCTATTCCCCTAATCAATCATTTAGTCTTCCCACACCTGTTCCTTATCTTTTCCCCTGATTAGAGTCCCTATTTCTTCCCTTGTTTTCCGTTCCTGTCCTGTCGGATCCTTGTCTATTGTTCACCGTGCTGTGTTTGTGTATCGCCCTGTCGTGTCGTGTTTCCCTCAGATGCTGCATGGTGAGCAGGTGTCTGAGTCTGCTAAGTTCAAGTGCCTTCCCGAGGCAACCTGCAGTTCAAGATCAAGTCTCCAGTCGGTTCTCGTCATTACGAGTGGAAATTGTTTTATTTGATTGTATTTTTACTTTACTGGATTAAAGACTCTGTTTTCGCCAAGTCGCTTTTGGGTCCTCATTCACCTGCATAACAGTTTTCTTAAAAGAAGTGTCATCCTGAGAAGGGTAATTTAGCAAGCACACAAAAAGCTTCTTGCCAATTAGTGTGTGACCATGGTAACTGTTGTGTTGGTGAAAATCACAAGCTATTGAACTTGATGATGCCATCCTGTGACTACCTTTAGCCTGTGACAAGTTCATGGGTAACACCTATAGGTTTCAGAGTGAGGGAAGTGTGTAAATATACTGAAATGGAAAACCCCATTCTAATGTGGTTGGATATGCAAAGTTTACTGGCTCCCATAGTTTTGGATTGATAATTAAGTAATGTTAAAAAAGACAACTCTTAGAGGAAGAGGAATTGACAGAGTGAGCATCGGTGTTGTTCAGTGGACCACTTCATGTTGCTTTTACTGACTGTGTGATGCAGTATTCCTTCTACAGAGGAAAAATGGAAACATAAGGACCCCTGTGAACTTCCAGGTCTACTGGTCTACGTAAGTGATAATGCCAGAGAAGCCGGTGTTTGGAGGATATATTGGCACGGATGTTGTTTGGCCCGAGACGAAGTCATGTCAATATATACAGTATGTTGTATAGTTATTCTTTAGGCTACAATGGAGCTATGGACCCCAGTATGAAATAACTACTGAATGGTAAAAATTTCCTGAGGTGACATTTAGCAGATCACAGAGAAATAATGAATACAATCACTTCCTTTTTCACATACACACGCTAGATATCCATACTGTAGCTGTACACTGAGTGTACAGACTGACCAGGTGAATCCAGTATGTGTGCCATTCAGAGGGTGAATGTGCAAGATAGTATGGTAGAACTGTAGGTTCCAAGTGCACCGGTTTTTGTCAAGAACTGCAACACTGCTGGGATTTTCACGCTCAACAGACTCCCGTTTGTATCAAGTATTGTCCACCACCTAGGGGGCATCCAGCCAATTTGACACATTGGGAAGCATTGGAATCAACATGGGCCAACATCCCTGTGGAACGCGAGTCTATGCGCCTATAAATTGACGCTGTTCTGAGGGCAAGGGGGGGGGGGGTACTGCAACTCAGTATTAGGAGGTGTTCTTAATGTTTTGTAGACTCAGTGTATAGCTGATATTAAACTGTTTATGTGTTTAAAGTTGCTAGTAGCACGTTTTTAAATTAGAAGCTATTTATTTTCTCAGGGTGCAGATAAAGTCTAATTACGGTGAGATACCGAGCAGATTATTTCTGCCGCTCTTTCATATTTCCGTCACTTGTAATAATATTTCTGGGGCCTTATTTGTCATGTTTTGTCATTTATTATCTTGTCTTGTCCCTGTGCTTCCCATTCTATTCGTTTCCCTCTGCTGGTCTTATTAGGTTCTTTCCCTCTTTCTATCCCTCTCTCTCCCCCTCCCTCTCTCACTCTCTCGCTCTCTCTTCTCTCTATCGTTCCGTTCCTGCTCCCAGCTGTTCCTATTCCCCTAATCAATCATTTAGTCTTCCCACACCTGTTCCCGATCCTTTCCCCTGATTAGAGTCCCTATTTCTTCCTTTGTGTTCCGTTCCTGTCCTGTCGGTTCCTTGTCTAGAATTCACCGTGCTGTGTTTGTGTATCGCCCTGTCGTGTCGTGTTTTCCTCAGATGCTGCGTGGTGAGCAGGTGTCTGAGTCGGTCTGGTTCAAGTGCCTTCCCGAGGCAACCTGCTGTTCACCTGCTGTTCAAGATCGAGTCTCCAGTTTGTCCTCGTCATTTCGAGTGAAAGTTGTGTTTTTTGTTTGTATTACTTTACTGGATTAAAGACTCTGTTTTCGCCAAGTCGCTTTTGGGTCCTCTTTCACCTGCATGACAGAAGGAACCGACCAAGGAATGGACCCAGCGACTTCAGACGCTCGTTACACTGCCGTCAAGATCCAAGGAGCCATGCTCGGCAGACACGAGCAGGAATTGTCTGCTGCTCGCCATGCCGTGGAGAACCTGGCCGCTCAGGTTTCCGACCTCTCTGGACAGTTCCAGAGTCTACGTCTCGTGCCACCTGTTACTTCCTGGCCTGCCGAGCCTCCAGAACCTAGGGTTAATAACCCACCTTGCTACTCCGGGCAGCCCACTGAGTGCCGCTCCTTTCTCACGCAGTGTGAGATTGTGTTCTCTCTCCAACCCAACACATACTCTAGAGAGAGAGCTCGGGTTGCTTACGTCATTTCACTCCTTACTGGCCGGGCTCGAGAATGGGGCACAGCTATCTGGGAGGCAAGGGCTGATTGCTCTAACAAGTTCCAGAACTTTAAAGAGGAGATGATTCGGGTTTTTGACCGTTCAGTTTTTGGTAGGGAGGCTTCTAGGGCCCTGGCTTCCTTATGCCAAGGTGAACGGTCCATAACGGATTATTCTATTGAGTTTCGCACTCTTGCTGCCTCTAGTGAGTGGAGCACGGCCGGCGCTGCTCGCTCGTTTTCTGGAGGGACTCCACGCAGTGGTTAAGGATGAGATTCTCTCCCGGGAGGTTCCTTCAGATGTGGACTCTTTGATTGCTCTCGCCATCCGCATAGAACGACGGGTAGATCTTCGTCACCGGGCTCGTGGAAGAGAGCTCGCATCAACGGTGTTTCCCTGCTCCGCATCGCAACCATCTCCCTCCTCTGGCTCAGAGTCTGAGCCCATGCAGCTGGGAGGATTCGCATCTCGACTAAGGAGAGGGAACGGAGGATCACCAACCGCCTGTGCCTCTATTGCGGAGTTGCTGGACATTTTGTTAATTCATGTCCAGTAAAAGCCAGAGCTCATCTGTAAGCGGAGGGCTACAGGTGAGCGCAACTACTCAAGTCTCTCCATCAAGATCCTGTACTACTTTGTCGGTCCATCTACGCTGGACCGGTTCGGTGCTACATGTAGTGCCTTGATAGACTCTGGGGCTGAGGGTTGTTTCATGGACGAAGCATGGGTTCGGAAACATGACATTCCTTTCAGAGAGTTAGAGAAGCCTACGCCCATGTTCGCCTTAGATGGTAGTCATCTTCCCAGTATCAGATTTGAGACACTACCTTTAACCCTCACAGTATCTGGTAACCACAGTGAGACTATTTCTTTTTGATTTTTCGTTCACCGTTTACACCTGTTGTTTTTGGGTCATCCCTGGCTAGTATGTCATAATCCTTCTATTAATTGGTCTAGTAATTCTATCCTATCCTGGAACGTTTCTTGTCATGTGAAGTGTTTAATGTCTGCCATCCCTCCCGTTTCTTCTGTCCCTACTTCTCAGGAGGAACCTGGCGATTTGACAGGAGTGCCGGAGGAATATCATGATCTGCGCACGGTCTTCAGTCGGTCCCGAGCCAACTCCCTTCCTCCTCACCGGTCGTATGATTGTAGTATTGATCTCCTTCCGGGGACCACTCCTCCTCGGGGTAGACTATACTCTCTGTCGGCTCCCGAACGTAAGGCTCTCGAGGATTATTTGTCTGTGTCTCTTGACGCCGGTACCATAGTGCCTTCTTCCTCTCCGGCCGGGGCGGGGTTCTTTTTTGTTAAGAAGAAGGACGGCACTCTGCGCCCCCCTGCGTGGATATCGAGGGCTGAATGACATAACGGTTAAGAATCGTTATCCGCTTCCCCTTATGTCATCAGCCTTCGAGATTCTGCAGGGAGCCAGGTGCTTTACTAAGTTGGACCTTCGTAACGCTTACCATCTCGTGCGCATCAGAGAGGGGGACGAGTGGAAAACGGCGTTTAACACTCCGTTAGGGCATTTTGAGTACCGGGTTCTGCCGTTTGGTCTCGCCAATGCGCCAGCTGTTTTTCAGGCATTAGTTAATGATGTTCTGAGAGACATGCTGAACATCTTTGTTTTTGTCTATCTTGACGATATCCTGATTTTTCTCCGTCACTCGAGATTCATGTTCAGCACGTTCGACGTGTTCTACAGCGCCTTTTAGAGAATTGTCTCTACGTAAAGGCTGAGAAGTGCTCTTTTCATGTCTCCTCCGTTACTTTTCTCGGTTCCGTTATTTCCGCTGAAGGCATTCAGATGGATTCCGCTAAGGTCCAAGCTGTCAGTGATTGGCCCGTTCCAAGGTCACGTGTCGAGTTGCAGCGCTTTTTAGGTTTCGCTAATTTCTATCGGCGTTTCATTCGTAATTTCGGTCAAGTTGCTGCCCCTCTCACAGCTCTTACTTCTGTCAAGACGTGTTTTAAGTGGTCCGGTTCCGCCCAGGGAGCTTTTGATCTTCTAAAAGAACGTTTTACGTCCGCTCCTATCCTCGTTACTCCTGACGTCACTAGACAATTCATTGTCGAGGTTGGCCGTTCAGAGGTAGGCGTGGGAGCCATTCTATCCCAGCGCTTCCAGTCTGACGATAAGGTTCATCCTTGCGCTTATTTTTCTCATCGCCTGTCGCCATCTGAGCGCAACTATGATGTGGGTAACCGTGAACTGCTCGCCATCCGCTTAGCCCTAGGCGAATGGCGACAGTGGTTGGAGGGGGGCGACCGTTCCTTTGTCGTTTGGACAGACCATAAGAACCTTGAGTACATCCGTTCTGCCAAACGACTTAATGCCCGTCAAGCTCGTTGGGCGTTGTTTTTCGCTCGTTTCGAGTTTGTGATTTCTTACCGTCCGGGTAGCAAGAACACCAAGCCTGATGCCTTATCCCGTCTGTTTAGTTCTTCTGTGGCTTCTACTGATCCCGAGGGATTCTTCCTTATGGGCGTGTTGTCGGGTTAACAGTCTGGGGAATTGAAAGACAGGTTAAGCAAGCACTCACGCACACTGCGTCGCCGCGCGCTTGTCCTAGTAACCTCCTTTTTCGTTCCTGTTTCCACTCGTCTGGCTGTTCTTCAGTGGGCTCACTCTGCCAAGTTAGCTGGTCATCCCGGTGTTCGAGGCACTCTTGCGTCTATTCGCCAGCGCTTTTGGTGGCCGACTCAGGAGCGTGACACGCGCCGTTTCGTGGCTGCTTGTTCGGACTGCGCGCAGACTAAGTCGGGTAACTCTCCTCCTGCCGGTCGTCTCAGACCGCTCCCCATTCCTTCTCGACCATGGTCTCACATCGCCCTAGACTTCATTACCGGTCTGCCTTTGTCTGCGGGGAAGACTGTGATTCTTACGGTTGTCGATAGGTTCTCTAAGGCGGCACATTTCATTCCCCTCGCTAAACTTCCTTCCGCTAAGGAGACGGCACAAATCATTATCGAGAATGTATTCAGAATTCATGGCCTCCCGTTAGACGCCGTTTCAGACAGAGGCCCGCAATTCACGTCACAGTTTTGGAGGGAGTTCTGTCGTTTGATTGGTGCGTCCGTCAGTCTCTCTTCCGGGTTTCATCCCCAGTCTAACGGTCAAGCAGAGAGGGCCAATCAGACGATTGGTCGCATACTACGCAGCCTTTCTTTCAGAAACCCTGCGTCTTGGGCAGAACAGCTCCCTGGGCAGAATACGCTCACAATTCGCTTCCTTCGTCTGCTACCGGGTTATCTCCGTTTCAGAGTAGTCTGGGTTACCAGCCTCCTCTGTTCTCATCCCAGCTTGCCGAGTCCAGCGTTCCCTCCGCTCAAGCGTTTGTCCAACGTTGTGAGCGCACCTGGAGGAGGGTGAGGTCTGCACTTTGCCGTTACAGGGCACAGACTGTGAGAGCCGCCAATAAACGCAGGATTAAGAGTCCAGGTATTGTTGCGGCCAGAGAGTGTGGCTTTCCACTCGCAACCTTCCTCTTACGACAGCTTCTCGTAAGTTGACTCCGCGGTTCATTGGTCCGTTCCGTGTCTCCCAGGTCGTCAATCCTGTCGCTGTGCGACTGCTTCTTCCGCGACATCTTCGTCGCGTCCATCCTGTCTTCCATGTCTCCTGTGTTAAGCCCTTTCTTCGCACCCCCGTTCGTCTTCCCTCCCCCTCCCGTCCTTGTCGAGAGCGCACCTATTTACAAGGTACATAAGATCATGGACATGCGTTCTCGGGGACGGGGTCACCAATACTTAGTGGATTGGGAGGGTTACGGTCCTGAGGAGAGAAGTTGGGTTCCGTCTCGGGACGTGCTGGACCGTTCACTCATTGATGATTTCCTCCGTTGCCGCCAGGATTCCTCCTCGAGTGCGCCAGGAGGCGCTCGGTGAGTGGGGGTACTGTCATGTTTTGTCATTTATTATCTTGTCTTGTCCCTGTGCTTCCCATTCTATTCGTTTCCCTCTGCTGGTCTTATTAGGTTCTTTCCCTCTTTCTATCCCTCTCTCTCCCCCTCCCTCTCTCACTCTCTCGCTCTCTCTTCTCTCTATCGTTCCGTTCCTGCTCCCAGCTGTTCCTATTCCCCTAATCAATCATTTAGTCTTCCCACACCTGTTCCCGATCCTTTCCCCTGATTAGAGTCCCTATTTCTTCCTTTGTGTTCCGTTCCTGTCCTGTCGGTTCCTTGTCTAGAATTCACCGTGCTGTGTTTGTGTATCGCCCTGTCGTGTCGTGTTTTCCTCAGATGCTGCGTGGTGAGCAGGTGTCTGAGTCGGTCTGGTTCAAGTGCCTTCCCGAGGCAACCTGCTGTTCACCTGCTGTTCAAGATCGAGTCTCCAGTTTGTCCTCGTCATTTCGAGTGAAAGTTGTGTTTTTTGTTTGTATTACTTTACTGGATTAAAGACTCTGTTTTCGCCAAGTCGCTTTTGGGTCCTCTTTCACCTGCATGACATTATTAGGAAAAAGAATGGTTCCGTTAATAGATTGGAGGCTCTTAGGCCCTGGTCAAAAGTAGTGCACTATATTGGGAATAGGGTGCCATTTGGAATGCATTCAGAGTGATAAATCATTACAGTCAGCCAAACCCAATATATTATGGCTTAATCTGCTTATAAGAGCCTGCAGAGGACGATCTTGAAGCACAGCAAGGTCCCCTACCTTCCCCCCTCCCATATACCCCTCTGAATCACAAACGGAACATATCAACATATCATCAAAACTCTAGTCCAAAAGGCCATTAGGCAGACTGGGAGGTTTATGCTAATAACAGATACACCCACATGATTGATTCATAATGATGTATTACTATATGTTAAGAATTTAAATTGATTGCAGCTTTGGTCAAGAGAGTATTTGCATAAGAAGGACCAAAAACATAAAGATCCTCCAGGCTCTTATCATCACTGTGTATCTAAACCGGGGTGATGAGATGGTTGGCTAATGTTTGCTCTGTGAGATATGAATGCTTTTCCCAGGGAGGGAAACTAGAGAATGGTCAGGGAGGGAAACTATAGAATGGTCAGGGAGGGAAACTAGAGAATGGTCAGGGAGGGAAACTAGAGAATGGTCAGGGAGGGAAACTATAGAATGGTCAGGGAGGGAAACTAGAGAATGGTCAGGGAGGGAAACTAGAGAATGGTCAGGGAGGGAAACTATAGAATGGTCAGGGAGGGAAACTAGAGAATGGTCAGGGAGGGAAACTAGAGAATGGTCAGGGAGGGAAACTATAGAATGGTCAGGGAGGGAAACTAGAGAATGGTCAGGGAGGGAAACTAGAGAATGGTCAGGGAGGGAAACTATAGAATGGTCAGGGAGGGAAACTATAGAATGGTCAGGGAGGGAAACTATAGAATGGTCAGGGAGGGAAACTATAGAATGGTCAGGGAGGGAAACTAGAGAATGGTCAGGGAGGGAAACTAGAGAATGGTCAGGGAGGGAAACTAAAGAATGGTCAGGGAGGGAAACTAGAGAATGGTCAGGGAGGGAAACTAGAGAATGGTCAGGGAGGGAAACTAGAGAATGGTCAGGGAGGGAAACTAGAGAATGGTCAGGGAGGGAAACTAGAATGGTCAGGAGGGAAACTAGAGAATGGTCAGGGAGGGAAACTAGAGAATGGTCAGGGAGGGAAACTGAGAATGGTCAGGGAGGGAAACTATAGAATGGTCAGGGAGGGAAACTAGAGAATGGTCAGGGAGGGAAACTATAGAATGGTCAGGGAGGGAAACTAGAGAATGGTCAGGGAGGGAAACTATAGAATGGTCAGGGAGGGAAACTAGAGAATGGTCAGGGAGGGAAACTAGAGAATGGTCAGGGAGGGAAACTAGAGAATGGTCAGGGAGAGAAACTAGAGAATGGTCAGGGAGGGAAACTAGAGAATGGTCAGGGAGGGAAACTAGAGAATGGTCAGGGAGGGAAACTAGAGAATGGTCAGGGAGGGAAACTAGAGAATGGCCAGGGAGGGAAACTAGAGAATGGTCAGGGAGGGAAACTAGAGAATGGTCAGGGAGGGAAACTAGAGAATGGTCAGGGAGGGGATCAAAGGAAGGAGAGAGAGAGAGTCTTTCTAGTTAAGGCTAGTTAATATAGGTTGATATTTACAGGGGAAAATGCGTATTGTATTCTAATTGAACGTCTCTCTCTCTTTGTCACTGTCTCTCTCTCTCCCCCTCGCTCCCACTTATCCACATCCCTCCTCATCTGGCCCTCTCTATCTCTCTAACACATTAAGATTCAGAGTGCAGCCTCCACTTATCCTTCAAGTGAAAAAAGATTGTTGGGAAACAATTGGCTGTAATGACTAGCCGGGTCACCAGTGAATTCAGTCTTAATGAAAGCTGATGCCTTCTATACTGCCGATGGAACAGGAATGGGAAACATGCCTGGAAATGTTATGTCCATAGAGAACACACAACAGTAAACCTCCTAACACTGATCCTATTGTTCACCACTGGAGCAGGTCCAGAAATGCATAATGATATGACATCATACTGAGCACTGAACACTGTAATTATCCCAAACAGAGATTGAATGTGTCTCAGTGAAGAGGACATTTTTTATTTGTCACCCTGTCTCTTAGGACCCTTGTATCCAGATGTCTGAAGATGGCTTCAGTGCAAAGATATCAAGGTGTCTCGTGATGTAATTTCTTATACAGATAGTTATGGAGACAGACTACGGTCCTGCATGGTCTCAATCTAGCTTGGTCCCAGATCTGTTTGTGCCGTTTTGGCAAATCATATGGTCATTGAAGTTGGCTTTACACAAAAAGATCTAGGACCACTCAGTTCAATTGACTAAAGGTGATAAATGTAATCCTGTTATGATTCACAGTTGTAGGTGGTTCAACATTTTCCTCTTAGAAGAGGTTAGTAAAGTGATCATAGCTTCCACACACATAGCAGGCTAGCCTGAGGCCATGAGATCCACAGACAAGTCTATCAGATATGCAGCCCCACACCTTCCTCTGTCACACACACAGTAGGTGGAGCTTTGAGGTGTGAGTTGTCCATGAAGAACACTCACCTAACATAACATCAACCATGCATGACTCAATGTAAACCTATACCATGATTTTGCCTCACAATTTGAACTGATTGAACTTATGTGTCGATTGAACAAGTCCACTTGTGATGAGCTACACAGCAGGATAGCCTGCGGACAAGACTATATCAGTGCTGTAGTCTCAGATACAATCCCTGTCAATGACGTTTTGTAAATGACATGTATGGTTTCGTCCCAAATAGTGCAAGTGGCATAATAGACTCATCAAGGGGTATCTCCCTGAACTTTTTAGACCCTTTTAAGTCATTTTACATTACTAATTCAACTCATGTGTTGATGGAATATGTCCTGGCGTTCGTCCCAAATGGCTCCACTATGTTGTAATAGGGTGCCATTTGGTATGCAGCCCTGATCGCCCATGTAGTTCATATCTGATGTGCTGCACAGCCAAGGTCTGACCTACCTGTGGCAGAATACATTAGTGGAGCTGTCCTTCTCTCTCACAACACCACCCTGACCCTGGCCTGAGCCCAACACACTCAATTACACCACCCCAGCAAGTAGCTTTAGCTTTGTATTAGGATCACTTGGGGGCAATTGGTCCATAGCCAGTCAGTCAGTCAGCGGTGTTGAGGTGTTCCCGTGCTTTACAATAGAAATTATACCCCCTGATCTGACTCCTTGCCTGGGGAATGGGACAGAGATGGTGTTGCATCGTAAATGGAACCCTATTGCCAATGTAGTGCACTACTTTTGACCTGGGTCCTATGGGGAAATAGGGTGCCATTTGGGACACAGTTTGAGTATGCTTGGGGAATAGGGTGCCATCTATGCATCCATCTTTATCCTGTACATCATCATTATTAAAGTTGACTGTTGGTGAACCGACTTACATTTGAAATGTTTTGAATACAATTACACTTTGCAAACTCTGATTGGTTTTGTGCTGATGTTTATTTTTTTGTGCTGGTTTTTATATTTCCTAAACTGCTGTAAGACACTGCTCAAACTGTACTGGAATGACAGATGGTGCAAGGACTTTTTAAGCTTGAGGTAAATTTCTGTTACCAAGTTATTGCCAGTAACTTCATTGCTGGGTGGACAATTATTGACCATTACAATATATTGTCCATTAGTTTTGTAAGCAATATCACTTCAAAGGCTAAAGCTTATAAAGATGACATATATCAGGTATGAAGTTAAGACCCAGATGCAGACCGTGTCGAAGTAACAATGTTTATTACAGCAACAGCAACAGGGGCACAGGGACAGGATGGCAGGCAGGCTCAGGGTCAGGTCAGGCAGAGGTTGGTCATCCAGAGGTGGGGCAAAGGTACAGGACGGCAGGCAGGCTCAGGGTCAGGGGCAGGCAGAGTGGTCAGGCGGGTGGGTACAGGGTCGGGACAGGCAAGGGTCAAAAACCAGGAGGACGAGAAAAGAGAGACTGGGGAAAAGCAGGAGCTGAAACACAAAAACGCTGGTTGGCTTGACAAATAAGACGAACAGGCAACAGACAAACAGAGAACACAGGTATAAATACACAGAGGATAATATGGAAGATGGGTGACACCTGGAGGGGGTGGAGACAATCACAAAGACAGGTGAAACAGATCAGGGTGTGACAGTACCCCTCCTCTTGGGGCACCACCTGGCGTCCTACCTGGTTGACTGGGGTGCCGGTGGTGGAAGTCAGAGATGAGGGCTGGGTCCAGGATGTCTCTAGCAGGGACCCAGCACCTCTTCTCCGGGCCATAACCCTCCAAGGACACGGGGCAACAGAAGGCAGATAGCAGATGGGCTAATGATCTTGGAGATGGAGAAAGGGACAATAAACCAGGAGGACAGTCTGCGAGACTCCACTCAGAGGGGCAGATCCCGGGTGGACAGCCATACCTTCTGAGTGTGGTGTCAGGAAAATAACCTCACACTCAACGTCAACAAAACTAAGGAGATGATTGTGGACTTCAGGAAACAGCAGAGGGAACACCCCCCTATCCACATCGATGGAACAGTAGTGGAGAGGGTAGCTAGTTTTAAGTTCCTCGGCATACACATCACAGACAAACTAATTGGTCCACTCACACTGACAGCATCGTGAAGAAGGCGCAGCAGCGCCTATTCAACCTCAGGAGGCTGAAGAAATTCGGCTTGTCACCAAAAGCACTCACAAACTTCTACAGATGCACAATCAAGAGCATCCTGGCGGGCTGTATCACCGCCTGGTACGGCAACTGCTCCGCCCTCAACCGTAAGGCTCTCCAGAGGGTAGTGAGGACTGCACAACGCATCACCGGGGGCAAACTACCTGCCCTCCAGGACACCTACACCACCCGTTGTTACAGGAAGGCCATAAAGATCATCAAGGACATCAACCACCCGAACCACTGCCTGTTCACCCCGCTATCATCCAGAAGGCGAGGTCAGTACAGGTGCATCAAAGCTGGGACCGAGAGACTGAAAAACAGCTTCTATCTCAAGGCCATCAGACTGTTAAACAGCCACCACTAACATTGAGTGGCTGCTGCCAACACACTGTCATTGACACTGACCCAACTCCAGCCATTTTAATAATGGGAATTGATGGGAAATGATGTAAATATATCACTAGCCACTTTAAACAATGCTACCTTATATAATGTTACTTACCCTACATTATTCATCTCATATGCATATGTATATACTGTACTCTACATCATCGACTGCATCCTTATGTAACACATGTATCACTAGCCACTTTAACTATGCCACTTTGTTTACTTTGTCTACACACTCATCTCATATGTATATACTGTACTCGATACCATCTACTGTATGCTGCTCTGTACCATCACTCATTCATATATCCTTATGTACATGTTCCTTATCCCCTTACACTGTGTATAAGACAGTAGTTTTGGAATTGTTAGTTAGATTACTTGTTGGTTATCACTGCATTGTCGGAACTAGAAGCACAAGCATTTCGCTACACTCGCATTAACATCTGCTAACCATGTGTATGTGACAAATAACATTTGATTTGATTTGATTTGATTTGCCCGAGACGATACCGGGGAGCTGGGGTCCGATGGCGATCCACTTGTCGTCGATACCTGGAGGTGGTCTTGAGGAGGGCCAACCGGGTTCTCCTCCAGGCACGACGACAGCAGCGGACAAACATCTGGGCAGATGGATTGCCGACCTCCTCATACTGCTCAGGGAGGAGCGGGGGCTGATACCCCAGGGAACACTTAAAGGGAGATAGACCAGTTGCAGAGAAGTGAAGGGTGTTGTGGGCACATTCGACCCACACAAGGGGCTGGCTCGAGGTGGTGGGTTTGGCGAAGTCCAGGCAGCGCACAGTAGTTTTGAGGTCCTGGTTGGATCGCTCCAACTGGCCATTGGACTGGGGGTGGAACCCGGAGGACAGACTGGCCAACAACCCAATGACAGTGCAGAATGCCTTCCAAAACTGGGACGAGAACTGAGGACCCCGGTTGGAGACAATGTCCATGGGCAGTCCATGGATCCGGAAGACGTGCTGCACCAAGAGCTGGGCTGTCTCTTTGACAGAGTGTAGTTTGGGGGAGAGGAATTAAGTGGGCGGCTTTGGAAAACCAACCCACCACAGTCAGGACGGCGGTGTTGCCATCAGACGGGGGAAGACCCGTGACAAAGTCCAGGGAGATGTGAGACCAGGGACGGTGGAACACAGCAGGGGCATTGATGAGGCCAAATTGCATGAACAGATACTCGTAGTGGCCACTGGCTGTGTTGAAGGCGGTCTCCCACCCATCCCCCTCTCGTATCCGCACCAGGTGGTAGGTGTTTCCCTGGAGTGGCTCGAAGGCTGAGGAGATGAGTGGTAACGGGTAACGGATCTTAACTCTAATGTCCCCTGTAGTCAATGCACTGGTGCAGGGTCTTGTCCTTTTTCTCTATGAAGAGAAACCTGTGCCGGAGAGAGAGGAAGAAAGATGGGTAACGATGGGTGTCAGTTGTCTGTGTGTGCAGAGGGTCCCTGGTTCGAGCCAGGGGTCGGGGCGAGGGGACGGATGAAAGTTAAACTGTTACACTAGGGAGAAGGTCAGCCCCGCAGTCATAGGATCGATGCAGTGGAAGTGACATGGCCCATGCCTTGCTGGGCCCTGGTACTCCGCGGGAATGACGGAGAGGTCCGGGCACCGTCCGAGCTCTCGGGAAGACGTCCCGGGGTGGGTTGTGCTGACTTCAGGCAATGGGCATGGCAGAACGGGTTCCAGCCCATGATGGCACCAGTAGACCAGTTTATGAGGGGATTATGTTGTTGGAGCCAGGATAATCCCAATACCATGGGAATCAGAGGTGACTTGATGGCAAGGAACTGGATAGCCTCGCTGTGATTCCCAGACACCTGTAGGTTGATGGGAGTGGTGTTGTGGTGAATCAGCCTATAGAGCGCCCATCCAGCACTCTGAAATCCATGGGAATGGAAAGTTGAAGAGTGAGGATGTTTAGCTCGGATGCCAGTGTAGCGTCCAAGAAGCTCTCATCAGCCCCAGAGTCATTGAGAACCTGTAGAGATTTGCACTTGTCTCCCCACAGCAGAATGGCATGAAAAGGGGTGCAAGCTGGGGAATCAGGAACATTCTCCAAATGGCCCACCAGAGTACTTGCTCCTACCAGTGAGCCTAGCTTCTTTAAAGGACAAAACGACACGACATGACCAAGATACCCGCAATACAGACAACTCTTCGTATCAATCCTGTATTGCCATTCCGCTGGCAACAGCCCAGCTCTGCCTGGTTGCATAGGCTCAGGATTGGTGACTTGGCCCTCTTCGGCAGCCTTCGGGACAGGACAGGAAGCTTCGGATCCTCTCGGGAACAAGACCTTCGGGAGCTTCCGGGATAACTCGGAGGCAAGGTGGGATCCTCAGTACAACAGAGAGAGAGCATGGGAGCAACTGCCATTAAAACTTTTGGATTTCCAGACATTGGCTTGGTCACATAACTTAACCCTTTTCATTGGATGATCCACCTCATAACGTCAGTTGAATTCAAAAACCGCGACAGCTTTGTTAGGGAAAGTAAGGGTCTGTAGATATAGAAACCAACCCAACCAACATATCACGATTGCAGTGTGCAGTTCCTGTGTTCTTTGAAACAGCCCTACTGGCGACAGAAGCCTCTTTAAGAAGCAACCCTGCAGAATAATAAGAGACAGTTCCGTTGTTATAAACAGCATATTAATGATCTCTTGTTGGGGGAAGATCAGCACTAGCCTGGCTTATGTGACCCACGTGGCTCACAGCGCAGGAAGAGCTGTGACCACACCAGTGGCGACCCTCATTCAGGGCAGGTTGAGACCCATATTTTTAGCAAAGATAAATAAATACAAAAATATATTACTTTTTTGGGGGGGGGGGCTTGCCTGTATTGTATGTTATTTTGGCATTAATACGAGTCACATATCAGTTTGCAAACAATCTAAAAAATATCTACATATATCATTGAGTTAATGAAGCCGCATACAAACATGGTCTCTTTTGTTTTCTTGAGTAAGGCAGCTCCAAAATGCAGGTGTTTCAGCCTAGCTCAGTGCTTTCTGTGGTGGTGGGGCAAGACAGCAGAATATAGGAGTGTTGCGCCGTGATTGGCTAAGTGTTCTGTCACTCATGGGGAAAATATGTCACCAGTCCTTAGTAAGGGTAGACATCAAAAATGCTCTGGGTCTTGCCATATAGGCTGCATTTCAAACACTTAACAAACACACCCTCTCCCCTCAGCCCTCAAATTAAGTGGACACTTCTGATGATGTATCAGGACGTCTGACAAGTATACACGTGCAGGGCAAGGGGGAGGAAGGAAGAAAGAAAGGATTTTTAAATGGTCCGCCCTTCCCCGGAAAATCGTCAATCGTTCATCGCGTGATGATTGTGTTTTCAGCCACCGATAGCTTGTGGGTGCTCTATATGTGCTACAGTCAATTGCGTGTTTACATACATTAAATATAGAATTATTAATATATTCCTACTATATGATAGCTAGCAAATTAATTAGCTAAATAACAGCCTGCCAAGCTGGAACTTCTAAAGAAGGAACATGTTTTATTTCTATATTTCCCAAAAGCTGATCAAACAAAAACATCATTATTTTCACGAGACGGGTTTGTGCCGTTATGTGCATTAGTAGCACAATTTATAACTTATTTACATTTGTTTTTACTTACACTTGTCTGTTGACTTCATATTGATGTTGAGGTTTTAAGTTTTGGCTGACTTTTCTAAGCAGATGTACAATCATCATGAATTTAATCATGGGGCGTTTCAGGCCCGAAGTGAACATAATTGTACACTCGAAAACTCCATTAAAAACGAGGGCTGAGGGGCTTACGTTGTAAACTTCCCTTGCTTGGCTAATCATTTGGACCGATGACAAATATGGCCGTGAGGATTCTCCCAAGGTCATAAGTGGACGAGAGTGTGTCTGTAATGACTTTGAAACACAGCCATAGTTACATTAGTAGTGCCCTTCCATGAAGGCTAAAGGCAATTGGCCACAGATAAAATTACATCAAATCACATTATATGTAGCTTTGATTGGACTGATCATGTCAACATCTTACTTTCTAAATCTTAGCTAGCAGTCATCATCATGAACCAAGTCGACAATCTACTGGCAAATCATTTTTAATCCTCGTCATATGAAGATAAAAAAATAAGTTATAGATAAAACATATCGGTGCTCATCGGCTATTGGACATAAACATTACACAGCAAGTTGGAAATCGCAAATTCAACATTGAGTGGTTCGGAAGGAATCAGTGACAGTGGCTAAGCACAAGCATTGCAAATGGAAAGTTGGGAATAAATGGGTTCAGACTGGGAAAAAACATTTTGAACGGTCATCCAACTCAGAATTGTAAATCTTTCACTTTCTCTTTATTTGATGACACAATTTGCCCACAAAGGACCGCCGCACCACCTTCCTGTTCAAGTGAGCACATCACAACAAGATGAGTCCAAAAATGTCTTAAATGCTGCTGCATTAATGATGTACTATGCCAGAGAGAAACAGTTGAAGTCAGTAGTTTACATACACCTCAGCCAAATACATTTAAACTCAGTTTTTCCCAATTCCTGACATTTAAACCGAGTAAAACTTCCCTGTTTTAGGTCAGGTAGGATCACCACTTTATTTTAAGAATGTGAAATGTCAGAATAATAGTAGAGAGAATTATTTCTTTCAGCTTTTATTTCTTTCATCACATTCCCAGTGGGTCAGAAGTTTACATACACTCAATTCTTATTTGGTAGCATTGCCTTTAAATTGTTTAAATTGGGTCAAATGTTTCAGGAAGCCTTCCACAAGCTTCCCACAATAAGTTGGGTGAATTTTGGCCCATTCCTCCTGACAGAGCTGGTGTAACTGAGTCAGGTTTGTAGGCCTCCTTGCTCGCACATGCTTTTTCAGTTCTGCCCACAAATTTTCTATCGGACTGAGGTCAGGGCTTTGTGATGGCCACTCCAATACCTTGGCTTTGTTCTCCTCAAGCCATTTTGCCACAACTTTGGAAGTATGCTTGGGGTCATTGTCTATTTGGAAAACACATTTGCGACCAAGCTTTAACTTGCTGACTGATGTCTTGAGATGTTGCTTCAATATATCCACATAATTTCCCCACCTCATGATGCCATCTATTTTGTGAAGTGCACCAGTCCCTCCTGCAGCAAAGCACCCCCACAACATGATGCTGCCACCCCCGTGCTACATGGTTGGGATGGTGTTCTTTGGCTTGCAAGCCTCCCACTTTTTCCTCCAAACATAGCAAAAATCATTATGGCCAAACAGTTCTATTTTTGTTTCCTCAGACCAGAGTACATTTTTCCAGAAAGCATGAGCTTTGTCCCCATGTGCAGTTGTAAACCATAGTTTGGCTTTTTTAGAGCAGTGGCTTCTTCCTTGCTGAGCACCCTTTCAGGTCATGTTGATATAGGACTCTTTTTACTGTCGTTTTATTGTCAAAGGCTTTTATTGACAATTACATGAAGTTGATGCAAAGAGTCAATATTTGCCGTATTGACCCCTCTTTTTCAAGACCTCTGCAATCCGCCCTGGCATGCTGTCAATTAACTTCTGGGCCACACCCTGACTGATGGCAGCCCATTCTTGCATAATCAATGCTTGGACTTTTTCAGAATTTGAGGGGTTTTGTTTGTCCACCAGCCTCTTGACGATTGATCACAAGTTCTCAATGGGATTAAGGTCTGGGGAGTTTCCTGGCCATGGACCCAAAATGTCTATGTTTTGTTCCCCAATCCACTTAATTATCACTTTTGCCTTATAGCAAGGTGCTCCATCATGCTGGAAAGGCATTGTTCTTCACCAAACTGTTCCTGGATGGTTGGGAGAAGCTGCTCTCGGAATATGTGTTGATACCATTCTTTATTCGTGGCTGTGTTCTTAGGCAAAATTGTGAGTGAGCCCACTCGCTTGGCTGAGAAGCAACCCCACACATGAATGGTCTCAGGATGCTTTGCTGTTGGCATGACACAGGACTGATAGTAGCGCTCACCTTGTCTTCTCTGGACAAGCTTTTTTCCGGATGCCCCAAACAATTGGAAAGGGGATTCATCAGAGAAAATTACTTTAACACAGTCCTCAGCAGTCCAATCCCTGTACCTTTTGCAGAATATCATCTGTCCCTGATGTTTTAATTGGAGAGAAGTGGCTTCTTTACTGCCCTTCTTGACAACAGGCCATATTCCAAAAGTCATCACCTCACTGTGCGTGCAGATGCACTCACACCTGCCTGCTGCCATTCCTGAGCAAGCTCTGTACTGGTGGTGCCCCACTTCATTGTGCAAAGCAATGAAGACGGCACGTGTTGCCTTGCAGTACCCATGGTTGACAGAGGAAGAACAATGATTCCAAGTTTCCAGTCTGTTATTTGAACTCAATCAGCATGACATAGTGAAACCCCAGCCTTGTCCTCGTCAACACTAACACCTGTGTTAACAAGAGAATCACTGACATGATGTCAGCTGGTCCTTTTGTGGCAGGGCTGAAATAAAGTGGAAATGTTTTGGGGGGGATTCAGTTCATTTGCATGGCAAAGAGGGACTTTGCAATTAATTGCAATTTATCTGATCACTCTTCATTACATTCTGGAATATATGCAAATTGCCATCATACAAACTGAGGCAGCAGACTTTGGGAAAATGTATATTTGTGTCATTCTTAAAACCTTTGGCTTCGACTGTATACTGTAGCTAAGAAAGTAATACTAAGTGTATGTTGTGCAGTAAGCTGTTAGTAGCCCAGGTGCCTCACCCTAATAATTTGGTCTATTTTCCCCTCTTAATTTCACCTAATGTTACTGTTCTGTCTCGGTGGTGCACATGTAGCCTATAACCTGTTTTTGAGAAATGCCATCATCTAATATTGTAAGAGCTTTCATTGTCTGCTTATATGCCCCCTTTATTTATCCTACGGTTCTGACTTGGTGTACAGGAAAAATACTGCCAGAGCAGCCCATTTTCTGCATTCTGTCACTGTACATTTCAAAAGTGCTGAACACATAGTTATGTTGACTCCGTCCGTATTAACTCGCTCATTAATGTCTTAATCAAAATTATGAAATGCCACTTATCCGCTCATCGTTCCCTTATGTCATAGTTTGTACATTTCAATTGTCAGTAGAAACCACATTTGTTTAAATAAGTCAGCCATATCAGCTATGTTTTTTAAAAGGGCAGTAAACGAGGCTGAATGAACTGTTTCGCTGCCAGACAAGGCTCCGCTGAAAGCCATGTGCAGTGGTGGTAAGGATTCACTCCAAGGTTCTGAAAAGAAAGCTCTGCTGTTGGTACAGCTTTATGTCGGCCCTAACAGTTTGTGGGCACCGCTTGTCACCGTTATAGTGCAATTAATGTATTGTTTAGTGTTGTGTTGTGTAGTGGCTTTGTTGGCATGCATTTAAAAAAATTATATGCTAAAATCGCCATTGGACCACACTGCGTCTTTCTTTATCTGGGGTTGAGACTTCTCGTTGTTTGGATTAGAGAATTAAACCTTTATAAGGGAAGGGGGCAGCACTCTGAGTCTGTGTTTGGCTGTGTGTGTGTTTCAGTGAGAAAGAGGAGAGATAACCAGTAAAAGCAAAGCCCCCTTCAATATCGACACATTGTGTCGTCAACGTCAAAGAGCCATTCCAGAGAGTTAGATCTTAGCCAGACTAGATCAGCACGTCCTAGAAAGCTATTGCTTGTCTTTTCTAATCCAAACAATATGTTTTTTTTAGTAGCCTATTATATCCTAGAGAATCTGATTATTTTGAAGAGTTTTATTTTGTAACTCAAGTTTCAACAGATGAAAATGTATACACATTACAGATACAATCTAAACTTTTGTATAATTTCAGTCAATAGCATTGCAAGTGGTGCTCAACAGCCAAAGGTCGTCCCTCTTCTTTACGAATCCAATTTGTACTATATGTTACAAATGTGTTTTGCTTAAAATCCTGGAGTGCATCTTTAAGTTACAATGTACAGGTTACTGTGGGTAAGCTTCTGGCTGGTCTAGAAACATTGGAATGAAATTAATGTTATTAAACATAAATTCAAACAAGATTAATCTGTGCTATAGGAACATACGAGCCTATATATAACATGACATTTACTATTTATGGTGAAAAACTTCAAAGTCAAAGTAATGCATCAACTCCGAAAGACATGTATCTGCTTAAATCAAAGACTTGGTTTTAAACGGTATTAGGTAAAAACATAATTAAATGCATATGACAAACACAAGCATTGTACACTTTTTATGCTGTTCTCACATTTCCCGAGAAAAACATCTGCAAGTGAATAAGGGTTTGTTTTCACAGAGCCTGTTAGTGCATGAATATTTTGGGTTCATAAAAGCACATTGCATAATTGAAAGAGAGATAAAAGGCATACTGTGGGTGAGCTCTTACACAATATGGAGGGTGATCAGCTGAATATTATTTACAGACACACAGACAAACAGACACACAGACACACACACCTTGAACGCGAGGCCCCATGTGATTATACACATTCTCCCCACTGTTTTACTTTACATAAATGACTGCAGTAATGATGGAGAAGTTTGTTTGAATGCGGTGTTATTTCCATGCCACGGCAGGTTGAGCTGAAAGAACAGAGGGTCTCAGAGCACAGTGGGTGGAGGTTGTGGAAATATAATGACTCAGAGCACTGGGGCTCAAAGTTACACAGCAGTGGAGAGCCACAGAAGTTAAGTGCACTCTGGTGACATTACAGAGCCAGCCAGACAGTTGTTCTGTAGGCAGAGAGTCGATGCTTACTGTAAAGTGTGTTGAGTAATTATAGCCAAGAAAGGAATCGATTCCTAATGTGAAGTACTGCATCAAGAACAACTGGAGAGTTCCAGAAGGAGGAGAGAAATGTCACATGGTTTTAAGGTACACTCCACGGACAGCATTATCTTCTGTATATGGGTCATTCCATTCCATTTCAGCAATACATGACAAACACCATCTCTGATCATCTGACAATGGCTGCTGTTTTACAGGCTCCTAACAATTTTTTACATTTTACCTTTATTTTACTAGGCAAGTCAGTTAAGAACAAATTCTTATTTTCCATGACGGCCTAGGAACAGTGGGTTAACTGCCTGTTCATGGGTAGAATGAGAGATTTGTACTTTGTCAGCTCACAGGTTTGAACTTGCAACCTTCCGGTTACTAGTCCAACACTCTAACCACTAGGCTACCCCGCCGCCCCGGAATTGTGCTAATGTGTGTGTTTTTCCTCGTTATTTGTAACTTACTTTGTACATAATGTTTCCGCCACCATCTCTTATGGCCTAAAATAACTTCTGGATATCAGGACAACGATTTCTCACCTCGTTCTTTAACGAATCGGACGCAAATAATTTACATCAGACACCGGACAAGGCCAAAATCCCTGTCAGTCACATGAAGAAGAGACAGAGATATCAGGGACGTAGGTCGGGTGCCTTGTAATGATCCGACATCGAGTGGGTAATCCGGATCTACCATCAATCATATTGGCCAACATGTAATCATTGGATAAAAACATTGATGAGCTCCGATCAAGACAAACCTACCAACGGGACATTAAAAACTGTAATATCTTATGTTTCACAGAGTCGTGGCTGAACGAGGGCATGGATAACATAGAGCTGGCTGGGTTTTCAATGCATCGGCAAGATAGAACAGCTGCCTCTGGTAAGACAAGGGCTGGCGATTTGTGTCTATTTGAAAATAACAGCTGGTGCACGAAATCTAATACTATGAAGTCTCGTGGTATCTCATGATAAGATGTAGACCACACTACCAAGAGAGTTTTTAAATCTACATTTTTCGTAGCTGTCTATTTACCACCACAAACCGATGCCTTCACTAGGACTGCACTCAACGAGCTGTTTAAGGCCATTAACAAACAAGAAAATGCTCATCCAGAGGCAGCGCTCCTAGTGGCAGGGGACTTTAATGCAGGGAAACTTAAATCCATTTTACCTCATTTCTACCACCATGTTACATGTGAAACCAGAGAAAAAAAAACTCTAGACCCCCTTTACTCCACACACAGAGACAGGTACAAAGCTCTCCCTCGCCCTCTATTTGAGAAATCTGACCATAACTCTATCATCCTGATTCCTGCTTACAACCTAAAACTAAAGCAGGAAGTACCAGTGACTCGCTCAATACGGAAGTGGTCAGATGACCCAGATGCTAAGCTACTGGACTGTATTGCTAGCACAGACTGGAAAATGTTCTGGGATTCTTCCGATGGCATTGAGGAGTACACCACATCAGTCACTGGCTTCATCAATAAGTGCATCAATGACGTCATCCCCACAGTGACTGTACATACATACCCAACCAGAAGCAGAAGCACAGCCGCGAGCTGCCCAGAGACATGAGCCTGACAGATGAGCTAAATTACTTCTATCCTCACTTCGCTGCAAGCAACACCGAAGCATGCTTGAGAGCACCAACTGTTCCGGGCGACTGTGTGATCACACTCGCTGTAGCCAACGTAAGTAAGACATATAAACAGGCCAACATTCACAAGGCCACAGGGCAAGTTGGATTACCAGACGTGTACTTGAAAGTCTGGTCATGGCTCACATCAACACCATTATCCCAGAAACCCCAGACCCACTCCAATTTGCATACCGCCCCAACAGATCCACGGATGACACAATCTCTATTGCACTCCACACTGCCCTTTCCCACCTGGACAAAAGGAACACCTACAGTACGTGAGAATGATATTCATTGACTATAGCTCAGCGTTCAACAACATAGTGCCCTCAAAGCTCATCACTAAGCTAAGGACCCTGGGACTAAACACCTCTCTCTGCAACTGGATCCTGGACTTCCTGACAGGTCGCCCCCAAGTGGTAATGTTAGGTAACAACACATCTGCCACGCTGATCTTCAGCACAGGGGCCCCTCGGGGGTAAGTGCTCAGTCCCCTCCTGTACTCCCTGTTCACCCATGACTGCATGGCCAAGCATGACTCCAACACCAGCATTAAGTTTGCCGATGACACAACGGTGGTAGGCCTGATCACCATCAACGATGAAACAGCCTATAGGGAGGTCAGATAACAACCTCTCCCTCAACGTGATCAAAACAAAGGTGATGATCATGGACTGCAGGAAAAGGAGGGCTGAGCACACCCCCATTCTCATCAACGGGGCTGTAGTGGAGCAGGTTGAGAGTTTCAAGTTCCTTGGTGTCCACATCAACAATGAACTATCATGGTTCAAACACACATTTACATTTACATTTAAGTCATTTAGCAGACGCTCTTATCCAGAGCGACTTACAAATTGGTGCATTCACCTTATGACATCCAGTGGGACAGTCACACCACGACAGTCGTGAAGAGGGCACGACAAAACCTATTCCCCCTCAGGAGACTGGGAAGATTTGGAATGGATCCTGAAAAAATTCTACACCTGCAACATTGAGAGCATCCTGACTTGTTGCATCACCGCCTGGTATGGCAACTGCTCGGCCTCCAACCGCAAGGCACTACAGAGGGTAGTGCGTACGGCCCAGTACATCACTGGGGCCTAGCTTCCTTCCATCCAGGACCTCTATACCAGGTGGTGTTAGAGGAATGCCCTAAAAATGTAAAAAGACTCCAGCCACCCTAGTCATAAACTGTTCTCTCAGCTGCGGCACGGAAAGCGGTACCGAAGAGCCAAGTCTAGGTCCAAAAGGCTTCTTAACAGCTTCTACCCCCAAGCCATTAGACTCCTGAACAGCTAATCAAATGGCTACCCTGACTATTTGCACTGACCCCCCCCCCCATATTTACACAGCTACTGCTGCTCTCTGTTTATTATCTATGCATTGTCACTTTACCTCAATTACCTCGACTAACCTGTGACCCTGCACATTGACTCTGTACTGGTACCCCCTGTATATAGCCTCCACATTGACTCTGTACTGGTACCCTCTGTATATATCCTCCACATTGACTCTGTACTGGTACCCTCTGTATATAGCCTCCACATTGACTCTGTACTGGTACCCCCTGTATATAACCTCCACATTGACTCTGTACTGGTACCCCCTGTATATAGCCTCCACATTGACTCTGTACTGGTACCCCCTGTATATAACCTCCACATTGACTCTGTACTGGTACCCCCTGTATATAACCTCCACATTGACTCTGTACTGGTACCCCCTGTATATAAGCTCCACATTGACTCTGTACTGGTACTGTATATAACCTCCACATTGACTCTGTACTGGTACCCCCTGTATATAACCTCCACATTGACTCTGTACCGGTACCCCCTGTATATAGCCTCCACATTGACTCTGTAACAGTACCCCCTGTATATAGCCTCCACACTGACTCTGTACCAGTACCCTCTGTATATAGCCTCCACATTGACTCTGTACCAGTACCCCCTGTATATAGCCTCCACACTGACTCTGTACTGGTACCCCCTGTATATAGCCTCCACATTGACTCTGTACCAGTACGCCCTGTATATAGTCTCCACATTGACTCTGTACTGGTACCCCCTGTATATGGCCTCCACATTGACTCTGTACCAGTACCCCCTGTATATAGCCTCCACATTGACTCTGTACCAGTACGCCCTGTATATAGTCTCCACATTGACTCTGTACTGGTACCCCCTGTATATGGCCCAACTTGTCCATTTGCATTTATAGGATTCATATAATATTCAATAACTATAGTACCCAATATCTGATTTAGACCAAACCTTATCTTAACAATGATTCAGTGGTGAGGAATCCAAACAATCAAAAGCCACCAACGGACCCCACAGACCACACACCAAGCCCACCCCACAGACCACACACCAAGCCCACCCCACAGACCACACACCCAACAGCCCACCCACCCCACAGACCACACACCAAGCCCACCCCACAGACCACACACCAAGCCCACCCCACAGACCACACACCAAGCCCACCCCACAGACCACACACCAAGCCCACCCCACAGACCACACACCAAGCCCACCCCACAGACCACACACCAAGCCCACCCCACAGACCACACACCAAGCCCACCCCACAGACCACACACCAAGCCCACCCCACAGACCACACACCAAGCCCACCCCACAGACCACACACCAAGCCCACCCCACAGACCACACACCAAGCCCACCCCACAGACCACACACCAAGCTCACCCCACAGACCACACACCAAGCCCACCCCACAGACCACACACCAAGCCCACCCCACAGACCACACACCAAGCCCACCCCACAGACCACACACCAAGCCCACCCCACAGACCACACACCAAGCCCACCCCACAGACCACACACCAAGCCCACCCCACAGACCACACACCAAGCCCACCCCACAGACCACACACCAAGCCCACCCCACAGACCACACACCAAGCCCACCCCACAGACCACACACCAAGCCCACCCCACAGACCACACACCAAGCCCACCCCACAGACCACACACCAAGCCCACCCCACAGACCACACACCAAGCCCACCCCACAGACCACACACCAAGCCCACCCCACAGACCACACACCAAGCCCACCCCACAGACCACACACCAAGCCCACCCCACAGACCACACACCAAGCCCACCCCAAAGGCCAGACTACAGTATCAGTTCTCTATGTTTGACAAGGAATATGAAGCTGCAGTTTGGAGAATTGTTTATTCAATCTATGTAATGTACTGTCAGTCAATGTTGAGAAATGGGTCATTTAAATGTAAGTTGTTAGGTTTATGTGCCTTCATACACCCTGTTATTAACAGCTTCTGCTCACTCCATCGTGATGTTCCTGGTATTGATTTTTTTTAAATGAATTCTAGAATCCACCCTGTTAATGTTAATTCAAAAGTTAACCTTAAAATGATTTATACATGTAGAGTGAAGAGTTAAAGTAAGATCAAGGTATTAGTCCAAATAGATCTAAAATTATATCAAATCATCAAAGAACCCACCAGGTACAACCCTAACTCTGTAAGCAAGGGCACCCTCATAGACGTCATCCTGATCAACTGGCCCTCCAAATACACCTCTGCTGTCTTCAACCAGGATCTCAGCGACCACTGCCTCATTGCCTGTATCCGCTACGGTGCCGCAGTCAAACGACCACCCCTCATCACTGTCAAACGCTCCCTAAAACACTTCTGTGAGCAGGCCTTTCTAATCGACCTGGCCCGGGTATCCTGGAAGGACATTGACCTCATCCCGTCAGTTGAGGATGCCTGGTCATTCTTTAAGAGTAACTTCCTCACCATTTTAGATAAGCATGCTCCGTTCAAAAAATGCAGAACTAAGAACAGATACAGCCCTTGGTTCACTCCAGACCTGACTGCCCTCGACCAGCACAAAAACATCCTGTGGCGGACTGCAATAGCATCGAACAGTCCCCGCAATATGCAACTGTTCAGGGAAGTCAGGAACCAATACACGCAGTCAGTCAGGAAAGCTAAGGCCAGCTTCTTCAGGCAGAAGTTTGCATCCTGTAGCTCCAACTCCAAAAAGTTCTGGGACACTGTGAAGTCATGGAGAACAAGAGCACCTCCTCCCAGCTGCCCACTGCACTGAGGCTAGGGAACACGGTCACCACCGACAAATCCATGATTATCAAAAACTTCAACAAGCATTTCTCAACGGCTGGCCATGCCTTCCGCCTGGCTACTCCTACCTCGGCCAACAGCCCCGGCCCCCCCGCAGCTCCTCGCCCAAGCCTCTCCAGGTTCTCCTTTACCCAAATCCAGATAGCAGATGTTCTGAAAGAGCTGCAAAACCTGGACCCGTATAAATCAGCTGGGCTTGACAATCTGGACCCTCTATTTCTGAAACTATCCGCCGCCATTGTCGCAACCCCTATTACCAGCCTGTTCAACCTCTCTTTCATATCGTCTGAGATCCCCAAGGACTGGAAAGCTGCCGCAGTCATCCCCCTCTTCAAAGGGGGTGACACCCTGGACCCAAACTGTTACAGACCTATATCCATCCTGCCCTGCATATCTAAGGTCTTCGAAAGCCAAGTCAACAAACAGGTGACTGACCATCTCGAATCCCACCGTACCTTCTCCGCTATGCAATCCGGTTTCCGAGCCGGTCACGGGTGCACCTCAGCCTCACTCAAGGTACTAAACGACATCATAACCGCCATCGATACAAGACAGTACTGTGCAGCCGTCTTCATCGACCTTGCCAAGGCTTTCGACTCTGTCAATCACCATATTCTTATCGGCAGACTCAGTAGCCTCGGTTTTTCGGATGACTGCCTTGCCTGGTTCACCAATTACTTTGCAGACAGAGTTCAGTGTGTCAAATCGGAGGGCATGTTGTCCGGTCTTCTGGCAGTCTCTATGGGGGTGCCACAGGGTTCAATTCTCGGGCCGACTCTTTTCTCTGTATATATCAATGATGTTGCTCTTGCTGCGGGCGATTCCCTGATCCACCTCTACGCTGACGACACCATTGTATACACTTTCGGCCCGTCATTGGACACTGTGCTATCTAACCTCCAATCGAGCTTCAATGCCATACAACACTCCTTCCGTGGCCTCCAACTGCTCTTAAACGCTAGTAAAACCAAATGCATGCTTTTCAACCGATCGCTGCCTGCACCCGCATGCCCGACTAGCATCACCATACTGGATGGCTCCAACCTTGAATATGTGGACACCTATAAGTACCTAGGTGTCTGGCTAGACTGCAAACTCTCCTTCCAGACCCATATCAAACATCTCCAATCGAAAATCAAATCAAGAATCGGCTTTCTATTCCGCAACAAAGCCTCCTTCACTCACGCTGCCAAGCTTACCCTAATAAAACTGACTATCCTACCGATCCTCGACTTCGGCGACGTCATCTACAAAATTGCTTCCAACACTCTACTCAGCAAACTGGATGCAGTTTATCACAGTGCCATCCATTTTGTCACTAAAGCACCTTATACTACCCACCACTGCGACCTGTATGCTCTAGTCGGCTGGCCCTCGCTACATATTCGTCGCCAGACCCACTGGCTTCAGGTCATCTACAAGGCCATGCTAGGCAAAGCTCCGCCTTATCTCAGCTCACTGGTCACGATGGCAACACCCATCCGTAGCACGCGCTCCAGCAGGTGTATCTCATTGATCATCCCTAAAGCCAACACCTCGTTCGGCCGCCTTTCGTTCCAGTACTCTGCTGCCTGTGACTGGAACGAATTGCAAAAATCGCTGAAGTTGGAGACTTTTATCTCCCTCACCAACTTCAAACATCAGCTAGCTGAGCAGCTAACCGATCGCTGCAGCTGTACATAATCTATTGGTAAATAGCACACCCATTTTCACCTACCTCATCCCCACAGTTTTTATTTATCTACTTTTCTGCTCTTTTTCACACCAATATCTCTACCTGTACATGATCATTTATCACTCCAGTGTTAATTTGCAATATTGTAATTATTCGCCTACCTCCTCATGCCTTTTGCACACATTGTATATAGACTCCCCTTTTCTTCTCTGTGTTATTGACTTGTTAATTGTTTACTCCATGTGTAACTCTGTGTTGTCTTTTCACACTGCTATGCTTTATCTTGGCCAGGTCGCAGTTGCAAATGAGAACCTGTTCTCAACTAGCCTACCTGGTTAAATAAAGGTGAAATAAAAAAAATAAAAAATAAAAAAAATATGAAAACAAAAACAAATGCATTGAGGATTACCCACTCTTCATTTAATTCTTTCACTTTCTTTTATCTCAGTCAGTGCATCTTCTATTGCAGTGATGTCACTACATCCCAAATGATATTGGCGACCAGTTGCAGTGGTTTGTGCCATAATGCTGTAGATGATGCTTGTTTTTGGTACCTAACATGTATCCTCTCTGTTTGGCCACGAAAATTGCCTTTCTGGATAATTTGGATGCATGAATTTCACCTTTACGTGTGTTTCGTCTATCATGCACAGCATCCAACCAAAGGTGAAATTCATGCATCCAAATTAAGGCACCTGTCAGGACCCGGTTATGAACCTGGGTCTCCAGAGTGAGAAACAGTCACTTAACCAACTGAGCCACGAATAGTTGGCAGAACCCAAAGGTGAGGCAGACACAGCAGTACTTGAGACGGTGTATTTAATGAAGTAAAAAGTGAAGTTCTTCAGGAAAACATGTAACTCCACAACCTCAAAAGGAATTCCACAAGAACAAAGGTAATCCTCCAAGACAAAAAGGTAAATCCACAAGGTGGAAGGTAAAGCACAAAAAGCCTCAAAAAATACTCAAAAACAAACAAACAAGAATAAAAAAACAGAATTCCACAAGAGAGTCCACCGGGATCAACAAGAGTTCTCAGAGTACTAGGGCTGGGTGCTAACATACAAACACAGAGCAAAGGACTGAGGAAAACAAAGGGTTTAAATACAATCAGGGGAAACGAGGCAGAGGTGCAAATAATAATGGGGATCAAGGGAAAACAAAAGGTAAAAAGGCACAATGGGGGCATCTAGTGACCAAAAACCGGAACAACCCTGGCCAAATCCTGACAGCACCTACCAATGCAACTGGTCGCCAATATCATTTGGGATGTAGCAACATCATTATCATTTGAAGGTTAACCCCTAAAGTTGATGTCCGCGCCCCCACGCAAATCTAATTATCATAATATGAAACTCCCTATAAAAATCTGTCAGTTTAAGCTAAAGATATATGTTTATTTGCATTGGATGTGTCTCAATTGATGGGATCCGCCGATGCCCCACTTCCACATATGCGGTGAAAGGTGACAGAGCTAGAGCGGTCTTTGTCAGACCATGAGACTTCCCGAAAAGAGTTATTCTCAAAAGATCATCTACAAACTATTATGACACCTCTATGGAAGGATGAGACTCTCACGAACATGAAGGCGTTCTCTGTTTTGCTCTACAACCCCCATATGTGTATTGGAACTCATCTGAAGTCAGTACAGCCGATCTGCCAACTTCTTCCTGTAGTGTCCGAACAGTTAGGGCAACACACGAATAGGGAAGGTGAGACTCTCACGAACACGGACATGTAGGTTATTTTGCTCTAGGACACCGACAGTCCTCAAAAGACATTTCTGAAGGTTCCCGGTATATTTACTATTTTCTACGTTGTAGAATAATAGCGAAGACATCAAAACTATGAAATAACACATATGGAATCATGTAGTAGCCAAAAAAGTATGTTTTTCCAAAAGTCTTGAAGGAGTTCCCACATATGCTGAGCACTTGTTGGCTGCTTTTCCTTCACTCTGTGGTCCAACTCATCCCAAACCATCTCAATTTGGTTGAGGTCAGCTGATTGTGGAGGCCAGGTCATCTGATGCAGCACTCCATCGCTCTCCTTCTTGGTCAAATAGCCCTTACACAGCCTGGAGGTGTGTTGGCTCATTGTCCTGTTGAAAAACAAATGAGAGTCCCACTAAGCGCAAACCAGATGCGATGACGTATCACTTCAGAATGCTGTGGTAGCCATGCTGGTTAAGTGTGCCTTGAATTTGAAATAAATCACAGACAGTGTCACCAGCAAGCACCATCACACATCCTCCTCCATGCTTCACAGTGGGAACAACGCATGCAGAGATCATCCGTTCACCTACTCTGCATTTCACAAAGACAGGGCGGTTGGAACTAAAAATCTCAAATTTGGACTCCACCTGTCTAATGATTTCCACCGGTCAAATGTCCATTGCTTGTGTTTCCCAGATGCTAATATATCTTGTTAGGGAGTTATATTCCTGTGCGGGTAGCGTGACTACAGCTCAAGCTCATTACCATAACGCACAATGCGCAAAAATATTCCTAAAAATATTTAACCTCCACACATTAACAAGTAAAATAGCTCAAATGAAAGATAAACAAGTTGTTTATCTAGCCAGCAAGTCAGATTTCTAAAATGTTTTACGGCGAAAACATAGCACATATTTATGTCAAACCACCACCGCAGACATAGCTCATTAGCATAGCCAAGTAGGAAAAAATATGCAATCAACAAACGCAGGATTAAAAGAAAAATCATTTCACTAACCTTTTGAAATCTTCATCAGATGACAGTAATATAACATGTTACACAGTACATTCATTTTTTTCAATAATATGCTATATATATCCATAAATCTCTGTTTACAATGATGCATCGTTCAAAAAATGCTACTAAAATGTCCGGAGAAATTAAATAGCTCCGGCAGATAACGTCAGCTAACAAGGAATACACATCATAAACTTTGACTAAATATGCATGTTTTACATATGTATAGGAAGATACACTTCTTCTAAATGCAAACACTGTGTTACTTTTATTTATAACATTACATTTTGCGTTTACTAGGCTATAATAGGGAGTCGGCGCTCCCACATTAGCATAATGACGCCTCTATCTTGGAGTCGACAGAAACCCAAAATTAATACAAAAATATTCCCTTACCTTTGCTGTTCTTCCATCAGAAGACCTGTAAGGGATTATACTCACCAAATTAGCGTTCAGTTTTCAAGTCTGCGTCTTTCGGTTCTCAAAATAGCCTGATTTTGGTAAAAATGTAGGCAAAATTGAAGTGAGTGTGCACCAAAACGTCGAAAATATATATCATATGTCGAGTAAACTTGTCAAACTATGTTCATAATTAAGCTTTAACATGTTATAAAGGTGTACAGCAATTTTGAGGACGAAGCTAAACACACACGTCTTGTCATTGATCATGAAGAAAAGAGAGAGCGGAAGCATAGCGCGCATACAGGGCACTATTTTTTTGGCGTGACCGAGACCTTTCGGCACGCTCAACGTCTTGTGAGTGCGCGATTCACACACTGACATGCCCCATAGAAGGCAGCCTTCACGCTGAACACGTAGAAACTGTTCCCAGAGCGGTAGCCTTTTGGGAAGTGCGTTAAAGATGACATCAAAGTAGGGGCAACTTTTTCCATTACAAGAGAGATTTTGGGAGAATGCATGCCCTGACACTTCTGCTTTACATAGAGACAAAATTTAAACGGTTTTAGAAGTGTTAGAGTGTTTTCTATTCGATAATATGTTTTATATGCAAATATTAGCAACTTTTGAAAAAAATCTATCCTGTTTTATATGGGTACCCAAATCCTCCAGAAGGGGCAGTAAACCGTGGTATCCTGAACAGGATATGCATAGTATTAGTAGTATTGGATAGAAAACACTCTGAAGTTTCTGAAACTGTTTGAATGATGTCTGTGAGTATAACATAACTCATACGGCAGGCAAAAACCTGAGAAAAATCCACCAGGAAGTGAGAAATCTAAGGTTTATAGTTTTTCAACTCTTTGCCATTCCAATATACAGTGTAAATGGGGTCATATTGCACTTCCCAAGGCTTCCACTAGATGTCAACAGTCTTTAGAACTTTGTTTGAGGCTCTGAGGCTCTTTGAGGCTCTCAGGCGTGGTCATATCTCTAATATCTCTAAGTATATCTCTAATTCCATGTATAACACTTGTATTTTCATCAACATTTATGATGAGTATTCTTGTGAATTGATGTGGCTCTCTGCACAATCGCAGCATGTTTAAGAACTACTGAACGTAACGCACCATGTAAAATTGGATTTTTTGATATAAATATGCACTTTATCGAGCAAAACATACATGTATTGTGTAACATGAAGTCCTATGAGTGTCATCTGATGAAGATCATCAAAGGTTAGTGATTAATTATATCTCTATTTGTGCTTTTTGGCTGGAAAAATGGCTGTGTTTTTCTGTGAGTTGGTGGTGACCTAACATAATCGTTTGTGGTGCTTTCGCTGTAAATTATTTTTGAAATCAGATATTGTGGCTGGATTAATGAGAATGTTGTATTTAAAATGGTGTAAAATACTTTAATGCTTGAGGAATTTTAATTATGAGATTTTTGTTGTTTTGAATTTGGCGCCCTGCACTTCCACTGGCTGTTGGCGAGGTGGGACGCTACCATCCCACATATCCCGAGAGGTTAATAGCAGTAATGTCACGAGTCCGACCGAGGGTGTTTCCCCTTCCCGGGCGGGTGGCGCTCGGTGGTCGTCGTCACCGGCCTATTAGCTACCACTGATTGTCTTTCCTCCCCCTCCTTGTATGTTTAGTGGTAGCACCTGTTCATGTTTAATTAGTTTGTCTTTATTAGACAGCCGGCCCGCCTGGTTGTTGTGCGGGATTATTTCAGTGTAACCTTCGGCTCTGTTGGTCGTGATTTTTTCCATTGTACATTTTTGATTCCCTGTGGTTGGGAACGTAACTTTTGTGAGCACCCTGTGGTGCGTTGGTGCTATTAAAAGACACACAGCATTGAACTCTGTCTCCTGCATTTGACTCCACACCCACGACACCCGGAGCATTACAAGTAAAGCCAAATTAACATTTGCACTGCCAAAAAAATGATCAAATAATTGTTTTTATTCTTCAAGGGGTCTCAAAATCAAATAGGAAAATGGTCCTTGGAATGACCTTCTTAAAACAATTCCATATAGCTTACACTACTCATCAAACATAAAGAACTGATACTGTATACTGGCTGTTGGGATGGGTTTGATGTGGGATTTTGGGTTCTTCGTGTTTTAATCAGTGTGAAAATCAGACATTGAGTACTATAGTTATTGAATATTATGAAACTCATAAAATATTATGAAACTCATAAACTTTCAAAATAATGTTTCAAAAATGCTAATCTTACCTGTTTCTAACTACGGAATCAATATCAGAACAATCTGAGATGGTGGGTTTCGAAATCCATCCTCTAGTGAGTTTTGAGCTGGAAAGACACATCTAGAATAGTTGTCTAGGTGATTTGTGGAAAATGATAAAGGCTGAGTTATGAGTATACTATCAGTAGTTTGTGATCATACGTGGACATGTACATGTTTGTAACTGAACTACAAAGGACAGACGAGCCATCACAATCTGTTTTTAGATTAACCCAACATGGAAACTAGAAGATAAAAGGGGGAAAATAACATATGACCTGTTACATCTGCTGCTACTCTCTGTCATTATCTATGAATATTAACTTTAATAACTCTACCTACATGTACATATTACCTCAATTACCTCAAATAACCGGTGCTCCCGCACATTGACTCTGTACCGGTACCCCCTGTATATATTGTAGCCTTACTATTGTTATTTTACTGCTATTGTTACTTTTATTTCTTATTTTTTGTAGGTATTTGTCTTAAAACTGCATTGTTGGTTAATGGCTTGTAAGTAAGCATTTCACTGTAAGGTCTACACCTATTGTGTTCAGTGCATGTGACAAATAGAATTTGAATTGATTTGATCTACTTCAGTAACACCACCTTTAGGCCAGATAGCTTTGCTTTCTGTCTGTTGCTCCTGGATGGATGGCCTTGGATGCTGTTTGATTGAACAGCTTTTACACAACACAACCCTAAGTTATAGACTAGACACAGCCTGGTAGCTACGGCCTGGTAGCTTGACTCTAGGAAATAATCCTGCATTGCAAGTGGCACAACAGCAAATAGGATTTAGTCCATATTGCTTTGTTAAATGGCAGGTGACATGTCTATTTTAATCCAGGGGGTCAGGCCAGCAGGTGGCTGAGAGAAGACAATAAGATACCATGCATCCCAAATGGCACCCTATTCCCTATATAGTGCACTACCGTTGAATTTGGTCCTGGTCAAAAGTAGTGCGCCATGTAGAGAATAGGGTGCCATTTGGGACACATCCCATGACTTATCCCTCCACCCTGGCTCTCTTCTAGAATAAAGCGTCTTTCCCCTGAACTCATTGTCATTCAGGGCAGAGGAGAGGCCATGGGGCGGATAAGGCAGGCAGCTTAGCCTCTGTTGACAAAACCCTGGAACAATTGGGCAAAAGCTAGTCCCTCCGTTTTGATCTGTAGCACCGGGCACTGTGAGAGGCTCTAAGCAGGGAGACTTGGTGAAGCTCTTGATGTGTCCCAAATGGAACCCTATCACTTATTTAGTGCACTACTTTTGACCAGATCCCTATGGGTCCTAGACAAAATATGGCGCCATTTGGGATGTTACAGCCTAAGTGAAGCTCTATCTTTGTCTTCCACTGCTGGGAAGAGCGGGATAAAAGGTCAAATCCTGGAAGCCCACTGTGAGATTCCATGGGTTTATCTGCTAATGCTACAAATACTACTAACACTAATACTCTTCTGGTGGGGAAAACAACGAGAACAATGTCATTTTTAGGACCATTTTGAATTTAATTAAGGTTAGGGTTAGGGTTATAGGTTAGGGTAGGAGGTTACGGTAAGAGGTTAGGGTAAGAGGTTAGTGTTAGAGGTTAGGGTTGGGTAACAGGTAGGTGCAAATGTTGCAAATAGTTGGCATTACAATAGTTTTTTATAGAAATATCCTATAAGTGTTCTGTGCAAAGTTGTTTTTATGAAATTGGCATTGCTCCATTTTCATGTTATTGTCTGTGTAAAAAAGCTTCACATCTTACCTTGCACCCACACAAACACACACATTGCATTCTATAGCTGGCAGTCACCTTTAGAATGTCAGCTCGCTGTCCTACTTTATATGTGAGTGACAACATTGAACTCACAGGATCAGCTGTCATACCACTTTTGAGACGATTGGCAATCAGAGAGAAGAAAAGTCAGTTGACTTTTTCTGCTCCCACAGGTGTCCCATCTCAGTAAGCAAAACCACATTGTTTCAACGTTGTGTCCATTTTGTGGATTGTAGCAGCCATGTTGCCAGGAACATCATCCAAGTCAGTAAGCTCCTTTATCACAGCCTGCACAAACAAAATGTTTAAAAGCTGGAAAGTTGCCATGCTTTTGTGTAGTCACCAACATTAATGTGACCTCTACCCAACTACAACCTAACTGCAATGTTGTTTCACAGTTGTGGCAATATTGTGACAATGTTTTGTCAATGTTACGTGTTAACCAGGATGATGCTGTGTTTAATTGGATCTCTCCCAAGCCCCCGAAAGATGTTAGCCGACACGACCCTGGCTGAGGTCCAACATGCCCTGTGACTTACTGTGGAGTTGATCCACTAAAGACAGACAGATAGTTAAAAGCCAAGGCTAATCTCCTGAAGAGGATCTGCTGGCTGTCCAGACTCATATCATCACTATGTCACCACCCTCTAATGCCAATTACTGGACCCACCACAGCTTACTGTACTGTGCAAGCCACTGAGCCATGCTGGACTTATTTTCCTTCTGATCACAGTGGATGTGTCACAAATGGCACCCTATTATCTATTTAGTGCAGTACTTTTGGTCAGGGCCCGTACGGATTTGGTCAAAAGTAGTCCCCAATGTAGGGAATAGGGTGCCGACAGTGACTGAATGGAGCTCTGGTCTGACCAATGTAGCACAATCTGCATTGGACAATCAATATTTAGCTAATTAGCTGTTTCCATAATATACTGTAAGAAGTCATTATTGTTTCATGATTTTGAATATGGCAATATACGTGAACTGATAAACTCTACGGCCACAGGAACAGTTAGGCAACCAAAAGGACGGCATTCGCTATTGGTGGCGACCCCTCCCACCCTCTACACACCCTCTGCAGCCGCCAGTTACGACCCCTCCCACCCTCTACACACCCTCTGCAGCAGCCAGTTACGACCCCTCCCACCCTCTACAGCAGCCAGTTACGACCCCTCCCACCCTCTGCAGCAGCCAGTTACAAACCCCTCCCACCCTCTACACACCCTCTGCAGCAGCCAGTTACGACCCCTCCCACCCTCTACACACCCTCTGCAGCAGCCAGTTACGACCCCTCCCACCCTCTGCAGCAGCCAGTTACGACCCCTCCCACCCTCTACACAGCCTCTGCAGCAGCCAGTTACGACCCCTCCCACCCTCTACACACCCTCTGCAGCAGCCAGTTACGACCCCTCCCACCCTCTGCAGCAGCCAGTTACGACCCCTCCCACCCTCTACAGAAGCCAGTTACGACCCCTCCCACCCTCTGCAGCAGCCAGTTACGACCCCTCCCACCCTCTACACACCCTCTGCAGCAGCCAGTTACGACCCCTCCCACCCTCTACACACCCTCTGTAGCAGCCAGTTACGACCCCTCCCACCCTCTACACACCCTCTGCAGCAGCCAGTTACGACCCCTCCCACCCTCTGCAGCAGCCAGTTACGACCCCTCCCACCCTCTACAGCAGCCAGTTACGACCCCTCCCACCCTCTGCAGCAGCCAGTTAAGACCCCTCCCACCCTCTACACACCCTCTGCAGCAGCCAGTTACGACCCCTCCCACCCTCTGCAGCAGCCAGTTACGACCCCTCCCACCCTCTACACACCCTCTGAAGCAGCCAGTTACGACCCCTCCCACCCTCTACACACCCTCTGCAGCAGCCAGTTACGACCCCTCCCACCCTCTACACACCCTCTGCAGCAGCCAGTTACGACCCCTCCCACCCTCTACACACCCTCTGCAGCAGCCAGTTACGACCCCTCCCACCCTCTACACACCCTCTGCAGCAGCCAGTTACGACCCCTCCCACCCTCTACACACCCTCTGCAGCAGCCAGTTACGAATGAATGTGTTAATGTGTTTACATGTTCTCCATATGTTCATGCAACTAGCTAGGCTGACTGTTTCTATGTGTATGATGTGTATTGTATGTGGTCCTTTTTATTCTTGTAAGGTGAAGCCATCCCAGATGGAAAATAACATTTTATTCCATTCTATTCTAAAATGACTCCAAATGAGAAGGGTTCTTAGTTAGTCTAGAGTAGACTCTAGTATACAGTAGATGTGTTCAGGAGAGGTACTGAAATGTCTGTGGCTGTGTTATGTAGGATTTCTGTTGCCCCCTGTTTAGAGTATGTGCCTGGTGGGGTCTGGAGGACCACAGGAGGGAATGAGAGGAGAGGAGGAAATCAGGGTGAGTAGAGTGGAAGGGATAAGAGGAAGGGACAGGGGGTGGGGTGACAGGCGGGGAGATATGTAATTCAAATTTGAGGTAGCTTTTGACAGATAATTTTTCAGGCCTATGAAAACCAGTATTCCTGGAGGAGCTGATGAGGGAGGAGGATATTGAGTAGATTGACTCTCTCTGCATGAGCAGAGAGCAGAGAGATTCCGAGCACCAGGCACGGCTGTGGTCTGTATCCCCCCATCCCCTTAGCCTCATAATTACCAGACCGATTACCACTGCGCCATCATTCATGTAAACTAGCAAGATCAGGAGGCTTGTGAGGCTACCACTCAGTAGAAAAACAATCTTATCTTACCCCTTTTACCTAAGATGTTATCCCAGACTTCCCTCATAAGCATATAATCAATACAGACCACCAGAGGACGATGGAGGAGAGGATCATTTTGAGATTGATCACTCAGCCTCAATCAAATGATCGGCCCTTTTCTCTGTTACAGAAATGTGCCAATTGTTTTTATACAGTATATATACAAAAACATGTAAATGGGGGATTGGAAATGATGCAGACAGTTACATTGATGGAAGCCACAATCTATCTGCATTATTAAAGCTGATCTACCCCCTAACTCTTTCTTTTTTTAAAGAATGTGCCAACTTCAAATACTCTGTTAGCAAAGTGTGCCAACATCACAGCGATTATTCATAGAGGTTATGACAATATGAACATATGAACAGCTGTTTTGGCTTGATTTGTGTGTGTGTGTGTGTGTGTGTGTGTGTGTGTGTGTGTGTGTGTGTGTGTGTGTGTGTGTGTGTGTGTGTGTGTGTGTGTGTGTGTGTGTGTGTGTGTGTGTGTGTGTGTGTGTGTGTGTGTGTGTGTGTGTGTGTGGGTTGCTGAGGGGAGGATCGCTATAATGCCTGGAACGGCGCATATGGAATGGCATCAAACACCTGGAAACCATGGAAACCATGTGTTGTTGATACCTTTCCACCTTTTCCATTGCAGCCATTACCACGTGCCCGTCCTCCCCAGTTAAGGTGCCACCAACTGCCTGTGGTGTGTGTGTGTGTGAGTGTTACAGGCATACTAATGGACATTTTTATTGAGGTTGATACATTTTTTGTAAGGGAACATTTCTGAAATTTCTAAGTAGAAACAAACTTCAGAAGCCTTTTTAAACCTCAAAAACACTACAAGTTTTACATTTCCTGCTTTACAGGAAAGTTCCCCTGCAAAAGGGTGATCAAATTAAGATTCTCCATCTGTAGGAGCGAGGAGGTATAATTCATTGTTTTTGTGAAACAGCTTTATGGCTCCCATCACAAGAGTGTGCCTCAGAGGGACACGGACACTGACAGCTCTGGGACTGTGAACATCAGGAAAGCACACCAGGAGTTGTTGGCTGCCAGGAGTGATAGTAAGATACATGGCCCAGCCAATCTGTGTTTTGTGTGAGCCGTACCAAATGGCACCCTATTCCCTATTTAGTGAACTACTTTTGACCAGGCCCATAGGGTATTGGTCAATAGTAGTGCACTATATAAGGAATATGCTGCCATTTGGGACATAGCCTTTGTGTGAGCTGTGCCAAAATCTAGGGGAGCTGATTAACTGAGTCCTGTAACTAACAGAATGCTGGTGGGGAGCAGGTAGATGACAAATACATTCCTGGGGAGTTTTGGCAGCAGTAGGATTACATTTAGAGAGAGGTCACCTTGGTTGCATCCAACTACTTTTGACCAGAGCCCTATATGCCTTTTGGGACACAGAATAGTTACACTTCCTGTCTGGGTCTGGTCACAACAGAATGTTGCATAGTGAAACACTGCATAGTGTTGTGAAGTTATCTCAATGCTGGGAGCATTATATATTATATATTATATAATAACCCTACATGTAAATATTACCTCAATTACCTCGACTAACAGGTGCCCCCGCACATTGCCTCTATACCAGTACCACCTGTATATAGCCTCCACATTGACTCTGTACCGGTACCCCCTGTATATAGCCTTCACATTGACTCTATACCAGTACCCCCTGTATGTAGCCTCCACATTGACTCTGTACCGGTACCCCCTGTATATAGCCTCCACATTGACTCTATACCAGTACCCCCTGTATATAGCCTCCACATTGACTCTGTACCAGTACCCCCTGTATATAGCCTCCACATTGACTCTGTACCGGTACCCCCTGTATGTAGCCTCCACATTGACTCTGTACCGGTACCCCCTGTATGTAGCCTCCACATTGACTCTCTACCAGTACCCCCTGTATGTAGCCTCCACATTGACTCTGTACCGGTACCCCCTGTATGTAGCCTCCACATTGACTCTGTACCGGTACCCCCTGTATGTAGCCTCCACAGTGACTCTCTACCAGTACCCCCTGTATGTAGCCTCGCTATTGTTATTTTACTGCTGCTCTATAATTAGTTCTTACTTTTATTTCTTACTTTTTTCAGATATTTTTCTTAAAACTGCGTTGTTGCTTAAGGGCTTGTAAGTAAGCATTTCACTGTAAGGTCTACACCTATTGTATTCGGCGCATGCGACAAATAACGCTTGCGTTGATTTGATTATATCACTCTAAAGAATTCTATACCGGGCACAGGTGGCTAGAGGCACCTTAATTGTGGAGGAGACTCAGGAAATGGTTTCCATGTGTTTAATTCCATTCCATTCCAGCCATTATTATACGTGTCCAGTTAGAATAACACAAAGTCAGGAAAGGTAGTGAACACAACCCTCTTTAGGACTAGAGTCCCTCTTTCGAAGAAGTTAGGATGTATTCATGTATTTTTTCAGAGTCATACTTTTAAGAGAATGCTTATAGGCCTATTATCAGCCAATCCTTAATCCAGCATGTTCAACTATTTACCATCCTTTCAGTACCAAACGTTTTATTGTTATAAATCCGACAAGTGACCAGGCTGACCAAACCTCAGTAAATTATGTCCGTCCAATTTAATGGTGTCTGCTCCTCCTGCTCTCTCTGGTTCAGATGGATTTGAGCTAGGCTCTAAGGCTGAATCAGCCACCACAGAGAGAGTGTCTGTTTGTCTCCACCTAGAGACAGGACAGTCTCCGCTCCTTGACTACCCTGACAGCCCTTTTCACTGACCCCTACCCTGAGACGCTGTCGCTGGCCAGGCTTCCAGGAACCAGGAGCTGGCTGGGGGCTCTGGGGCAGACCCTTACCACAGGACAGCCTCCATCATCACCATAATTACAGGAAGAGGCTGAGTCTGAGGGATGGAAGTGCTCTGAATGGGAATAGGCTCAGGAGCTTTTCAGGAGAGTCATTAGAAACTCTTGACCTCTTAAAATGTTGTTATGTTCTGAAATTGCTGTAAATTGCATGGTATCAGGATTATGAATTAATATCTTAACTATGATACAGAAAAAAACAAAAAGACCCAATTGTCTATATGTCTTCAGGATATAAACCAACATGTATTGTTTGGAGAAAGCATGGCAAAGAACACAAGGTTAAATAGACCTTCATAGGGAAGAGACTGAGTCATTCATTCTGCATATACCTTAAACTGTAGTTTCAGGTTCTTATTCATGGCAAAAATGACATCAACATCCTCTCTGTGTGTGTTTATCAGTACCTCCTTTAACATATCCCATTCCCTCTTTTCCATCCCATTTAAGTAACTTGGGGTCTATCTAGTCCAGCTTCAGGGAAGTGTGCTGCAGTATAATTAAGTTTGGCCAGTGACTCACGTATCCCGTGGCTCCAGAATTATGCATTACCATTCCTAGGCAATGCAGGGGCCATAGCATGGTGGCATAGTGAACTCAAAGGGGATTGAGCTAACAGCTACCTTTTCCAGAGAGATGGGCTACATCCCAAATGACACCCTATTCCCTATATAGTGCACTACGTTTGACCAGAGCCCATATGGCCCATGCACTATATAGGGAATAGGGTGCGATTTGGGACACAAGGGCTCACCACAGTCCAGCAAGCTAGACTCAAGTTCATCAGATGGATACTACTCAACGACGCTATCCAGCTGCTCAAGACAATATCAAACACATTGTGATGACTCAACACAACATGGTGGGCAATTTGTTTCTCCCTTGTCACTTCAAAAATAACAGAGGAGGTCCAGGATGATGTGACGGTGGTGTTACAGGATTGAAAGAGGATTGTGTTTTTTTAAATGTACTTTACCTTTATTTAACTCGGCAATTCAGTTAAGAACAAATTCTTCTTTGAAATGAAGGCCTAGGAACAGTGGCTTAACTGCCTTGTTCAGGGGCAGAATGGCAGAGTTGTAAGTTGTAAAAAACGGTACCACCTGTGCTGTGTGTATCAAATGAATGCTCTCTTGCTCTGTCAAACTTACATTTATAGTGAGCCTAAATGTAATCAACCCACACAGCAAGGTTCAATACTTATGAGTCTAAATATATATACAGCAGTTGAAGTCGGAAGTTTAAACACACTTAGGTTGGAGTCATTAAAACCTTAAAACTCCACACATTTCTTGTAAACTGTCACCCCCTGACCATAGTTGTCTTTGTATGTTTCTATGTTTTGGTTAGTCAGGGTGTGAGCTGAGTGAGCATTCTATGTTACATGTCTAGTTTGTCGAGTTCTATGTTTGGCCTGATATGGTTCTCAATCAGAGGCAGGTGTTCGTCATTGTCTCTGATTGGGAACCATATTTAGGTAGCCTGTTTGGTGTTGGGTTTTGTGGGTGATTGTCCTTGTTACTGTCTCTGTGTTACTTTGCACCAGTATTAGGCTGTTTCGGTTTTCGTGTTACGTTTATTGTTTTTGTATTTGATTCGTGTTTACTTTGTTTCATTAAACATGGATCGCAATAGCCACGCCGCATTTTGGTCTGACTCCCCTTCACATACAGAAAACCATTACAGAATCACCCACCACAACAGGACCAAGTGGCGTGGTAACGGACAACAGCGACGCAAAGAGGAATGGACTTGGGACGATGTATTGGACGGCAAGGGTTGCTACACATGGGAGGAAATCCTGGCGGGAAAGGATCGCCTTCCATGGGAACAGGTGGAGGCAGCTAGGAGAGCAGAGGCAGCCGGAGAGCGGAGCCGGCGATATGAGGGAACACGGCTGGCAAGGAAGCCCGAGAGTCAGCCCCAAAAAGTTCTTGGGGGCGAGGCTCACAGGAAGTGTGTAGAAGCCAGGTAGGAGACCTGTGCCAAATTCCTGTGCTTCCCGGGGGGCTGGAGAGACCGGGCAGGCACTGTGTTATGCTGTGAAGCGCACAGTGTCCCCAGTGCGGGTGCATAGCCCGATGCGGTACATTCCAGCTCCGCGTATCGGCCGGGCTAGAGTGGGCATCGAGCCAAGTGCCATGAAGCCGGCTCTATGCATCTGGTCTCCAGTGCGTCTCCTTGGGCCGGCTTACATGGCACCAGCCTTGCGCACGTTGTCCCCGGTTCGCCTGCATAGCCCAGGGCAGGCTATTCCACCTCGCCGCACTGGCAGGGCGACCGGGACCATTCAACCGGGTAAGGTTGGGCAGGCTCGGTGCTCAAGAGCTCCAGTGCGCCTGCACGGTCCTGTCTATCCGTCACCACCTCCACGCACCAGCCCTCCGGTGGCAGCCCCCCGCACAAGGCTGTCTCTCAGGCTCATCCTTACAGAGGCTCCCGCCTCTTCAGCGCTGCCAGAGCCTTCCTCCTCTTCAGCGCTGCCAGAGCCTTCCCCCTCTCCAGTGCAGCCAGAGTCTCCCGCCTGTTCGGTGCTACCAGAGCTTCCCGTCTGCCCAGCGCCATCTGAGCTTCCCGCCTGTCCGGCGCTGCTGCCGGAGCTTCCCGCCTGTCCGGCGCTGCTGCCGGAGTCTCCCGCCTGTCCGGCGCTGCTGCTGGAGTCTCCCGCCTGTCCCGCGCTGCTGCTGGAGTCTGAGGCGCCAGAGCCCCTCAACCCAGAGGCGCCCCCCGCCCCTCTGTCCCGAGCCCCCGCCCCTCTGTCCCGAGCCCCCGCCCCTCTGTCCCGAACCACCGCCCCTCTGTCCCGAACTGCCGCCCCTCTGTCCAGTGGGGTCATTAAATATGGTCGCCGTGGCTAGGAGGCCACGGAGGCGGACAAGGTGGGGGACTAAGACTATGGTGAAGTGGGGGCCACGTCCAGCACCAGAGCCGCCACCTCGGACAGATGCCCACCCAGACCCTCCCCAATAGGTTCAGGTTTTGCGGCCAGAGTCCGCACCTTGGGGGGGGGGTACTGTCACACCCTGACCATAGTTTGCTTCATATGTTTCTGTTTTGGTTGGTCAGGGTGTGAGCTGAGTGGGCATTCTATGTTACATGTCTAGTTTGTCTAGTTCTATGTTTGGCCTGATATGGTTCTCATTCAGAGGCAGGTGTTCGTCATTGTCTCTGATTGGGAACCATATTTAGGTAGCCTGTTTGGTGTTTGTCCTTGTTACTGTCTCTGTGTTACTTTGCACCAGTATTTGTTATGCAGGTGAATGAGGACCCAAAAGTGACTTAACAGAAACAGAGTTTATTCCAGTCTTAACAAAAAACGATAAATCCTGAATTCTTTCACTGGGAATGTCCAAACAGGAATAACTGAAATCCTCTAGTCAGTAGAGGGGAACAACAGGAGATGCGACCACAGACTGCAGGTCGCTTCGGGTTTGCGCAGGCCGTAGCTGATAGAGACACCTGCTCACACGCAGCATCTGAAGAAGGCAAAAACACGACAGGACGGAACAAGGACACATTACAGCAAACAAGGATCCGACAAGGACAGAAGCGGAAACAGAGGGAGAAATAGGGACTCTAATCAGAGGGCAAAATAGGAGACAGGTGTGAAAGAGTAAACGAGGTAGTTAGGAGAATGAGGAACAGCTGGGAGCAGGAACGGAACGATAGAGAGAGAGAGAGAGAGGGAGAGAGATAGAGAGAGGGAAAGAACCTAATAAGACCAGCAGGGGGAAACGAATAGAAGAGAAAGCACAGGGACAAGATATGACAATCTATGACAAAACATGACAGTACCACCCCACTCACCGAGCGCCACCTGGCGCACTCGAGGAGGAACCCTGGCGGCAACGGAGGAAATCATCGATCAACGAACGGTCCAGCACGTCCCGAGATGGAACCCAACTCCTTTCCTCAGGACCGTACCCCTCCCAACCCACTAAGTACTGGTGACCACGTCCCCGAGAACGCATGTCCATGATCTTCCGTACCCTGTAAATAGGTGTGCCCTAAGGATGGACCTTATCGTCAGAATGAGAGCGCTGGGACAGAATGGCTCCCACGCCCACCTCTGAAGCGTCAACCTCGACAATGAATTGTTTAGTGACGTCAGGAGTAACAAGGATAGGAGCGGATGTAAAACGCTTCTTGAGGAGATCAAAAGCTCCCTGGGCGGAACCGGACCACTTAAAGCACGTCTTGACAGAAGTAAGGGCTGTGAGAGGGGCTGCCACTTGACCGAAATTACGAATGAAACGCCGATAGAAATTTGCGAAACCGAGAAAGCGCTGCAACTCGACACGTGACTTAGGGACGGGCCAATCGCTGACAGCATGGACCTTAGCGGGATCCATCTGAATACCTTCAGCGGAAATAACAGAACCGAGAAATGTGACGGAGGAGACATGAAAGGCGCACTTCTCAGCCTTCACATAGAGACAATTCTCTAAAAGGCGCTGGAGGACACGTTGAACGTGCTGAACATGAATCTGGAGTGACGGTGAAAAAATCAGGATATCGTCAAGGTAAACGAAAACAAAGATGTTCAGCATGTCTCTCAGTACATCATTCACTAATGCCTGAAAGACAGCTGGAGCATTAGCGAGACCGAACGGCAGAACCCGGTATTCAAAATGCCCTAACGGAGTGTTAAACGCCGTTTTCCACTCGTCCCCCTCCCTGATGCGCACGAGATGGTAAGCGTTACGAAGGTCCAACTTAGAACCTGGCTCCCTGCAGAATCTCGAAGGCTGACGACATAAGGGGAAGCGGATAACGATTCTTAACCGTTATGTCATTCAGCCCTCGATAATCCACGCAGGGGCGCAGGGTACCGTCCTTCTTCTTAACAAAAAAAACCCCCGCTCCGGCGGGAGAGGAAGAAGGCACAACGGTACCGGCGTCGAGAGAAACAGACAGATAATCTTCGAGAGCCTTACGTTCGGGAGCCGACAGAGAGTATAGTCTACCCCGGGGGGGAGTGGTCCCCGGAAGGAGATCAATACAACAATCATACTACCGGTGAGGAGGAAGGGAGGTGGCTCTGGACCGACTGAAGACCGTGCGCAGATCATGATATTCCTCCGGCACTCCTGTCAAATCACCAGGTTCCTCCTGAGAAGAGGGGACAGAAGAAACAGGAGGGATAGCAGACATTAAACACTTCACATGACAAGAAACGTTCCAGGATAGGATAGAATTACTAGACCAATTAATAGAAGGATTATGACATACTAGCCAGGGATGACCCAAAACAACAGGTGTAAAAGGTGAACGAAAAATCAAAAAGGAAATGGTCTCACTGTGGTTACCAGATACTGTGAGGGTTAAAGGTAGTGTCTCACATATGATACTGGGGAGGAGACTACCATCCAAGGTGAACATGGGCGTGGGCTCCCCTAACTGTCTGAGAGGAATGTCATGTTTCCGAGCCCATGCTTCGTCCATAAAACAACCCTCAGCCCCAGAGTCTATCAAGGCACTGCAGGAAGCTGCCGAACCGGTCCAGCGTAGATGGACTGACAAGGTAGTACAGGACCTTGATGGAGAGACCTGAGTAGTAGCGCTCACCAGTAGCCCTCCGCTTACTGATGAGCTCTGGCTTTTACTGGACATGAAATGACAAAATGTCCAGCAGAACCGCAATAGAAGCAGAGGCGGTTGGTGATTCTCCGTTCCCTCTCCTTAGTCGAGATGCGAATACCTCCCAGCTGCATGGGCTCAATACCTGAGCCAGTAGGAGGAGATGGTTGAGATGCGGAGAGGGGGAACACAGTTAACGCGAGCTCTCTTCCACGAGCTCGGTGACGAAGATCTACCCGTCGTTCTATGCGGATGGCGAGTGCAATCAAAGAATCCACGCTGGAAGGAACCTCCCGGGAGAGAATAATAATATATGCCATTTAGCAGACGCTTTTATCCAAAGCGACTTACAGTCATGTGTGCATACATTCTACGTATGGGTGGTCCCGGGGATCGAACCCACTACCCTGGCGTTACAAGCGCCATGCTCTACCAACTGAGCTACAGAAGGACCACTCATCCTTAACCTCAGCGTGGAGTCCCTCCAGAAAACGAGCGAGCAACGCCGGCTCGTTCCAGTCACTGGAGGCAGCAAGAGTGCGAAACTCTATAGAGTAATCCGTTATGGATCGATCACCTTGACATAGGGAAGCCAGGGCCCTGGAAGCCTCCTTCCCAAAAACTGAACGATCAAAAAACCCGTATCATCTCCTCTTTAAAGTACTGATACTCGTTAGTACACTCAGCCCTTGCCTCCCAGATAGCTGTGCCCCACTCCCGAGCCTGTCCAGTAAGGAGTGATATGACGTAGACGATCTGAGCTCTCTCTCTTGAGTATGTGTTGGGCTGGAGAGAGAACACAATATCACACTGGGTGAGAAAGGAGCGGCACTCAGTGGGCTGCCCAGAGTAACACGGTGGGTTATTAACTCTTGGTTCCGGAGACTCGGAAGACCAGGAAGTAGCTGGTGGCTCGAGACGGAGATTCTGAAACTGTCTTGAGAGGTCGGAGACCTGAGCGGCCAGGGTCTCAACGGCATGACGAGCAGCAGACAATTCCTGCTCGTGTCTGCCGAGCATCGCTCCCTGGATCTCGACGGCTGAGTTGCGAGGATCCGTAGTCGCTGGGTCCATTCTTGGTCGGATCCTTCTGTTATGCAGGTGAACGAGGACCCAAAAGTGACTTAACAGAAACAGAGTTTATTCCAGTCTTAACAAAAAACGATAAATCCTGAATTCTTTCACTGGTAATGTCCAAACAGGAATAACTGAAATCCTCTAGTCAGTAGAGGGGAACAACAGGAGATGCGACCACAGACTGCAGGTCGCTTCGGGTTGGCGCAGGCTGTAGCTGATAGAGACACCTGCTCACACGCAGCATCTGAAGAAGGCAAAAACACGACAGGACGGAACAAGGACACAGTACAGCAAACAAGGATCCGACAAGGACAGAAGCGGAAACAGAGGGAGAAATAGGGACTCTAATCAGAGGGCAAAATAGGAGACAGGTGTGAAAGAGTAAACGAGGTAGTTAGGAGAATGAGGAACAGCTGGGAGCAGGAACGGAACGATAGAGAGAGAGAGAGAGAGGGAGAGAGATAGAGAGAGGGAAAGAACCTAATAAGACCAGCAGGGGGAAACGAATAGAAGAGAAAGCACAGGGACAAGATATGACAATCTATGACAAAACATGACAGTAACACCCCACTCACCGAGCGCCTCCTGGCGCACTCGAGGAGGAACCCTGGCGGCAACGGAGGAAATCATCGATCAACGAACGGTCCAGCACGTCCCGAGATGGAACCCAACTCCTTTCCTCAGGACCGTACCCCTCCCAACCCACTAAGTACTGGTGACCACGTCCCCGAGAACGCATGTCCATGATCTTCCGTACCCTGTAAATAGGTGTGCCCTAAGGGGGAAACGAATAGAAGAGAAAGCACAGGGACAAGATATGACAATCTATGACAAAACATGACAGTATTAGGCTGCTTCGGTATTCGTGGTACGTTTATTGTTTTGTATTTGATTCGTGTTTACTTTGTTTCATTAAACATGGATCGCAATAGCCACGCCGCATTTTGGTCTGACTCTCCTTCACATACAGAAAACCGTTACATAAACAAACTATAGTTTTGGCAAGTCGTTTAGGACATCTACTTTGTGCATGACATAAGTAATTTATACAACAATTGTTTACACACAGATTATTAACTTATAATACACTGTATCACAATTCCAGTGGGTCAGAAGTTTACATACACTAAGTTGACTGTGCCTTTAAACAGCTTGGAAAATTCCAGAAATTGATGTCATAGCTTTAAAAGCTTCTGATAGGCCAATTGACATAATTTGAGTCAATTGGAGGTGTACCTGTGGATGTATTTCAAGGCCTACCTTCAAACTCAGTGCCTCTTTTGCTTGACATCATGGGAAAATCAAAAGAAATCAGCCAAGACCAAAATCAATTGTAGACCTCCACGAGTCTGGTTCATCCTTGGGAGCAAGATAGTACTTTTTGGAGAAATGTCCTCTGGTCTGAGGAAACAAAAATAGAACTGTTAGGCCATAATGACCATCGTTATGTTTGGAGGAAAAAGGGAGAGGCTTGCAAGCTGAAGAACACCATCTCAACCATGAAACACGGGGGCGGCAGCATCATGTTGTGGGGGTGCAATGCTGCAGGAGGGACTGATGCACTTCACAAAATAGATGGCATCATGAGGAGGGGAAATGATGTGGATACATTAAAGCAAGATCTCAATACATCAGTCAGGAAGTTAAAGATTGGTATTGGTCTTCCAAATGGACAATGACCCCAAGCATACTTCCAAAGTAGTGGCAAAATGGCTTAAGGACAACAAAGTCAAGGTATTGGAGTGTCCATCTGAAAGCCCTGACCGCAATCCTATAGAACATTTGTGGGAAGGAGGCCTACAAACCTGACTCAGTTACACCAGCTATGTCAGGAGGAATGGGCAAAAATGTATTGTGGGAGGTTTGTGGAAGGATACCTGAAACGTTTGACCCAAGTTAAACAATTTAAAGGCAATGCTACCAAATAATTATTGAGTTTATGTAAACTTCCGAATTCAATTGTATATCAATTTTCATGTCAGAGACCTTATCTCCTTACATAAATGGTCTCTCTTTTGTCTTTTTGAGACCTGTACATTTGGTTTTGACCCTGAACCCCTGGACCACTAAATCTTGCAACAGGTAGAACTTCTGTTCATAGATCTTTACCTGCAGTGCCTTTTACCTTCTCTGTCAGAGACACAGAGGCTATATCCCTAATGACACTCTATTCCCTTTATGGTGCGCTCATTTTCACCAGGTTCCATAGGCTATGGGCCCTGGTCAAAAGTAGTGCACTATAAAGGAAATTGGGTGCCATAAGGGACGCATTAGAGAGACAGGGCTCTTAATACAATGTTTGACCTCTCTCAGTAACTTCTCAGTAAACCTCTCATGATAATTGCTGTTTCTGGCTGCCTCATTCTGTCTGGCAGAGAGACCTTGCCTCCTGTAGAATATAAAAGGATCTGTTTGGCATTGGGGGAAGTTCTACCCCAAATAGATCTGCATTCATTTCCAAACTGAAGCAAAAATACATTTATTCATTTTCAGAGGTTTGGGGATAAAAAAAAGAAGTGATTAATCGTGCAGGGTTGGAACCATAAAAGTTAACCTTGCAGAGACACAAAATTCAGTCCCAAAATCCTATTTTCCCTAACCCCTAAGCTTAACCCTAACGTAGACCCCAAAACCTAACCTTAACCTTAACCTGAACCTTAAACCTAACCCTTTCTCCTAACGCTAATGCTAACCCTAAAACTAACCCTAGCTCCTAACCATGAACCTAATTCTAACCCTGACACTAACACTAATTCTGAAAAAATATCAAAAATTTACATTTGACCTTGTGTGGACAAACAAAATGTCCCCAGGTGGTCAAATGTTTCTTTGTTTACTATTCGTCTGGGAACTTCCGGTCCCCACAAGTATAGTTAAACAAGTCCACACACACACAAACACACCAGAGATCTGAAATTGGAGTCATTGCCCTTTCTCTCTGTCTGATTATTCAGCTTCAAATCAATGGCCTTTCCTTGGCAGCGAGTCCCACCAGAGACCAATCATAAAGAGATCAAGTTTCAGGGGAGGGAGAATGGGATCTGCATACATCATACCACAGAGGGAGAATGGGATCTGCACACATCATACCACAGAGGGAGAATAGGTTCTGCACACATCATACCACAGAGGGAGAATAGGATCTGCACACATCATACCACAGAGGGAGAATGGGATCTGCACACATCATACCACAGAGGGAGAATAGGATCTGCACACATAATACCACAGAGGGAGAATAGGATCTGCATACATAATACCACAGAGGGAGAATAGGATCTGCACACATAATACCACAGAGGGAGAATAGGATCTGCACACATAATACCACAGAGGGAGAATAGGATCTGCACACATCATACCACATAGGGAGAATAGGATCTGCACACATAATACCACAGAGGGAGAATATGATCTGCACACATAATACCACAGAGGGAGAATAGGATCTGCATACATAATACCACAGAGGGAGAATAGGATCTGCACACATAATACCACAGAGGGAGAATAGGATCTGCATACATAATACCACAGAGGGAGAATAGGATCTGCACACATAATACCACAGAGGGAGAATAGGATCTGCATACATAATACCACAGAGGGAGAATAGGATCTGCACACATCATACCACAGAGGGAGAATAGGTTCTGCACACATCATACCACAGAGGGAGAATAGGATCTGCACACATCATACCACAGAGGGAGAATGGGATCTGCACACATCATACCACAGAGGGAGAATAGGATCTGCACACATAATACCACAGAGGGAGAATAGGATCTGCATACATAATACCACAGAGGGAGAATAGGATCTGCACACATAATACCACAGAGGGAGAATAGGATCTGCACACATAATACCACAGAGGGAGAATAGGATCTGCACACATCATACCACATAGGGAGAATAGGATCTGCACACATAATACCACAGAGGGAGAATATGATCTGCACACATAATACCACAGAGGGAGAATAGGATCTGCATACATAATACCACAGAGGGAGAATAGGATCTGCACACATAATACCACAGAGGGAGAATAGGATCTGCATACATAATACCACAGAGGGAGAATAGGATCTGCACACATAATACCACAGAGGGAGAATAGGATCTGCATACATAATACCACAGAGGGAGAATAGGATCTGCACACATCATACCACAGAGGGAGAATAGGATCTGCACACATAATACCACAGAGGGAGAATAGGATCTGCACACATAATACCACAGAGGGAGAATAGGATCTGCATACATAATACCACAGAGGGAGAATAGGATCTGCACACATAATACCACGGAGGGAGAATAGGATCTGCACACATCATACCACAGAGGTAGAATAGGATCTGCACACATCATACCACAGAGGGAGAATAGGATCTGCACACATAATACCAGGGAGGGAGAATAGGATCTGCACACATCATACCACAGAGGGAGAATAGGACCTGCACACATCATACCACAGAGAGGGACAATGGGACCTATACACATCATACCACAGAGGGAGAATAGGATCTGCATACATAATACCACAGAGGGAGAATAGGATCTGCATACATAATACCACAGAGGGAGAATAGGATCTGCACACATAATACCACAGAGGGAGAATAGGATCTGCACACATAATACCACAGAGGGAGAATAGGATCTGCACACATAATACCACAGAGGGAGAATAGGATCTGCACACATCATACCACATAGGGAGAATAGGATCTGCACACATAATACCACAGAGGGAGAATATGATCTGCACACATAATACCACAGAGGGAGAATAGGATCTGCATACATAATACCACAGAGGGAGAATAGGATCTGCACACATAATACCACAGAGGGAGAATAGGATCTGCATACATAATACCACAGAGGGAGAATAGGATCTGCACACATAATACCACAGAGGGAGAATAGGATCTGCATACATAATACCACAGAGGGAGAATAGGATCTGCACACATCATACCACAGAGGGAGAATAGGATCTGCACACATAATACCACAGAGGGAGAATAGGATCTGCACACATAATACCACAGAGGGAGAATAGGATCTGCATACATAATACCACAGAGGGAGAATAGGATCTGCACACATAATACCACGGAGGGAGAATAGGATCTGCACACATCATACCACAGAGGTAGAATAGGATCTGCACACATCATACCACAGAGGGAGAATAGGATCTGCACACATAATACCAGGGAGGGAGAATAGGATCTGCACACATCATACCACAGAGGGAGAATAGGACCTGCACACATCATACCACAGAGAGGGACAATGGGACCTATACACATCATACCACAGAGGGAGAATGGGACCTGCACACATCATACCACAGAGAGGGACAATGGGACCTGCACACATCATACCACAGAGAGGGACAATGGGACCTGCACACATCATACCACAGAGAGGGATAATGGGACCTGCACACATCATACCACAGAGGGAGAATGGGACCTGCACACATCATACCACAGAGAGGGACAATGGGACCTGCACACTCCACACTACAGAGTGGAAGAATGGGACCGCCACACATTGTACCACAGAGAAGGACAATGGGACCTGCTCACATCATACCACAGAGAGGGACAATGGGACCCGCTCACATCATACCACAGAGAGGGACAATGGGACCTGCACACATCATACCACAGAGAGGGACAATGGGACCTGCTCACATCATAACACAGACAGGGACAATGGGATCTGCACACATCATACCACAGAGAGGAGAATGGGATCTGCACACATCATACCACAGACAGGGAGAATGGGACGTGCACACATCATACCACAGAGAGGGACAATGGGACCTGCTCACATCATACCACAGAGAGGGACAATGGGACCCGCTCACATCATACCACGGAGAGGGACAATGGGACCTGCACACATCATACCACAGAGAGGGACAATGGGACCTGCTCACATCATACCACAGAGAGGGACAATGGGACCTGCACACATCATACCACAGAGGGACAATGGGACCTGCACACATCATACCAGAGAGAGGGAGAATGGGACCTGCACACATCATACCTCTGTAGCTCAGTTGGTAGAGCATGGTGCTTGTAACGCCAGGGTAGTGGGTTCGATCCCCGGGACCACCCATACGTAGAATGTATGCACACATGACTGTAAGTCGCTTTGGATAAAAGCGTCTGCTAAATGGCATATATTATTATTATTATTATACCACAAAGAGGGACAATGGGACCTGCACACATCATACCAGAGAGAGGGAGAATGGGACCTGCACACATCATACCACAGAGAGGGACAATGGGACCTTCACACATCATACCACAGAGAGGGACAATGGGACCTGCACACATCATACCACAGAGGTAGAATAGGATCTGCACACATCATACCACAGAGGGAGAATAGGATCTGCACACATAATACCAGGGAGGGAGAATAGGATCTGCACACATCATACCACAGAGGGAGAATAGGACCTGCACACATCATACCACAGAGGGAGAATAGGATCTGCACACATAATACCACGGAGGGAGAATAGGATCTGCACACATCATACCACAGAGGTAGAATAGGATCTGCACACATCATACCACAGAGGGAGAATAGGATCTGCACACATAATACCAGGGAGGGAGAATAGGATCTGCACACATCATACCACAGAGGGAGAATAGGACCTGCACACATCATACCACAGAGAGGGACAATGGGACCTATACACATCATACCACAGAGGGAGAATGGGACCTGCACACATCATACCACAGAGAGGGACAATGGGACCTGCACACATCATACCACAGAGAGGGACAATGGGACCTGCACACATCATACCACAGAGAGGGATAATGGGACCTGCACACATCATACCACAGAGGGAGAATGGGACCTGCACACATCATACCACAGAGAGGGACAATGGGACCTGCACACTCCACACTACAGAGTGGAAGAATGGGACCGCCACACATTGTACCACAGAGAAGGACAATGGGACCTGCTCACATCATACCACAGAGAGGGACAATGGGACCCGCTCACATCATACCACAGAGAGGGACAATGGGACCTGCACACATCATACCACAGAGAGGGACAATGGGACCTGCTCACATCATAACACAGACAGGGACAATGGGATCTGCACACATCATACCACAGAGAGGGAGAATGGGATCTGCACACATCATACCACAGACAGGGAGAATGGGACGTGCACACATCATACCACAGAGAGGGACAATGGGACCTGCTCACATCATACCACAGAGAGGGACAATGGGACCCGCTCACATCATACCACGGAGAGGGACAATGGGACCTGCACACATCATACCACAGAGAGGGACAATGGGACCTGCTCACATCATACCACAGAGAGGGACAATGGGACCTGCACACATCATACCACAGAGGGACAATGGGACCTGCACACATCATACCAGAGAGAGGGAGAATGGGACCTGCACACATCATACCTCTGTAGCTCAGTTGGTAGAGCATGGTGCTTGTAACGCCAGGGTAGTGGGTTCGATCCCCGGGACCACCCATACGTAGAATGTATGCACACATGACTGTAAGTCGCTTTGGATAAAAGCGTCTGCTAAATGGCATATATTATTATTATTATTATACCACAAAGAGGGACAATGGGACCTGCACACATCATACCAGAGAGAGGGAGAATGGGACCTGCACACATCATACCACAGAGAGGGACAATGGGACCTTCACACATCATACCACAGAGAGGGACAATGGGACCTGCACACATCATACCACAGAGGTAGAATAGGATCTGCACACATCATACCACAGAGGGAGAATAGGATCTGCACACATAATACCAGGGAGGGAGAATAGGATCTGCACACATCATACCACAGAGGGAGAATAGGACCTGCACACATCATACCACAGAGAGGGACAATGGGACCTATACACATCATACCACAGAGGGAGAATGGGATCTGCACACATAATACCACAGAGAGGGACAATGGGACCCGCTCACATCATACCACAGAGAGGGACAATGGGACCTGCACACATCATACCAGAGAGAGGGAGAATGGGACCTGCACACATCATACCACAGAGAGGGACAATGGGACCTTCACACATCATACCACAGAGAGGGACAATGGGACCTGCACACATCATACCACAGAGGGAGAATAGGATCTGCACACATAATACCACGGAGGGAGAATAGGATCTGCACACATCATACCACAGAGGGAGAATGGGACCTGCACACATCATACCACAGAGAGGGACAATGGGACCTGCACACATAATACCACAGAGGGAAAATGGGACCTGCACACATCATACTACAGAGGGAGAATGGGATCTGCACACATAATACCACAGAGAGGGACAATGGGACCCGCTCACATCATACCACAGAGAGGGACAATGGGACCTGCACACATCATACCACAGAGAGGGACAATGGGACCTGCTCACATCATACCACAGAGAGGGACAATGGGACCTGCACACATCATACCACAGAGAGGGACAATGGGACCTGCACACATCGTACCACAGAGAGAGAGAGAATGGGACCTGCACACATCATACCACAGAGGGAGAATAGGACCAGCTCACATCATACCACAGAGGGAGAATGGGACCTGCACACATCATACCACAGAGGGAGAATGGGACCTGCACACATCATACCACAGAGGGAGAATAGGACCAGCTCATCATACCACAGAGAAGGACAATGGGATCTGCACACATCATACCACAGAGAGGGAGAATGGGACCTACACACGTCATACCACAGAGAAGGACAATGGGACCTGCACACATCATACCACAGAGGGAGAATAGGATCTGCATACATAATACCACAGAGGGAGAATAGGATCTGCACACATAATACCACAGAGGGAGAATAGGATCTGCACACATAATACCACAGAGGGAGAATAGGATCTGCACACATAATACCACATAGGGAGAATAGGATCTGCACACATAATACCACATAGGGAGAATAGGATCTGCACACATAATACCACAGAGGGAGAATAGGATCTGCATACATAATACCACAGAGGGAGAATAGGATCTGCACACATAATACCACAGAGGGAGAATAGGATCTGCACACATAATACCACAGAGGGAGAATAGGATCTGCATACATAATACCACAGAGGGAGAATAGGATCTGCACACATAATACCACAGAGGGAGAATAGGATCTGCATACATAATACCACAGAGGAGAATAGGATCTGCACACATAATACCACAGAGGAGAATAGGATCTGCATACATAATACCACAGAGGGAGAATAGGATCTGCACACATCATACCACAGAGGGAGAATAGGATCTGCACACATAATACCACAGAGGGACAATGGGATCTGCACACATAATACCACAGAGGTACAATGGGACCTGCACACATCATACCACAGAGAGGGAGAATGGGACCTGCACACATCATACCACAGAGAGGGACAATGGGACCTGCACACATCATACCACAGAGAGGGACAATGGGACCTGCACACATCATACCACAGAGAGGGATAATGGGACCTGCACACATCATACCACAGAGGGAGAATGGGACCTGCACACATCATACCACAGAGGGACAATGGGACCTGCACACATCATACCACAGAGAGGGACAATGGGACCTGCACACATCATACCACAGAGGGACAATGGGACCTGCACACATCATACCACAGAGAGGGACAATGGGACCTGCACATATCATACCACAGAGAGGGACAATGGGACCTGCACACATCATACCACAGAGAGGGACAATGGGACCTGCACATCATACCACAGAGAGGGATAATGGGACCTGCACACATCATACCACAGAGGGAGAATGGGACCTGCACACATCATACCACAGAGGGACAATGGGACCTGCACACATCATACCACAGAGAGGGACAATGGGACCTGCACACATCATACCACAGAGGGACAATGGGACCTGCACACATCATACCACAGAGAGGGACAATGGGACCTGCACACATCATACCACAGAGAGGGACAATGGGACCTGCACACATCGTACCACAGAGAGAGAGAGAATAGGATCTGCACACATAATACCACAGAGGGAGAATAGGATCTGCATACATAATACCACAGAGGGAGAATAGGATCTGCACACATCATACCACAGAGGGAGAATAGGATCTGCACACATAATACCACAGAGGGAGAATAGGATCTGCACACATAATACCACAGAGGGAGAATAGGATCTGCACCCATAATACCACGGAGGGAGAATAGGATCTGCATACATAATACCACAGAGGAAGAATAGGATCTGCACCCATCATACCACGGAGGGAGAATAGGATCTGCACACATCATACCACAGAGGGAGAATAGGATCTGCACACATCATACCACAGAGGGAGAATAGGATCTGCACACATCATACCACAGAGAGGACAATGGGACCTGCACACATCATACCACAGAGAGGGACAATGGGACCTGCACACATCATACCAGAGAGAGTGAGAATGGGACCTGCACACATCATACCACAGAGGGAGAATGGGACCTGCACACATCATACCACAGAGAGGGACAATGGGACCTGCACACATCATACCACAGAGAGGGATAATGGGACCTGCACACATCATACCACAGAGGGAGAATGGGACCTGCACACATCATACCACAGAGGGACAATGGGACCTGCTCACATCATACCACAGAGAGGGACAATGGGACCCGCTCACATCATACCACAGAGAGGGACAATGGGACCTGCACACATCATACCACAGAGAGGGAGAATGGGACCTGCACACATCATACCACAGAGAGGGACAATGGGACCTTCACACATCATACCACAGAGAGGGACAATGGGACCTGCACACATCATACCACAGAGGGAGAATAGGATCTGCACACATAATACCACGGAGGGAGAATAGGATCTGCACACATCATACCACAGAGGGAGAATAGGATCTGCACACATCATAGCACAGAGGGAGAATAGGATCTGCACACATAATACCACGGAGGGAGAATAGGATCTGCACACATCATACCACAGAGGGAGAATGGGACCTGCACACATCATACCACAGAGAGGGACAATGGGACCTGCACACATAATACCACAGAGGGAGAATGGGACCTGCACACATCATACTACAGAGGGAGAATGGGATCTGCACACATAATACCACAGAGAGGGACAATGGGACCCGCTCACATCATACCACAGAGAGGGACAATGGGACCTGCACACATCATACCACAGAGAGGGACAATGGGACCTGCTCACATCATACCACAGAGAGGAACAATGGGACCTGCACACATCATACCACAGAGAGGGACAATGGGACCTGCACACATCGTACCACAGAGAGAGAGAGAATGGGACCTGCACACATCATACCACAGAGGGAGAATAGGACCAGCTCACATCATACCACAGAGGGAGAATGGGACCTGCACACATCATACCACAGAGGGAGAATGGGACCTACACACGTCATACCACAGAGAAGGACAATGGGATCTGCACACATCATACCACAGAGAGGGAGAATGGGACCTACACACGTCATACCACAGAGAAGGATAATGGGACCTGCACACATCATACCACAGAGGGAGAATAGGATCTGCACACATAATACCACAGAGGGAGAATAGGATCTGCATACATAATACCACAGAGGGAGAATAGGATCTGCACACATAATACCACAGAGGGAGAATAGGATCTGCACACATAATACCACATAGGGAGAATAGGATCTGCACACATCATACCACATAGGGAGAATAGGATCTGCACACATAATACCACAGAGGGAGAATATGATCTGCACACATAATACCACAGAGGGAGAATAGGATCTGCACACATAATACCACAGAGGGAGAATAGGATCTGCACACATCATACCACAGAGAGGGAGAATGGGACCTACACACGTCATACCACAGAGAAGGATAATGGGACCTGCACACATCATACCACAGAGGGAGAATAGGATCTGCACACATAATACCACAGAGGGAGAATAGGATCTGCATACATAATACCACAGAGGGAGAATAGGATCTGCACACATAATACCACAGAGGGAGAATAGGACCTGCACACATCATACCACAGAGAGGGACAATGGGACCTGCTCACATCATACCACAGAGAGGGACAATGGGACCTGCACACATCATACCACAGAGGGACAATGGGACCTGCACACATCATACCAGAGAGAGGGAGAATGGGACCTGCACACATCATACCTCTGTAGCTCAGTTGGTAGAGCATGGTGCTTGTAACGCCAGGGTAGTGGGTTCGATCCCCGGGACCACCCATACGTAGAATGTATGCACACATGACTGTAAGTCGCTTTGGATAAAAAGCGTCTGCTAAATGGCATATATTATTATTATTATTATACCACAAAGAGGGACAATGGGACCTGCACACATCATACCAGAGAGGGAGAATGGGACCTGCACACATCATACCACAGAGAGGGACAATGGGACCTTCACACATCATACCACAGAGAGGGACAATGGGACCTGCACACATCATACCACAGAGGTAGAATAGGATCTGCACACATCATACCACAGAGGGAGAATAGGATCTGCACACATAATACCAGGGAGGGAGAATAGGATCTGCACACATCATACCACAGAGGGAGAATAGGACCTGCACACATCATACCACAGAGAGGGACAATGGGACCTATACACATCATACCACAGAGGGAGAATGGGATCTGCACACATAATACCACAGAGAGGGACAATGGGACCCGCTCACATCATACCACAGAGAGGGACAATGGGACCTGCACACATCATACCAGAGAGAGGGAGAATGGGACCTGCACACATCATACCACAGAGAGGGACAATGGGACCTTCACACATCATACCACAGAGAGGGACAATGGGACCTGCACACATCATACCACAGAGGGAGAATAGGATCTGCACACATAATACCACGGAGGGAGAATAGGATCTGCACACATCATACCACAGAGGGAGAATGGGACCTGCACACATCATACCACAGAGAGGGACAATGGGACCTGCACACATAATACCACAGAGGGAAAATGGGACCTGCACACATCATACTACAGAGGGAGAATGGGATCTGCACACATAATACCACAGAGAGGGACAATGGGACCCGCTCACATCATACCACAGAGAGGGACAATGGGACCTGCACACATCATACCACAGAGAGGGACAATGGGACCTGCTCACATCATACCACAGAGAGGGACAATGGGACCTGCACACATCATACCACAGAGAGGGACAATGGGACCTGCACACATCGTACCACAGAGAGAGAGAGAATGGGACCTGCACACATCATACCACAGAGGGAGAATAGGACCAGCTCACATCATACCACAGAGGGAGAATGGGACCTGCACACATCATACCACAGAGGGAGAATGGGACCTGCACACATCATACCACAGAGGGAGAATAGGACCAGCTCACATCATACCACAGAGAAGGACAATGGGATCTGCACACATCATACCACAGAGAGGGAGAATGGGACCTACACACGTCATACCACAGAGAAGGACAATGGGACCTGCACACATCATACCACAGAGGGAGAATAGGATCTGCATACATAATACCACAGAGGGAGAATAGGATCTGCACACATAATACCACAGAGGGAGAATAGGATCTGCACACATAATACCACAGAGGGAGAATAGGATCTGCACACATAATACCACATAGGGAGAATAGGATCTGCACACATAATACCACATAGGGAGAATAGGATCTGCACACATAATACCACAGAGGGAGAATAGGATCTGCATACATAATACCACAGAGGGAGAATAGGATCTGCACACATAATACCACAGAGGGAGAATAGGATCTGCACACATAATACCACAGAGGGAGAATAGGATCTGCACACATAATACCACAGAGGGAGAATAGGATCTGCATACATAATACCACAGAGGGAGAATAGGATCTGCACACATAATACCACAGAGGGAGAATAGGATCTGCATACATAATACCACAGAGGGAGAATAGGATCTGCACACATCATACCACAGAGGAGAATAGGATCTGCACACATAATACCACAGAGGGACAATGGGATCTGCACACATAATACCACAGAGGTACAATGGGACCTGCACACATCATACCACAGAGAGGGAGAATGGGACCTGCACACATCATACCACAGAGAGGGACAATGGGACCTGCACACATCATACCACAGAGAGGGACAATGGGACCTGCACACATCATACCACAGAGAGGGATAATGGGACCTGCACACATCATACCACAGAGGGAGAATGGGACCTGCACACATCATACCACAGAGGGACAATGGGACCTGCACACATCATACCACAGAGAGGGACAATGGGACCTGCACACATCATACCACAGAGGGACAATGGGACCTGCACACATCATACCACAGAGAGGGACAATGGGACCTGCACATATCATACCACAGAGAGGGACAATGGGACCTGCACACATCATACCACAGAGAGGGACAATGGGACCTGCACACATCATACCACAGAGAGGGATAATGGGACCTGCACACATCATACCACAGAGGGAGAATGGGACCTGCACACATCATACCACAGAGGGACAATGGGACCTGCACACATCATACCACAGAGAGGGACAATGGGACCTGCACACATCATACCACAGAGGGACAATGGGACCTGCACACATCATACCACAGAGAGGGACAATGGGACCTGCACACATCATACCACAGAGAGGGACAATGGGACCTGCACACATCGTACCACAGAGAGAGAGAGAATAGGATCTGCACACATAATACCACAGAGGGAGAATAGGATCTGCATACATAATACCACAGAGGGAGAATAGGATCTGCACACATCATACCACAGAGGGAGAATAGGATCTGCACACATAATACCACAGAGGGAGAATAGGATCTGCACACATAATACCACAGAGGGAGAATAGGATCTGCACCCATAATACCACGGAGGGAGAATAGGATCTGCATACATAATACCACAGAGGAAGAATAGGATCTGCACCCATCATACCACGGAGGGAGAATAGGATCTGCACACATCATACCACAGAGGGAGAATAGGATCTGCACACATCATACCACAGAGGGAGAATAGGATCTGCACACATCATACCACAGAGAGGGACAATGGGACCTGCACACATCATACCACAGAGAGGGACAATGGGACCTGCACACATCATACCAGAGAGAGTGAGAATGGGACCTGCACACATCATACCACAGAGGGAGAATGGGACCTGCACACATCATACCACAGAGAGGGACAATGGGACCTGCACACATCATACCACAGAGAGGATAATGGGACCTGCACACATCATACCACAGAGGGAGAATGGGACCTGCACACATCATACCACAGAGGGACAATGGGACCTGCTCACATCATACCACAGAGAGGGACAATGGGACCCGCTCACATCATACCACAGAGAGGACAATGGGACCTGCACACATCATACCACAGAGAGGGAGAATGGGACCTGCACACATCATACCACAGAGAGGGACAATGGGACCTTCACACATCATACCACAGAGAGGGACAATGGGACCTGCACACATCATACCACAGAGGGAGAATAGGATCTGCACACATAATACCACGGAGGGAGAATAGGATCTGCACACATCATACCACAGAGGGAGAATAGGATCTGCACACATCATAGCACAGAGGAGAATAGGATCTGCACACATAATACCACGGAGGGAGAATAGGATCTGCACACATCATACCACAGAGGGAGAATGGGACCTGCACACATCATACCACAGAGAGGGACAATGGGACCTGCACACATAATACCACAGAGGGAGAATGGGACCTGCACACATCATACTACAGAGGGAGAATGGGATCTGCACACATAATACCACAGAGAGGGACAATGGGACCCGCTCACATCATACCACAGAGAGGGACAATGGGACCTGCACACATCATACCACAGAGAGGGACAATGGGACCTGCTCACATCATACCACAGAGAGGAACAATGGGACCTGCACACATCATACCACAGAGAGGGACAATGGGACCTGCACACATCGTACCACAGAGAGAGAGAAATGGGACCTGCACACATCATACCACAGAGGGAGAATAGGACCAGCTCACATCATACCACAGAGGGAGAATGGGACCTGCACACATCATACCACAGAGGGAGAATGGGACCTGCACACATCATACCACAGAGGGAGAATAGGACCAGCTCACATCATACCACAGAGAAGGACAATGGGATCTGCACACATCATACCACAGAGAGGGAGAATGGGACCTACACACGTCATACCACAGAGAAGGACAATGGGACCTGCACACATCATACCACAGAGGGAGAATAGGATCTGCATACATAATACCACAGAGGGAGAATAGGATCTGCACACATAATACCACAGAGGGAGAATAGGATCTGCACACATAATACCACAGAGGGAGAATAGGATCTGCACACATAATACCACATAGGGAGAATAGGATCTGCACACATAATACCACATAGGGAGAATAGGATCTGCACACATAATACCACAGAGGGAGAATAGGATCTGCATACATAATACCACAGAGGGAGAATAGGATCTGCACACATAATACCACAGAGGGAGAATAGGATCTGCACACATAATACCACAGAGGGAGAATAGGATCTGCACACATAATACCACAGAGGGAGAATAGGATCTGCATACATAATACCACAGAGGGAGAATAGGATCTGCACACATAATACCACAGAGGGAGAATAGGATCTGCATACATAATACCACAGAGGGAGAATAGGATCTGCACACATCATACCACAGAGGGAGAATAGGATCTGCACACATAATACCACAGAGGGACAATGGGATCTGCACACATAATACCACAGAGGTACAATGGGACCTGCACACATCATACCACAGAGAGGGAGAATGGGACCTGCACACATCATACCACAGAGAGGGACAATGGGACCTGCACACATCATACCACAGAGAGGGACAATGGGACCTGCACACATCATACCACAGAGAGGGATAATGGGACCTGCACACATCATACCACAGAGGGAGAATGGGACCTGCACACATCATACCACAGAGGGACAATGGGACCTGCACACATCATACCACAGAGAGGGACAATGGGACCTGCACACATCATACCACAGAGGGACAATGGGACCTGCACACATCATACCACAGAGAGGACAATGGGACCTGCACATATCATACCACAGAGAGGGACAATGGGACCTGCACACATCATACCACAGAGAGGGACAATGGGACCTGCACACATCATACCACAGAGAGGGATAATGGGACCTGCACACATCATACCACAGAGGGAGAATGGGACCTGCACACATCATACCACAGAGGGACAATGGGACCTGCACACATCATACCACAGAGAGGGACAATGGGACCTGCACACATCATACCACAGAGGGACAATGGGACCTGCACACATCATACCACAGAGAGGGACAATGGGACCTGCACACATCATACCACAGAGAGGGACAATGGGACCTGCACACATCGTACCACAGAGAGAGAGAATAGGATCTGCACACATAATACCACAGAGGGAGAATAGGATCTGCATACATAATACCACAGAGGGAGAATAGGATCTGCACACATCATACCACAGAGGAGAATAGGATCTGCACACATAATACCACAGAGGGAGAATAGGATCTGCACACATAATACCACAGAGGGAGAATAGGATCTGCACCCATAATACCACGGAGGGAGAATAGGATCTGCATACATAATACCACAGAGGAAGAATAGGATCTGCACCCATCATACCACGGAGGGAGAATAGGATCTGCACACATCATACCACAGAGGGAGAATAGGATCTGCACACATCATACCACAGAGGGAGAATAGGATCTGCACACATCATACCACAGAGAGGGACAATGGGACCTGCACACATCATACCACAGAGAGGGACAATGGGACCTGCACACATCATACCAGAGAGAGTGAGAATGGGACCTGCACACATCATACCACAGAGGGAGAATGGGACCTGCACACATCATACCACAGAGAGGGACAATGGGACCTGCACACATCATACCACAGAGAGGGATAATGGGACCTGCACACATCATACCACAGAGGGAGAATGGGACCTGCACACATCATACCACAGAGGGACAATGGGACCTGCTCACATCATACCACAGAGAGGGACAATGGGACCCGCTCACATCATACCACAGAGAGGGACAATGGGACCTGCACACATCATACCACAGAGAGGGAGAATGGGACCTGCACACATCATACCACAGAGAGGGACAATGGGACCTTCACACATCATACCACAGAGAGGGACAATGGGACCTGCACACATCATACCACAGAGGGAGAATAGGATCTGCACACATAATACCACGGAGGGAGAATAGGATCTGCACACATCATACCACAGAGGGAGAATAGGATCTGCACACATCATAGCACAGAGGGAGAATAGGATCTGCACACATAATACCACGGAGGGAGAATAGGATCTGCACACATCATACCACAGAGGGAGAATGGGACCTGCACACATCATACCACAGAGAGGGACAATGGGACCTGCACATAATACCACAGAGGGAGAATGGGACCTGCACACATCATACTACAGAGGGAGAATGGGATCTGCACACATAATACCACAGAGAGGGACAATGGGACCCGCTCACATCATACCACAGAGAGGGACAATGGGACCTGCACACATCATACCACAGAGAGGGACAATGGGACCTGCTCACATCATACCACAGAGAGGAACAATGGGACCTGCACACATCATACCACAGAGAGGACAATGGGACCTGCACACATCGTACCACAGAGAGAGAGAGAATGGGACCTGCACACATCATACCACAGAGGGAGAATAGGACCAGCTCACATCATACCACAGAGGGAGAATGGGACCTGCACACATCATACCACAGAGGGAGAATGGGACCTACACACGTCATACCACAGAGAAGGACAATGGGATCTGCACACATCATACCACAGAGAGGGAGAATGGGACCTACACACGTCATACCACAGAGAAGGATAATGGGACCTGCACACATCATACCACAGAGGGAGAATAGGATCTGCACACATAATACCACAGAGGGAGAATAGGATCTGCATACATAATACCACAGAGGGAGAATAGGATCTGCACACATAATACCACAGAGGGAGAATAGGATCTGCACACATAATACCACATAGGGAGAATAGGATCTGCACACATCATACCACATAGGGAGAATAGGATCTGCACACATAATACCACAGAGGGAGAATATGATCTGCACACATAATACCACAGAGGGAGAATAGGATCTGCACACATAATACCACAGAGGGAGAATAGGATCTGCATACATAATACCACAGAGGGAGAATAGGATCTGCACACATAATACCACAGAGGGAGAATAGGATCTGCACACATAATACCACAGAGGGAGAATAGGATCTGCACACATAATACCACATAGGGATAATGGGACCTGCACACATCATACCACAGAGGGAGAATGGGACCTGCACACATCATACCACAGAGGGACAATGGGACCTGCACACATCATACCACAGAGAGGGACAATGGGACCTGCACACATCATACAACAGAGGGACAATGGGACCTGCACACATCATACCACAGAGAGGGACAATGGGACCTGCACACATCATACCACAGAGAGGGACAATGGGACCTGCACACATCATACCACAGAGAGGGACAATGGGACCTGCACACATCATACCACAGAGAGGGATAATGGGACCTGCACACATCATACCACAGAGGGAGAATGGGACCTGCACACATCATACCACAGAGGGACAATGGGACCTGCACACATCATACCACAGAGAGGGACAATGGGACCTGCACACATCATACCACAGAGAGGGACAATGGGACCTGCACACATCATACCACAGAGAGGGACAATGGGACCTGCACACATCATACCACAGAGAGGGACAATGGGACCTGCACACATCATACCACAGAGAGGGATAATGGGACCTGCACACATCATACCACAGAGGGAGAATGGGACCTGCACACATCATACCACAGAGGGACAATGGGACCTGCACACATCATACCACAGAGAGGGACAATGGGACCTGCACACATCATACCACAGAGGGACAATGGGACCTGCACACATCATACCACAGAGAGGGACAATGGGACCTGCACACATCATACCACAGAGAGGGACAATGGGACCTGCACACATCGTACCACAGAGAGAGAGAGAATAGGATCTGCACACATAATACCACAGAGGGAGAATAGGATCTGCATACATAATACCACAGAGGGAGAATAGGATCTGCACACATCATACCACAGAGGGAGAATAGGATCTGCACACATAATACCACAGAGGGAGAATAGGATCTGCACACATAATACCACAGAGGGAGAATAGGATCTGCACCCATAATACCACGGAGGGAGAATAGGATCTGCATACATAATACCACAGAGGAAGAATAGGATCTGCACCCATCATACCACGGAGGGAGAATAGGATCTGCACACATCATACCACAGAGGGAGAATAGGATCTGCACACATCATACCACAGAGGGAGAATAGGATCTGCACACATCATACCACAGAGAGGGACAATGGGACCTGCACACATCATACCACAGAGAGGGACAATGGGACCTGCACACATCATACCAGAGAGAGGGAGAATGGGACCTACACACATCATACCACAGAGGGAGAATGGGACCTGCACACATCATACCACAGAGAGGGACAATGGGACCTGCACACATCATACCACAGAGAGGGATAATGGGACCTGCACACATCATACCACAGAGGGAGAATGGGACCTGCACACATCATACCACAGAGGGACAATGGGACCTGCTCACATCATACCACAGAGAGGGACAATGGGACCCGCTCACATCATACCACAGAGAGGGACAATGGGACCTGCACACATCATACCACAGAGAGGGAGAATGGGACCTGCACACATAATACCACAGAGGGAGAATGGGACCTGCACACATCATACTACAGAGGGAGAATGGGATCTGCACACATAATAAAACAGAGAGGGACAATGGGACCCGCTCACATCATACCACAGAGAGGGACAATGGGACCTGCACACATCATACCACAGAGAGGGACAATGGGACCTGCTCACATCATACCACAGAGAGGGACAATGGGACCTGCACACATCATACCACAGAGGGACAATGGGACCTGCACACATCATACCAGAGAGAGGGAGAATGGGACCTGCACACATCATACCACAAAGAGGGACAATGGGACCTGCACAGATCATACCAGAGAGAGGGAGAATGGGACCTGCACACATCATACCACAGAGAGGGACAATGGGACCTTCACACATCATACCACAGAGAGGGACAATGGGACCTGCACACATCATACCACAGAGGGAGAATAGGATCTGCACACATAATACCACGGAGGGAGAATAGGATCTGCACACATCATACCACAGAGGGAGAATAGGATCTGCACACATCATAGCACAGAGGGAGAATAGGATCTGCACACATAATACCACGGAGGGAGAATAGGATCTGCACACATCATACCACAGAGGGAGAATGGGACCTGCACACATCATACCACAGAGAGGGACAATGGGACCTGCACACATAATACCACAGAGGGAGAATGGGACCTGCACACATCATACTACAGAGGGAGAATGGGATCTGCACACATAATACCACAGAGAGGGACAATGGGACCCGCTCACATCATACCACAGAGAGGGACAATGGGACCTGCACACATCATACCACAGAGAGGGACAATGGGACCTGCTCACATCATACCACAGAGAGGGACAATGGGACCTGCACACATCATACCACAGAGAGGGACAATGGGACCTGCACACACCGTACCACAGAGAGAGAGAGAATGGGACCTGCACACATCATACCACAGAGGGAGAATAGGACCAGCTCACATCATACCACAGAGGGAGAATGGGACCTGCACACATCATACCACAGAGGGAGAATGGGACCTACACAAGTCATACCACAGAGAAGGACAATGGGATCTGCACACATCATACCACAGAGAGGGAGAATGGGACCTACACACGTCATACCACAGAGAAGGACAATGGGACCTGCACACATCATACCACAGAGGGAGAATAGGATCTGCATACATAATACCACAGAGGGAGAATAGGATCTGCACACATAATACCACAGAGGGAGAATAGGATCTGCACACATAATACCACAGAGGGAGAATAGGATCTGCACACATAATACCACATAGGGAGAATAGGATCTGCACACATAATACCACATAGGGAGAATAGGATCTGCACACATAATACCACAGAGGGAGAATAGGATCTGCATACATAATACCACAGAGGGAGAATAGGATCTGCACACATAATACCACAGAGGGAGAATAGGATCTGCACACATAATACCACAGAGGGAGAATAGGATCTGCATACATAATACCACAGAGGGAGAATAGGATCTGCACACATAATACCACAGAGGGAGAATAGGATCTGCATACATAATACCACAGAGGGAGAATAGGATCTGCACACATAATACCACAGAGGGAGAATAGGATCTGCACACATAATACCACAGAGGGAGAATAGGATCTGCACACATAATACCACAGAGGGAGAATAGGATCTGCACACATAATACCACATAGGGAGAATAGGATCTGCACACATAATACCACATAGGGAGAATAGGATCTGCACACATAATACCACAGAGGGAGAATAGGATCTGCATACATAATACCACAGAGGGAGAATAGGATCTGCACACATAATACCACAGAGGACAATAGGATCTGCACACATAATACCACAGAGGGAGAATAGGATCTGCATACATAATACCACAGAGGGAGAATAGGATCTGCACACATAATACCACAGAGGGAGAATAGGATCTGCATACATAATACCACAGAGGGAGAATAGGATCTGCACACATAATACCACAGAGGGAGAATAGGATCTGCATACATAATACCACAGAGGGAGAATAGGATCTGCACACATCATACCACAGAGGGAGAATAGGATCTGCACACATAATACCACAGAGGGACAATGGGATCTGCACACATAATACCACAGAGGTACAATGGGACCTGCACACATCATACCACAGAGAGGGAGAATGGGACCTGCACACATCATACCACATAGGGAGAATAGGATCTGCACACATAATACCACAGAGGGAGAATAGGATCTGCATACATAATACCACAGAGGGAGAATAGGATCTGCACACATAATACCACAGAGGGAGAATAGGATCTGCACACATAATACCACAGAGGGAGAATAGGATCTGCATACATAATACCACAGAGGGAGAATAGGATCTGCACACATAATACCACAGAGGGAGAATAGGATCTGCATACATAATACCACAGAGGGAGAATAGGATCTGCACACATAATACCACAGAGGGAGAATAGGATCTGCATACATAATACCACAGAGGGAGAATAGGATCTGCACACATCATACCACAGAGGGAGAATAGGATCTGCACACATAATACCACAGAGGGACAATGGGATCTGCACACATAATACCACAGAGGTACAATGGGACCTGCACACATCATACCACAGAGAGGGAGAATGGGACCTGCACACATCATACCACAGAGAGGGACAATGGGACCTGCACACATCATACCACAGAGAGGGACAATGGGACCTGCACACATCATACCACAGAGAGGGATAATGGGACCTGCAATACCACAGAGGAGAATGGGACCTGCACACATCATACCACAGAGGGACAATGGGACCTGCACACATCATACCACAGAGAGGGACAATGGGACCTGCACACATCATACCACAGAGAGGGACAATGGGACCTGCACACATCGTACCACAGAGAGAGAGAGATAGGATCTGCACACATAATACCACAGAGGGAGAATAGGATCTGCATACATAATACCACAGAGGGAGAATAGGATCTGCACACATCATACCACAGAGGGAGAATAGGATCTGCACACATAATACCACAGAGGGAGAATAGGATCTGCACACATAATACCACAGAGGGAGAATAGGATCTGCACCCATAATACCACGGAGGGAGAATAGGATCTGCATACATAATACCACAGAGGAAGAATAGGATCTGCACCCATCATACCACGGAGGGAGAATAGGATCTGCACACATCATACCACAGAGGGAGAATAGGATCTGCACACATCATACCACAGAGGGAGAATAGGATCTGCACACATCATACCACAGAGGGGACAATGGGACCTGCACACATCATACCACAGAGAGGACAATGGGACCTGCACACATCATACCAGAGAGAGGAGAATGGGACCTGCACACATCATACCACAGAGGAGAATGGGACCTGCACACATCATACCACAGAGAGGGACAATGGGACCTGCAATCATACCACAGAGAGGGATAATGGGACCTGCACACATCATACCACAGAGGGAGAATGGGACCTGCACACATCATACCACAGAGGGACAATGGGACCTGCTCACATCATACCACAGAGAGGACAATGGGACCCGCTCACATCATACCACAGAGAGGACAATGGGACCTGCACACATCATACCACAGAGAGGAGAATGGGACCTGCACACATAATACCACAGAGGGAGAATGGGACCTGCACACATCATACTACAGAGGGAGAATGGGATCTGCACACATAATAAAACAGAGAGGGACAATGGGACCCGCTCACATCATACCACAGAGAGGGACAATGGGACCTGCACACATCATACCACAGAGAGGGACAATGGGACCTGCTCACATCATACCACAGAGAGGGACAATGGGACCTGCACACATCATACCACAGAGGGACAATGGGACCTGCACACATCATACCAGAGAGAGGGAGAATGGGACCTGCACACATCATACCACAAAGAGGGACAATGGGACCTGCACAGATCATACCAGAGAGAGGGAGAATGGGACCTGCACACATCATACCACAGAGAGGGACAATGGGACCTTCACACATCATACCACAGAGAGGGACAATGGGACCTGCACACATCATACCACAGAGGGAGAATAGGATCTGCACACATAATACCACGGAGGGAGAATAGGATCTGCACACATCATACCACAGAGGGAGAATAGGATCTGCACACATCATAGCACAGAGGGAGAATAGGATCTGCACACATAATACCACGGAGGGAGAATAGGATCTGCACACATCATACCACAGAGGGAGAATGGGACCTGCACACATCATACCACAGAGAGGGACAATGGGACCTGCACACATAATACCACAGAGGGAGAATGGGACCTGCACACATCATACTACAGAGGGAGAATGGGATCTGCACACATAATACCACAGAGAGGGACAATGGGACCCGCTCACATCATACCACAGAGAGGGACAATGGGACCTGCACACATCATACCACAGAGAGGGACAATGGGACCTGCTCACATCATACCACAGAGAGGGACAATGGGACCTGCACACATCATACCACAGAGAGGGACAATGGGACCTGCACACATCCGTACCACAGAGAGAGAGAGAATGGGACCTGCACACATCATACCACAGAGGGAGAATAGGACCAGCTCACATCATACCACAGAGGGAGAATGGGACCTGCACACATCATACCACAGAGGGAGAATGGGACCTACACAAGTCATACCACAGAGAAGGACAATGGGATCTGCACACATCATACCACAGAGAGGGAGAATGGGACCTACACACATCATACCACAGAGAAGGACAATGGGACCTGCACACATCATACCACAGAGGGAGAATAGGATCTGCATACATAATACCACAGAGGGAGAATAGGATCTGCACACATAATACCACAGAGGGAGAATAGGATCTGCACACATAATACCACAGAGGGAGAATAGGATCTGCACACATAATACCACATAGGGAGAATAGGATCTGCACACATAATACCACATAGGGAGAATAGGATCTGCACACATAATACCACAGAGGGAGAATAGGATCTGCATACATAATACCACAGAGGGAGAATAGGATCTGCACACATAATACCACAGAGGGAGAATAGGATCTGCACACATAATACCACAGAGGGAGAATAGGATCTGCATACATAATACCACAGAGGGAGAATAGGATCTGCACACATAATACCACAGAGGGAGAATAGGATCTGCATACATAATACCACAGAGGGAGAATAGGATCTGCACACATAATACCACAGAGGGAGAATAGGATCTGCACACATAATACCACAGAGGGAGAATAGGATCTGCACACATAATACCACAGAGGGAGAATAGGATCTGCACACATAATACCACATAGGGAGAATAGGATCTGCACACATAATACCACATAGGGAGAATAGGATCTGCACACATAATACCACAGAGGGAGAATAGGATCTGCATACATAATACCACAGAGGGAGAATAGGATCTGCACACATAATACCACAGAGGGACAATAGGATCTGCACACATAATACCACAGAGGGAGAATAGGATCTGCATACATAATACCACAGAGGGAGAATAGGATCTGCACACATAATACCACAGAGGGAGAATAGGATCTGCATACATAATACCACAGAGGGAGAATAGGATCTGCACACATAATACCACAGAGGGAGAATAGGATCTGCATACATAATACCACAGAGGGAGAATAGGATCTGCACACATCATACCACAGAGGGAGAATAGGATCTGCACACATAATACCACAGAGGGACAATGGGATCTGCACACATAATACCACAGAGGTACAATGGGACCTGCACACATCATACCACAGAGAGGGAGAATGGGACCTGCACACATCATACCACATAGGGAGAATAGGATCTGCACACATAATACCACAGAGGGAGAATAGGATCTGCATACATAATACCACAGAGGGAGAATAGGATCTGCACACATAATACCACAGAGGGGGAATAGGATCTGCACACATAATACCACAGAGGGAGAATAGGATCTGCATACATAATACCACAGAGGGAGAATAGGATCTGCACACATAATACCACAGAGGGAGAATAGGATCTGCATACATAATACCACAGAGGAGAATAGGATCTGCACACATAATACCACAGAGGGAGAATAGGATCTGCATACATAATACCACAGAGGGAGAATAGGATCTGCACACATCATACCACAGAGGGAGAATAGGATCTGCATCATAATACCACAGAGGGACAATGGGATCTGCACACATAATACCACAGAGGTACAATGGGACCTGCACACATCATACCACAGAGAGGGAGAATGGGACCTGCACATCATACCACAGAGAGGGACAATGGGACCTGCACACATCATACCACAGAGAGGGACAATGGGACCTGCACACATCATACCACAGAGAGGGATAATGGGACCTGCACACATCATACCACAGAGGGAGAATGGGACCTGCACACATCATACCACAGAGGGACAATGGGACCTGCACACATCATACCACAGAGAGGGACAATGGGACCTGCACACATCATACCACAGAGGGACAATGGGACCTGCACACATCATACCACAGAGAGGGACAATGGGACCTGCACACATCATACCACAGAGAGGGACAATGGGACCTGCACACATCATACCACAGAGAGGGACAATGGGACCTGCACACATCATACCACAGAGAGGGATAATGGGACCTGCACACATCATACCACAGAGGGAGAATGGGACCTGCACACATCATACCACAGAGGGACAATGGGACCTGCACACATCATACCACAGAGAGGGACAATGGGACCTGCACACATCATACCACAGAGGGACAATGGGACCTGCACACATCACACCACAGAGGGAGAATAGGATCTGCACACATAATACCACATAGGGAGAATGGGACCTACACACGTCATACCACAGAGAAGGACAATGGGACCTGCACACATCATACCACAGAGGGAGAATAGGATCTGCACACATAATACCACAGAGGGAGAATAGGATCTGCATACATAATACCACAAAGGGAGAATAGGATCTGCACACATAATACCACAGAGGGAGAATAGGATCTGCACACATAATACCACAGAGGAGAATAGGATCTGCACACATAATACCACATAGGGAGAATAGGATCTGCACACATAATACCACATAGGGAGAATAGGATCTGCACACATAATACCACAGAGGGAGACTAGGATCTGCATACATAATACCACAGAGGGAGAATAGGATCTGCACACATAATACCACAGAGGGAGAATAGGATCTGCACACATAATACCACAGAGGGAGAATAGGATCTGCATACATAATACCACAGAGGGAGAATAGGATCTGCACACATAATACCACAGAGGGAGAATAGGATCTGCATACATAATACCACAGAGGGAGAATAGCATCTGCACACATAATACCACAGAGGGAGAATAGGATCTGCATACATAATACCACAGAGGGAGAATAGGATCTGCACACATCATACCACAGAGGGAGAATAGGATCTGCACACATAATACCACAGAGGGACAATGGGATCTGCACACATAATACCACAGAGGTACAATGGGACCTGCACACATCATACCACAGAGAGGGAGAATGGGACCTGCACACATCATACCACAGAGAGGGACAATGGGACCTGCACACATCATACCACAGAGAGGGACAATGGGACCTGCACACATCATACCACAGAGAGGGATAATGGGACCTGCACACATCATACCACAGAGGGAGAATGGGACCTGCACACATCATACCACAGAGGGACAATGGGACCTGCACACATCATACCACAGAGAGGGACAATGGGACCTGCACACATCATACCACAGAGGGACAATGGGACCTGCACACATCATACCACAGAGAGGGACAATGGGACCTACACACATCATACCACAGAGAGGGACAATGGGACCTGCACACATCATACCACAGAGAGGGACAATGGGACCTGCACACATCATACCACAGAGAGGGATAATGGGACCTGCACACATCATACCACAGAGGGAGAATGGGACCTGCACACATCATACCACAGAGGGACAATGGGACCTGCACACATCATACCACAGAGAGGGACAATGGGACCTGCACACATCATACCACAGAGGGACAATGGGACTTGCACACATCATACCACAGAGAGGGACAATGGGACCTGCACACATCATACCACAGAGAGGGACAATGGGACCTGCACACATCGTACCACAGAGAGAGAGAGAATAGGATCTGCACACATAATACCACAGAGGGAGAATAGGATCTGCATACATAATACCACAGAGGGAGAATAGGATCTGCACACATCATACCACAGAGGGAGAATAGGATCTGCACACATAATACCACAGAGGGAGAATAGGATCTGCATACATAATACCACAGAGGAAGAATAGGATCTGCACCCATCATACCACGGAGGGAGAATAGGATCTGCATACATAATACCACAGAGGAAGAATAGGATCTGCACCCATCATACCACGGAGGGAGAATAGGATCTGCACACATCATACCACAGAGGGAGAATAGGATCTGCACACATCATACCACAGAGGGAGAATAGGATCTGCACACATCATACCACAGAGAGGGACAATGGGACCTGCACACATCATACCACAGAGAGGGACAATGGGACCTACACACATCATACCAGAGAGAGGGAGAATGGGACCTGCACACATCATACCACAGAGGGAGAATGGGACCTGCACACATCATACCACAGAGAAGGTCAATGGGACCTGCACACATCATACCACAGAGAGGGACAATGGGACCTGCACACATCATACCACAGAGAGGGATAATGGGACCTGCACACATCATACCACAGAGGGAGAATGGGACCTGCACACATCATACCACAGAGAGGGACAATGGGACCCGCTCACATCATACCACAGAGAGGGACAATGGGACCTGCACACATCATACCACAGAGAGGGAGAATGGGACCTGCACACATCATACCACAGAGAGGGACAATGGGACCTTCACACATCATACCACAGAGAGGGACAATGGGACCTGCACACATCATACCACAGAGGGAGAATAGGATCTGCACACATCATAGCACAGAGGGAGAATAGGATCTGCACACATAATACCACGGAGGGAGAATAGGATCTGCACACATCATACCACAGAGGGAGAATGGGACCTGCACACATCATATCACAGAGAGGGACAATGGGACCTGCACACATCATACCACAGAGAGGGACAATGGGACCTGCACACATCATACCACAGAGGGAGAATAGGATCTGCACACATCATAGCACAGAGGGAGAATAGGATCTGCACACATAATACCACGGAGGGAGAATAGGATCTGCACACATCATACCACAGAGGGAGAATGGGACCTGCACACATCATACCACAGAGAGGGACAATGGGACCTGCACACATAATACCACAGAGGGAGAATGGGACCTGCACACATCATACTACAGAGGGAGAATGGGATCTGCACACATAATAAAACAGAGAGGGACAATGGGACCCGCTCACATCATACCACAGAGAGGGACAATGGGACCTGCACACATCATACCACAGAGAGGGACAATGGGACCTGCTCACATCATACCACAGAGAGGGACAATGGGACCTGCACACATCATACCACAGAGAGGGACAATGGGACCTGCACACATCGTACCACAGAGAGAGAGAGAATGGGACCTGCACACATCATACCACAGAGGGAGAATAGGACCAGCTCACATCATACCACAGAGGGAGAATGGGACCTGCACACATCATACCACAGAGGGAGAATGGGACCTACACACGTCATACCACAGAGAAGGACAATGGGATCTGCACACATCATACCACAGAGAGGGAGAATGGGACCTACACACGTCATACCACAGAGAAGGACAATGGGACCTGCACACATCATACCACAGAGGGAGAATAGGATCTGCACACATAATACCACAGAGGGAGAATAGGATCTGCATACATAATACCACAGAGGGAGAATAGGATCTGCACACATAATACCACAGAGGGAGAATATGATCTGCACAAATAATACCACAGAGGGAGAATAGGATCTGCATACATAATACCACAGAGGGAGAATAGGATCTGCACCCATAATACCACGGAGGGAGAATAGGATCTGCACACATCATACCACAGAGGGAGAATAGGATCTGCACACATCATACCACAGAGGGAGAATAGGATCTGCACCCATAATATCAGGGAGGGAGAATAGGATCTGCACACATCATACCACAGAGGGAGAATAGGACCTGCACACATAATACCACAGAGAGGGACAATGGGACCTGCACACATCATACCACAGAGGTACAATGGGACCTGCACACATCATACCACAGAGAGGGACAATGGGACCTGCACACATCATACCACAGAGAGGGACAATGGGACCTGCACACATCATACCAGAGAGAGGGAGAATGGGACCTGCACACATCATACCACAGAGGGAGAATGGGACCTGCACACATCATACCACAGAGGGAGAATGGGACCTGCACACATCATACCACAGAGGGACAATGGGACCTGCACACATCATACCACAGAGGGACAATGGGACCTGCACACATCATACCAGAGAGAGGGAGAATGGGACCTGCACACATCATACCACATAGGGGGACAATGGGACCTGCACATATCATACCACAGAGGGACAATGGGACCTGCACACATCATACCAGAGAGAGGGACAATGGGACCTGCTCACATCATACCACAGAGAGGGACAATGGGACCCGCTCACATCATACCACAGAGAGGAAGAATGGGACCTGCACACATCATACCACAGAGAGGGACAATGGGACCTGCACACATCATACCACAGAGAGGGACAATGGGACCTGCACACATCATACCATAGAGAGGGACAATGGGACCTGCACACATCATACCACAGAGAGGGACAATGGGAACTGCACACATCATACCACAGAGGGAGAATGGGATCTGCACACATCATACCACAGAGGGAGAATGGGATCTGCACACATCATACCACAGAGGGAGAATAGGATCTGCATACATCATACCACAGAGGGAGAATGGGATCTGCACACATCATACCACAGAGGGAGAATAGGATCTGCACACATCATACCACAGAGGGAGAATGGGATCTGCATACATCATACCACAGAGGGAGAATGGGATCTGCACACATCATACCACAGAGGGAGAATAGGATCTGCACACATCATACCACAGAGGGAGAATGGGATCTGCATACATCATACCACAGAGGGAGAATGGGATCTGCATACATCATACCAGAGAGGGAGAATGGGACCTGCACACATCATACCACAGAGCGAGAATAGGATCTGCACACATAATACCACGGAGAGGGAGAATGGGACATGCACACATCATACCACAGAGGGAGAATAGGATCTGCACACATAATACCACAGAGGGAGAATAGGATCTGCACACATAATACCACGGAGAGGGAGAATGGGACATGCACACATCATACCACAGAGGGAGAATAGGATCTGCACACATCATACCACAGAGGGAGAATAGGATCTGCACACATCATACCACAGAGGGAGAATAGGATCTGCACACATCATAGCACAGAGGGAGAATAGGATCTGCACACATCATACCACAGAGGGAGAATAGGATCTGCACACATCATACCACAGAGGGAGAATGGGACCTGCACACATCATACCACAGAGAGGGACAATGGGACCTGCACACATAATACCACAGAGGGAGAATGGGACCTGCACACATCATACTACAGAGGGAGAATGGGATCTGCACACATAATACCACCGAGAGGGACAATGGGACCCGCTCACATCATACCACAGAGAGGGACAATGGGACCTGCACACATCATACCACAGAGAGGGACAATGGGACCTGCACACATCATACCACAGAGAGGGACAATGGGACCTGCACACATCATACCAGAGAGAGGGACAATGGGATCTACACACATAATACCACAGAGAGGGACAATGGGACCTGCACACATCATACCACAGAGGGAGAATGGGATCTGCACACATCATACCACAGAGGGAGAATAGGATCTGCATACATCATACCACAAAGGGAGAATGGGATCTGCACACATCATACCACAGAGGGAGAATAGGATCTGCACACATCATACCACAGAGGGAGAATGGGATCTGCATACATCATACCACAGAGGGAGAATGGGATCTGCATACATCATACCACAGAGGGAGAATGGGACCTGCACACATCATACCACAGAGCGAGAATAGGATCTGCACACATCATACCACGGAGAGGGAGAATGGGACATGCACACATCATACCACAGAGGAGAATGGTATCTGCACACATCATACCACAGAGGGAGAATAGGATCTGCATACATCATACCACAAAGGGAGAATGGGATCTGCACACATCATACCACAGAGGGAGAATAGGATCTGCACACATCATACCACAGAGGGAGAATGGGATCTGCATACATCATACCACAGAGGGAGAATGGGATCTGCATACATAATACCACAGAGGGAGAATAGGATCTGCATACATAATACCACAGAGGGAGAATAGGATCTGCACACATAATACCACAGAGGGAGAATATGATCTGCACAAATAATACCACAGAGGGAGAATAGGATCTGCATACATAATACCACAGAGGGAGAATAGGATCTGCACCCATAATACCACGGAGGGAGAATAGGATCTGCACACATCATACCACAGAGGGAGAATAGGATCTGCACACATCATACCACAGAGGGAGAATAGGATCTGCACCCATAATATCAGGGAGGGAGAATAGGATCTGCACACATCATACCACAGAGGGAGAATAGGACCTGCACACATAATACCACAGAGAGGGACAATGGGACCTGCACACATCATACCACAGAGGTACAATGGGACCTGCACACATCATACCACAGAGAGGGACAATGGGACCTGCACACATCATACCACAGAGAGGGACAATGGGACCTGCACACATCATACCAGAGAGAGGGAGAATGGGACCTGCACACATCATACCACAGAGGGAGAATGGGACCTGCACACATCATACCACAGAGGGAGAATGGGACCTGCACACATCATACCACAGAGGGACAATGGGACCTGCACACATCATACCACAGAGGGACAATGGGACCTGCACACATCATACCAGAGAGAGGGAGAATGGGACCTGCACACATCATACCACATAGGGGGACAATGGGACCTGCACATATCATACCACAGAGGGACAATGGGACCTGCACACATCATACCAGAGAGAGGGACAATGGGACCTGCTCACATCATACCACAGAGAGGAAGACAATCATACCACAGAGGACAATGGGACCTGCACACATCATACCACAGAGAGGGACAATGGGACCTGCACACATCATACCATAGAGAGGGACAATGGGACCTGCACACATAATACCACAGAGGGAGAATGGGACCTGCACACATCATACTACAGAGGGAGAATGGGATCTGCACACATAATACCACCGAGAGGGACAATGGGACCCGCTCACATCATACCACAGAGAGGGACAATGGGACCTGCACACATCATACCACAGAGAGGGACAATGGGACCTGCACACATCATACCACAGAGAGGGACAATGGGACCTGCACACATCATACCAGAGAGAGGACAATGGGATCTACACACATAATACCACAGAGAGGGACAATGGGACCTGCACACATCATACCACAGAGGGAGAATGGGATCTGCACACATCATACCACAGAGGGAGAATAGGATCTGCATACATCATACCACAAAGGGAGAATGGGATCTGCACACATCATACCACAGAGGGAGAATAGGATCTGCACACATCATACCACAGAGGGAGAATGGGATCTGCATACATCATACCACAGAGGGAGAATGGGATCTGCATACATCATACCACAGAGGGAGAATGGGACCTGCACACATCATACCACAGAGCGAGAATAGGATCTGCACACATCATACCACGGAGAGGGAGAATGGGACATGCACACATCATACCACAGAGGGAGAATGGGATCTGCACACATCATACCACAGAGGGAGAATAGGATCTGCATACATCATACCACAAAGGGAGAATGGGATCTGCACACATCATACCACAGAGGGAGAATAGGATCTGCACACATCATACCACAGAGGGAGAATGGGATCTGCATACATCATACCACAGAGGGAGAATGGGATCTGCATACATCATACCACAGAGGGAGAATGGGACCTGCACACATCATACCACAGAGCGAGAATAGGATCTGCACACATAATACCACGGAGAGGGAGAATGGGACATGCACACATCATACCACAGAGGGAGAATAGGATCTGCACACATCATACCACAAAGAGGGACAATGGGACCTGCACACATCATACCACAGAGAGGGACAATGGGACCTGCACACATAATACCACAGAGGGAGAATGGGACCTGCACACATCATACTACAGAGGGAGAATGGGATCTGCACACATAATAAAACAGAGAGGGACAATGGGACCCGCTCACATCATACCACAGAGAGGGACAATGGGACCTGCACACATCATACCACAGAGAGGGACAATGGGACCTGCTCACATCATACCACAGAGAGGGACAATGGGACCTGCACACATCATACCACAGAGAGGGACAATGGGACCTGCACACATCGTACCACAGAGAGAGAGAGAATGGGACCTGCACACATCATACCACAGAGGGAGAATAGGACCAGCTCACATCATACCACAGAGGGAGAATGGGACCTGCACACATCATACCACAGAGGGAGAATGGGACCTACACACGTCATACCACAGAGAAGGACAATGGGATCTGCACACATCATACCACAGAGAGGGAGAATGGGACCTACACACGTCATACCACAGAGGGAGAATGGGATCTGCATACATCATACCAGAGAGGGAGAATGGGACCTGCACACATCATACCACAGAGCGAGAATAGGATCTGCACACATAATACCACGGAGAGGGAGAATGGGACATGCACACATCATACCACAGAGGGAGAATAGGATCTGCACACATAATACCACAGAGGGAGAATAGGATCTGCACACATAATACCACGGAGAGGGAGAATGGGACATGCACACATCATACCACAGAGGGAGAATAGGATCTGCACACATCATACCACAGAGGGAGAATAGGATCTGCACACATCATACCACAGAGGGAGAATAGGATCTGCACACATCATAGCACAGAGGGAGAATAGGATCTGCACACATCATACCACAGAGGGAGAATAGGATCTGCACACATCATACCACAGAGGGAGAATGGGACCTGCACACATCATACCACAGAGAGGGACAATGGGACCTGCACACATAATACCACAGAGGGAGAATGGGACCTGCACACATCATACTACAGAGGGAGAATGGGATCTGCACACATAATACCACCGAGAGGGACAATGGGACCCGCTCACATCATACCACAGAGAGGGACAATGGGACCTGCACACATCATACCACAGAGAGGGACAATGGGACCTGCACACATCATACCACAGAGAGGGACAATGGGACCTGCACACATCATACCAGAGAGAGGGACAATGGGATCTACACACATAATACCACAGAGAGGGACAATGGGACCTGCACACATCATACCACAGAGGGAGAATGGGATCTGCACACATCATACCACAGAGGGAGAATAGGATCTGCATACATCATACCACAAAGGGAGAATGGGATCTGCACACATCATACCACAGAGGGAGAATAGGATCTGCACACATCATACCACAGAGGGAGAATGGGATCTGCATACATCATACCACAGAGGGAGAATGGGATCTGCATACATCATACCACAGAGGGAGAATGGGACCTGCACACATCATACCACAGAGCGAGAATAGGATCTGCACACATCATACCACGGAGAGGGAGAATGGGACATGCACACATCATACCACAGAGGGAGAATGGGATCTGCACACATCATACCACAGAGGGAGAATAGGATCTGCATACATCATACCACAAAGGGAGAATGGGATCTGCACACATCATACCACAGAGGGAGAATAGGATCTGCACACATCATACCACAGAGGGAGAATGGGATCTGCATACATCATACCACAGAGGGAGAATGGGATCTGCATACATAATACCACAGAGGGAGAATAGGATCTGCATACATAATACCACAGAGGGAGAATAGGATCTGCACACATAATACCACAGAGGGAGAATATGATCTGCACAAATAATACCACAGAGGGAGAATAGGATCTGCATACATAATACCACAGAGGGAGAATAGGATCTGCACCCATAATACCACGGAGGGAGAATAGGATCTGCACACATCATACCACAGAGGGAGAATAGGATCTGCACACATCATACCACAGAGGGAGAATAGGATCTGCACCCATAATATCAGGGAGGGAGAATAGGATCTGCACACATCATACCACAGAGGGAGAATAGGACCTGCACACATAATACCACAGAGAGGGACAATGGGACCTGCACACATCATACCACAGAGGTACAATGGGACCTGCACACATCATACCACAGAGAGGGACAATGGGACCTGCACACATCATACCACAGAGAGGGACAATGGGACCTGCACACATCATACCAGAGAGAGGGAGAATGGGACCTGCACACATCATACCACAGAGGGAGAATGGGACCTGCACACATCATACCACAGAGGGAGAATGGGACCTGCACACATCATACCACAGAGGGACAATGGGACCTGCACACATCATACCACAGAGGGACAATGGGACCTGCACACATCATACCAGAGAGAGGGAGAATGGGACCTGCACACATCATACCACATAGGGGGACAATGGGACCTGCACATATCATACCACAGAGGGACAATGGGACCTGCACACATCATACCAGAGAGAGGGACAATGGGACCTGCTCACATCATACCACAGAGAGGGACAATGGGACCCGCTCACATCATACCACAGAGAGGAAGAATGGGACCTGCACACATCATACCACAGAGAGGGACAATGGGACCTGCACACATCATACCACAGAGAGGGACAATGGGACCTGCACACATCATACCATAGAGAGGGACAATGGGACCTGCACACATAATACCACAGAGGGAGAATGGGACCTGCACACATCATACTACAGAGGGAGAATGGGATCTGCACACATAATACCACCGAGAGGGACAATGGGACCCGCTCACATCATACCACAGAGAGGGACAATGGGACCTGCACACATCATACCACAGAGAGGGACAATGGGACCTGCACACATCATACCACAGAGAGGGACAATGGGACCTGCACACATCATACCAGAGAGAGGGACAATGGGATCTACACACATAATACCACAGAGAGGGACAATGGGACCTGCACACATCATACCACAGAGGGAGAATGGGATCTGCACACATCATACCACAGAGGGAGAATAGGATCTGCATACATCATACCACAAAGGGAGAATGGGATCTGCACACATCATACCACAGAGGGAGAATAGGATCTGCACACATCATACCACAGAGGGAGAATGGGATCTGCATACATCATACCACAGAGGGAGAATGGGATCTGCATACATCATACCACAGAGGGAGAATGGGACCTGCACATCATACCACAGAGCGAGAATAGGATCTGCACACATCATACCACGGAGAGGGAGAATGGGACATGCACACATCATACCACAGAGGGAGAATGGGATCTGCACACATCATACCACAGAGGGAGAATAGGATCTGCATACATCATACCACAAAGGGAGAATGGGATCTGCACACATCATACCACAGAGGGAGAATAGGATCTGCACACATCATACCACAGAGGGAGAATGGGATCTGCATACATCATACCACAGAGGGAGAATGGGATCTGCATACATCATACCACAGAGGGAGAATGGGACCTGCACACATCATACCACAGAGCGAGAATAGGATCTGCACACATAATACCACGGAGAGGGAGAATGGGACATGCACACATCATACCACAGAGGGAGAATAGGATCTGCACACATCATACCACAAAGAGGGACAATGGGACCTGCACACATCATACCACAGAGAGGGACAATGGGACCTGCACACATAATACCACAGAGGGAGAATGGGACCTGCACACATCATACTACAGAGGGAGAATGGGATCTGCACACATAATAAAACAGAGAGGGACAATGGGACCCGCTCACATCATACCACAGAGAGGGACAATGGGACCTGCACACATCATACCACAGAGAGGGACAATGGGACCTGCTCACATCATACCACAGAGAGGGACAATGGGACCTGCACACATCATACCACAGAGAGGGACAATGGGACCTGCACACATCGTACCACAGAGAGAGAGAGAATGGGACCTGCACACATCATACCACAGAGGGAGAATAGGACCAGCTCACATCATACCACAGAGGGAGAATGGGACCTGCACACATCATACCACAGAGGGAGAATGGGACCTACACACGTCATACCACAGAGAAGGACAATGGGATCTGCACACATCATACCACAGAGAGGGAGAATGGGACCTACACACGTCATACCACAGAGAAGGACAATGGGACCTGCACACATCATACCACAGAGGGAGAATAGGATCTGCACACATAATACCACAGAGGGAGAATAGGATCTGCATACATAATACCACAGAGGGAGAATAGAATCTGCACACATAATACCACAGAGGGAGAATATGATCTGCACAAATAATACCACAGAGGGAGAATAGGATCTGCATACATAATACCACAGAGGGAGAATAGGATCTGCACCCATAATACCACGGAGGGAGAATAGGATCTGCACACATCATACCACAGAGGGAGAATAGGATCTGCACACATCATACCACAGAGGGAGAATAGGATCTGCACCCATAATACCAGGGAGGGAGAATAGGATCTGCACACATCATACCACAGAGGGAGAATAGGACCTGCACACATAATACCACAGAGAGGGACAATGGGACCTGCACACATCATACCACAGAGGTACAATGGGACCTGCACACATCATACCACAGAGAGGGACAATGGGACCTGCACACATCATACCACAGAGAGGGACAATGGGACCTGCACACATCATACCAGAGAGAGGAGAATGGGACCTGCACACATCATACCACAGAGGGAGAATGGGACCTGCACACATCATACCACAGAGGGAGAATGGGACCTGCACACATCATACCACAGAGGGACAATGGGACCTGCACACATCATACCACAGAGGGACAATGGGACCTGCACACATCATACCAGAGAGAGGGAGAATGGGACCTGCACACATCATACCACATAGGGGGACAATGGGACCTGCACATATCATACCACAGAGGGACAATGGGACCTGCACACATCATACCAGAGAGAGGGACAATGGGACCTGCTCACATCATACCACAGAGAGGGACAATGGGACCCGCTCACATCATACCACAGAGAGGAAGAATGGGACCTGCACACATCATACCACAGAGAGGGACAATGGGACCTGCACACATCATACCACAGAGAGGGACAATGGGACCTGCACACATCATACCATAGAGAGGGACAATGGGACCTGCACACATCATACCACAGAGAGGGACAATGGGAACTGCACACATCATACCACAGAGGGAGAATGGGATCTGCACACATCATACCACAGAGGGAGAATGGGATCTGCACACATCATACCACAGAGGGAGAATAGGATCTGCATACATCATACCACAGAGGGAGAATGGGATCTGCACACATCATACCACAGAGGGAGAATAGGATCTGCACACATCATACCACAGAGGAGAATGGGATCTGCATACATCATACCACAGAGGGAGAATGGGATCTGCACACATCATACCACAGAGGGAGAATAGGATCTGCACACATCATACCACAGAGGGAGAATGGGATCTGCATACATCATACCACAGAGGGAGAATGGGATCTGCATACATCATACCAGAGAGGGAGAATGGGACCTGCACACATCATACCACAGAGCGAGAATAGGATCTGCACACATAATACCACGGAGAGGGAGAATGGGACATGCACACATCATACCACAGAGGGAGAATAGGATCTGCACACATAATACCACAGAGGGAGAATAGGATCTGCACACATAATACCACGGAGAGGGAGAATGGGACATGCACACATCATACCACAGAGGGAGAATAGGATCTGCACACATCATACCACAGAGGAGAATAGGATCTGCACACATCATACCACAGAGGGAGAATAGGATCTGCACACATCATAGCACAGAGGGAGAATAGGATCTGCACACATCATACCACAGAGGGAGAATAGGATCTGCACACATCATACCACAGAGGGAGAATGGGACCTGCACACATCATACCACAGAGAGGGACAATGGGACCTGCACACATAATACCACAGAGGGAGAATGGGACCTGCACACATCATACTACAGAGGGAGAATGGGATCTGCACACATAATACCACCGAGAGGGACAATGGGACCCGCTCACATCATACCACAGAGAGGGACAATGGGACCTGCACACATCATACCACAGAGAGGGACAATGGGACCTGCACACATCATACCACAGAGAGGGACAATGGGACCTGCACACATCATACCAGAGAGAGGGACAATGGGATCTACACACATAATACCACAGAGAGGGACAATGGGACCTGCACACATCATACCACAGAGGGAGAATGGGATCTGCACACATCATACCACAGAGGGAGAATAGGATCTGCATACATCATACCACAAAGGGAGAATGGGATCTGCACACATCATACCACAGAGGGAGAATAGGATCTGCACACATCATACCACAGAGGGAGAATGGGATCTGCATACATCATACCACAGAGGGAGAATGGGATCTGCATACATCATACCACAGAGGGAGAATGGGACCTGCACACATCATACCACAGAGCGAGAATAGGATCTGCACACATAATACCACGGAGAGGGAGAATGGGACATGCACACATCATACCACAGAGGGAGAATAGGATCTGCACACATCATACCACAGAGGGAGAATAGGATCTGCACACATCATACCACAGAGGGAGAATAGGATCTGCACACATCATAGCACAGAGGGAGAATAGGATCTGCACACATCATACCACAGAGGGAGAATAGGATCTGCACACATCATACCACAGAGGGAGAATAGGATCTGCACACATCATAGCACAGAGGGAGAATAGGATCTGCACACATCATACCACAGAGGGAGAATAGGATCTGCACACATCATACCACAAAGAGGGACAATGGGACCTGCTCACATCATACCACAGAGAGGGACAATGGGACCCGCTCACATCATACCACAGAGAGGGACAATGGGACCTGCACACATCATACCACAGAGAGGGACAATGGGACCTTCACACATCATACCACAGAGAGGGACAATGGGACCTGCACACATCATACCACAGAGGGAGAATAGGATCTGCACACATAATACCACGGAGGGAGAATAGGATCTGCACACATCATACCACAGAGGGAGAATAGGATCTGCACACATCATAGCACAGAGGGAGAATAGGATCTGCACACATAATACCACAGAGGGACAATGGGACCTGCACACATCATACCACAGAGAGGGACAATGGGACCTGCACACATCATACCACAGAGAGGGACAATGGGACCTGCACACATCATACCAGAGAGAGGGAGAATGGGACCTGCACACATCATACCACAGAGGGAGAATGGGACCTGCACACATCATACCACAGAGGGAGAATGGGACCTGCACACATCATACCACAGAGGGACAATGGGACCTGCACACATCATACCACAGAGGGACAATGGGACCTGCACACATCATACCAGAGAGAGGGAGAATGGGACCTGCACACATCATACCACATAGGGGGACAATGGGACCTGCACATATCATACCACAGAGGGACAATGGGACCTGCACACATCATACCAGAGAGAGGACAATGGGACCTGCTCACATCATACCACAGAGAGGGACAATGGGACCCGCTCACATCATACCACAGAGAGGAAGAATGGGACCTGCACACATCATACCACAGAGAGGGACAATGGGACCTGCACACATCATACCACAGAGAGGGACAATGGGACCTGCACACATCATACCATAGAGAGGGACAATGGGACCTGCACACATCATACCACAGAGAGGGACAATGGGAACTGCACACATCATACCACAGAGGGAGAATGGGATCTGCACACATCATACCACAGAGGAGAATGGGATCTGCACACATCATACCACAGAGGGAGAATAGGATCTGCATACATCATACCACAGAGGGAGAATGGGATCTGCACACATCATACCACAGAGGGAGAATAGGATCTGCACACATCATACCACAGAGGGAGAATGGGATCTGCATACATCATACCACAGAGGAGAATGGGATCTGCACACATCATACCACAGAGGGAGAATAGGATCTGCACACATCATACCACAGAGGGAGAATGGGATCTGCATACATCATACCACAGAGGGAGAATGGGATCTGCATACATCATACCAGAGAGGGAGAATGGGACCTGCACACATCATACCACAGAGCGAGAATAGGATCTGCACACATAATACCACGGAGAGGGAGAATGGGACATGCACACATCATACCACAGAGGGAGAATAGGATCTGCACACATAATACCACAGAGGGAGAATAGGATCTGCACACATAATACCACGGAGAGGGAGAATGGGACATGCACACATCATACCACAGAGGGAGAATAGGATCTGCACACATCATACCACAGAGGGAGAATAGGATCTGCACACATCATACCACAGAGGGAGAATAGGATCTGCACACATCATAGCACAGAGGGAGAATAGGATCTGCACACATCATACCACAGAGGGAGAATAGGATCTGCACACATCATACCACAGAGGGAGAATGGGACCTGCACACATCATACCACAGAGAGGGACAATGGGACCTGCACACATAATACCACAGAGGGAGAATGGGACCTGCACACATCATACTACAGAGGGAGAATGGGATCTGCACACATAATACCACCGAGAGGGACAATGGGACCCGCTCACATCATACCACAGAGAGGGACAATGGGACCTGCACACATCATACCACAGAGAGGGACAATGGGACCTGCACACATCATACCACAGAGAGGGACAATGGGACCTGCACACATCATACCAGAGAGAGGACAATGGGATCTACACACATAATACCACAGAGAGGGACAATGGGACCTGCACACATCATACCACAGAGGGAGAATGGGATCTGCACACATCATACCACAGAGGGAGAATAGGATCTGCATACATCATACCACAAAGGAGAATGGGATCTGCACATCATACCACAGAGGGAGAATAGGATCTGCACACATCATACCACAGAGGGAGAATGGGATCTGCATACATCATACCACAGAGGGAGAATGGGATCTGCATACATCATACCACAGAGGGAGAATGGGACCTGCACACATCATACCACAGAGCGAGAATAGGATCTGCACACATAATACCACGGAGAGGGAGAATGGGACATGCACACATCATACCACAGAGGGAGAATAGGATCTGCACACATCATACCACAGAGGGAGAATAGGATCTGCACACATCATACCACAGAGGGAGAATAGGATCTGCACACATCATAGCACAGAGGGAGAATAGGATCTGCACACATCATACCACAGAGGGAGAATAGGATCTGCACACATCATACCACAGAGGGAGAATAGGATCTGCACACATCATAGCACAGAGGGAGAATAGGATCTGCACACATCATACCACAGAGGGAGAATAGGATCTGCACACATCATACCACAAAGAGGGACAATGGGACCTGCTCACATCATACCACAGAGAGGGACAATGGGACCCGCTCACATCATACCACAGAGAGGGACAATGGGACCTGCACACATCATACCACAGAGAGGGACAATGGGACCTTCACACATCATACCACAGAGAGGGACAATGGGACCTGCACACATCATACCACAGAGGGAGAATAGGATCTGCACACATAATACCACGGAGGGAGAATAGGATCTGCACACATCATACCACAGAGGGAGAATAGGATCTGCACACATCATAGCACAGAGGGAGAATAGGATCTGCACACATAATACCACAGAGGGACAATGGGACCTGCTCACATCATACCACAGAGAGGGACAATGGGACCCGCTCACATCATACCACAGAGAGGGACAATGGGACCTGCACACATCATACCACAGAGAGGGACAATGGGACCTGCTCACATCATACCACAGAGAGGGAAAATGGGACCTGCACACATCATACCACAGAGGGAGAATAGGACCAGCTCACATCATACCACAGAGGGAGAATGGGACCTGCACACATCATACCACAGAGGGAGAATGGGACCTACACACGTCATACCACAGAGAAGGACAATGGGATCTGCACACATCATACCACAGAGAGGGAGAATGGTACGTGCACACATCATACCACAGAGAGGGACAATGGGACCTGCACACATCATACCAGAGAGAGGGAGAATGGGACCTGCACACATCATACCACAGAGGGAGAATGGGACCTGCACACATCATACCACATAGAGGGACAATGGGACCTGCACACATCATACCACAGAGAGGGACAATGGGACCTGCACACAACATACCACAGAGGGACAATGGGACCTGCACACATCATACCACAGAGGGAGAATGGGACCTGCACACATCATACCACAGAGAGGGACAATGGGACCTGCACACATCATACCACAGAGGGACAATGGGACCTGCACACATCATACCACAGAGAGGGACAATGGGACCTGCACACATCATACCAGAGAGAGGGAGAATGGGACCTGCACACATCATACCACAGAGGGAGAATGGGACCTGCACACATCATACCACATAGAGGGACAATGGGACCTGCACACATCATACCACAGAGAGGGACAATGGGACGTGCACACATCATACCACAGAGAGGGATAATGGGACCTGCACACATCATACCACAGAGGGAGAATGGGACCTGCACACGTCATACCACAGAGGGAGAATGGGACCTACACATGTCATACCACAGAGAAGGACAATGGGATCTGCACACATCATACCACAGAGAGGGAGAATGGGACCTGCACACATCATACCACAGAGAGGGACAATGGGACCTGCACACATCATACCACAGAGGGACAATGGGACCATGCACACATCATACCACAGAGAGGGACAATGGGACCTGCACACATCATACCAGAGAGAGGGAGAATGGGACCTGCACACATCATACCACAGAGGGAGAATGGGACCTGCACACATCATACCACAGAGAGGGACAATGGGTCCTGCACACATCATACCACAGAGAGGGACAATGGGACCTGCACACATCATACCACAGAGAGGGATAATGGGACCTGCACACATCATACCACAGAGGGAGAATGGGACCTGCACACGTCATACCACAGAGGGAGAATGGGACCTACACACGTCATACCACAGAGAAGGACAATGGGATCTGCACACATCATACCACAGAGAGGGAGAATGGGACGTGCACACATCATACCACAGAGAGGGAGAATGGGACCTGCACACATCATACCAGAGAGAGGGAGAATGGGACCTGCACACATCATACCACAGAGAGGGACAATGGGACCTGCACACATCATACCACAGAGGGACAATGGGACCTGCACACATCATACCACAGAGAGGGACAATGGGACCTGCACACATCATACCACAGAGGGACAATGGGACCTGCACACATCATACCACAGAGAGGGACAATGGGACCTGCACACATCATACCACAGAGAGGGACAATGGGACCTGCACACATCATACCACAGAGGGAGAATAGGATCTGCACACATAATACCACGGAGGGAGAATAGGATCTGCACACATCATACCACAGAGGGAGAATAGGATCTGCACACATCATAGCACAGAGGGAGAATAGGATCTGCACACATAATACCACAGAGGGACAATGGGACCTGCTCACATCATACCACAGAGAGGGACAATGGGACCCGCTCACATCATACCACAGAGAGGGACAATGGGACCTGCACACATCATACCACAGAGAGGGACAATGGGACCTGCTCACATCATACCACAGAGAGGGAAAATGGGACCTGCACACATCATACCACAGAGAGGGACAATGGGACCTGCACACATCGTACCACAGAGAGAGAGAGAATGGGACCTGCACACATCATACCACAGAGGGAGAATAGGACCAGCTCACATCATACCACAGAGGGAGAATGGGACCTGCACACATCATACCACAGAGGGAGAATGGGACCTACACACGTCATACCACAGAGAAGGACAATGGGATCTGCACACATCATACCACAGAGAGGGAGAATGGGACGTGCACACATCATACCACAGAGAGGGACAATGGGACCTGCACACAACATACCACAGAGGGACAATGGGACCTGCATACATCATACCACAGAGGGAGAATGGGACCTGCACACATCATACCACAGAGAGGGACAATGGGACCTGCACACATCATACCACAGAGGGACAATGGGACCTGCACACATCATACCACAGAGAGGGACAATGGGACCTGCACACATCATACCAGAGAGAGGGAGAATGGGACCTGCACACATCATACCACAGAGGGAGAATGGGACCTGCACACATCATACCACAGAGAGGGACAATGGGACCTGCACACATCATACCACAGAGAGGGACAATGGGACGTGCACACATCATACCACAGAGAGGGATAATGGGACCTGCACACATCATACCACAGAGGGAGAATGGGACCTGCACACGTCATACCACAGATGGAGAATGGGACCTACACACGTCATACCACAGAGAAGGACAATGGGATCTGCACACATCATACCACAGAGAGGGAGAATGGGACCTGCACACATCATACCACAGAGAGGGACAATGGGACCTGCACACATCATACCACAGAGGGACAATGGGACCTGCACACATCATACCACAGAGAGGGACAATGGGACCTGCACACATCATACCAGAGAGAGGGAGAATGGGACCTGCACACATCATACCACAGAGGTAGAATGGGACCTGCACACATCATACCACAGAGAGGGACAATGGGACCTGCACACATCATACCACAGAGAGGGACAATGGGACCTGCACACATCATACCACAGAGAGGGATAATGGGACCTGCACACATCATACCACAGAGGGAGAATGGGACCTGCACACGTCATACCACAGAGGGAGAATGGGACCTACACACGTCATACCACAGAGAAGGACAATGGGATCTGCACACATCATACCACAGAGAGGGAGAATGGGACGTGCACACATCATACCACAGAGAGGGAGAATGGGACCTGCACACATCATACCACAGAGGGAGAATGGGACCTGCACACATCATACCACATAGAGGGACAATGGGACCTGCACACATCATACCACAGAGAGGGACAATGGGACGTGCACACATCATACCACAGAGAGGGATAATGGGACCTGCACACATCATACCACAGAGGGAGAATGGGACCTGCACACGTCATACCACAGAGGGAGAATGGGACCTACACATGTCATACCACAGAGAAGGACAATGGGATCTGCACACATCATACCACAGAGAGGAGAATGGGACCTGCACACATCATACCACAGAGAGGGACAATGGGACCTGCACACATCATACCACAGAGGGACAATGGGACCATGCACACATCATACCACAGAGAGGGACAATGGGACCTGCACACATCATACCAGAGAGAGGGAGAATGGGACCTGCACACATCATACCACAGAGGGAGAATGGGACCTGCACACATCATACCACAGAGAGGGACAATGGGTCCTGCACACATCATACCACAGAGAGGGACAATGGGACCTGCACACATCATACCACAGAGAGGGATAATGGGACCTGCACACATCATACCACAGAGGGAGAATGGGACCTGCACACGTCATACCACAGAGGGAGAATGGGACCTACACACGTCATACCACAGAGAAGGACAATGGGATCTGCACACATCATACCACAGAGAGGAGAATGGGACGTGCACACATCATACCACAGAGAGGGAGAATGGGACCTGCACACATCATACCAGAGAGGGAGAATGGGACCTGCACACATCATACCACAGAGAGGGACAATGGGACCTGCACACATCATACCACAGAGGGACAATGGGACCTGCACACATCATACCACAGAGAGGGACAATGGGACCTGCACACATCATACCACAGAGGGACAATGGGACCTGCACACATCATACCACAGAGAGGGACAATGGGACCTGCACACATCATACCACAGAGAGGGACAATGGGACCTGCACACATCATACCACAGAGGGAGAATAGGATCTGCACACATAATACCACGGAGGGAGAATAGGATCTGCACACATCATACCACAGAGGGAGAATAGGATCTGCACACATCATAGCACAGAGGAGAATAGGATCTGCACACATAATACCACAGAGGGACAATGGGACCTGCTCACATCATACCACAGAGAGGGACAATGGGACCCGCTCACATCATACCACAGAGAGGGACAATGGGACCTGCACACATCATACCACAGAGAGGGACAATGGGACCTGCTCACATCATACCACAGAGAGGGAAAATGGGACCTGCACACATCATACCACAGAGAGGGACAATGGGACCTGCACACATCGTACCACAGAGAGAGAGAGAATGGGACCTGCACACATCATACCACAGAGGGAGAATAGGACCAGCTCACATCATACCACAGAGGGAGAATGGGACCTGCACACATCATACCACAGAGGGAGAATGGGACCTACACACGTCATACCACAGAGAAGGACAATGGGATCTGCACACATCATACCACAGAGAGGGAGAATGGGACGTGCACACATCATACCACAGAGAGGGACAATGGGACCTGCACACAACATACCACAGAGGGACAATGGGACCTGCATACATCATACCACAGAGGGAGAATGGGACCTGCACACATCATACCACAGAGAGGGACAATGGGACCTGCACACATCATACCACAGAGGGACAATGGGACCTGCACACATCATACCACAGAGAGGGACAATGGGACCTGCACACATCATACCAGAGAGAGGGAGAATGGGACCTGCACACATCATACCACAGAGGGAGAATGGGACCTGCACACATCATACCACAGAGAGGGACAATGGGACCTGCACACATCATACCACAGAGAGGGACAATGGGACGTGCACACATCATACCACAGAGAGGGATAATGGGACCTGCACACATCATACCACAGAGGGAGAATGGGACCTGCACACGTCATACCACAGATGGAGAATGGGACCTACACACGTCATACCACAGAGAAGGACAATGGGATCTGCACACATCATACCACAGAGAGGGAGAATGGGACCTGCACACATCATACCACAGAGAGGGACAATGGGACCTGCACACATCATACCACAGAGGGACAATGGGACCTGCACACATCATACCACAGAGAGGGACAATGGGACCTGCACACATCATACCAGAGAGAGGGAGAATGGGACCTGCACACATCATACCACAGAGGTAGAATGGGACCTGCACACATCATACCACAGAGAGGACAATGGGACCTGCACACATCATACCACAGAGAGGGACAATGGGACCTGCACATCATACCACAGAGAGGGATAATGGGACCTGCACACATCATACCACAGAGGGAGAATGGGACCTGCACACGTCATACCACAGAGGGAGAATGGGACCTACACACGTCATACCACAGAGAAGGACAATGGGATCTGCACACATCATACCACAGAGAGGGAGAATGGGACGTGCACACATCATACCACAGAGAGGGAGAATGGGACCTGCACACATCATACCAGAGAGAGGAGAATGGGACCTGCACACATCATACCACAGAGAGGGACAATGGGACCTGCACACATCATACCACAGAGGGGACAATGGGACCTGCACACATCATACCACAGAGAGGGACAATGGGACCTGCACACATCATACCACAGAGGGACAATGGGACCTGCACACATCATACCACAGAGAGGGACAATGGGACCTGCACACATCATACCACAGAGAGGGACAATGGGACCTGCACACATCATACCAGAGAGAGGGAGAATGGGACCTGCACACATCATACCACAGAGGGAGAATGGGACCTGCACACATCATACCACAGAGAGGGACAATGGGACCTGCACACATCATACCACAGAGAGGGACAATGGGACCTGCACACATCATACCACAGAGAGGGACAATGGGACCTGCACACTCCACACTACAGAGAGGAAGAATGGGACCGCCACACATTGTACCACAGAGAAGGACAAGATTGGGACCTGCATACACCACACTACAGAGAGAGAGAGAGAGAGAGAGAGAGAGAGAGAGAGAGAGAGAGAGAGAGAGAGAGAGAGAGAGAGATAGAGAGAATGGGATCTGAACACACACCACACTACAGAGAGAGGGAGAGAGAGAGATATAGAGATAGAGAGGGAGAATGGGACATGCACACACCACACTAGAGTGAGAGAGAGACAGAGAGAGAGAGAGAGAGAGAGAGAGAGAGAGAGAGAGAGAGAGAGAGAGAGAGAGAGAGAGAGAGAGAGAGAGAGAGAGAGAGAGATAGAGAATGGGACCTGCACACACCACACTTGAGAGAGAGGGAGAATGGGGAATCAGGGGAGGGGTAGCAGAGTAAAAGTAACAGCCTTTTCCAGAGTGGAACAGGGAACAGAGTAAGAGCCTTTTCCATTTTGATCAGGGATACACTTTCTCTGTTGGATGTCATGCTTACATGAGCAGGCTCTGTCTTTGTGCAGTGCTGCCTACCTCTCAGTAGGGTATATTACATACAATATGTTCAACATTGATTCCCTATGTAGTTGCATCATGCCCTTGGTATTGTAGTTGGGTGGTCAGTGTCAGGATCGGGGGTAAAGGACAGTCAACTTGGTTGCCGGTGGTTCACAAATGAGTAAAACTGTTGCTGTTAAAACCTTCCAAATTATTCATGTTTAGAGTGAATTATTCGTTTGATGTACTGTGAGAATGAATTCATGCTCCCCTGCCTACTGTTGCTTTAGATCATACCGTGGAATATAACATTCCTGTATTGAGCCAGATTTGCATATAGCTTGATTCTTTATTGTCGTAATGTGTACTAAGCCTTTGTTGATATGAGAGAAGTTATGCGTTGCAGAGGAAAAGGAGAAGTCACAGGTGTCTGCACTTCAGGGCTGGATCCACTCAATGAAAAGCATACTAATGAGTAATGACAAGTAGTAACAGGTCCCACCAAAGACAAGGAGGAACTCAAACACCTGATTATCTGACTACTGGGACTAGAAAACCTAGACAAGTGAGACAATAATTGTTATATTTAAAAAAGGCTTCAGTAGTCTACACAGTAGATAGGCTTCACCCCAAATAGCACCCTATTCCCTATAGGAATAGGCGGCAGTGGTTAGAGCGTTGGACTAGTAACCAAAAGGTTGTAAGATCGAATCCCTGAGCTGACAAGGTAAAAATCTGTTGTTCTGCCCCTGAACAAGACAGTTAACCCACTGTTCCTAGGCCGTCATTGAAAATAAGAATTTGTTCTTAACTGACTTGCCTCGTTAAATTTAAAAAATGTAGTGCACCATATGGGCCATGGTCAAAAGTGGTGCAGAGAATAGGGTGCCATTTGGGAAACAGGCATTGTCTCCCTAAGTGGGTGGTTAGGGCAGTGTGTTCATAGTATCTTTCTTTTAGTCTGTATTTTTTCCAGAGTCAGTATCATTCTTTTAGTCTGTATTTATTCCAGAGTCAGTATCTTTCTTTTAGTCTGTATTTTCTCATGAGTCAGTATCTTTCTTTTAGTCTGTATTTATTCTAGAGTCAGTATCTTTCTTTTAGTCTGTATTTTCTCATGAGTCAGTATAATTCCTTTAGTCTGTATTTTTTCCAGAGTCAGTATCTTTCTTTTAGTCTGTATTTATTCCAGAGTCAGTATCTTTCTTTTAGTCTGTATTTTCTTATGAGTCAGTATCTTTCTTTTAGTCTGTATTTATTCCAGAGTCAGTATCTTTCTTTTAGTCTGTATTTTCTTATGAGTCAGTATCTTTCTTTTAGTCTGTATTTATTCCAGAGTCAGTATCTTTCTTTTAGTCTGTATTTATTCCAGAGTCAGTATATTTCCTTTAGTCTGTATTTTTTCCAGAGTCAGTATCTTTCTTTTAGTCTGTATTTATTCCAGAGTCAGTATCTTTCTTTTAGTCTGTATTTTCTTATGAGTCAGTATCTTTCTTTTAGTCTGTATTTTTTCCAGAGTCAGTATCTTTCTTTTAGTCTGTATTTATTCCAGAGTCAGTATCTTTCTTTTAGTCTGTATTTATTCCAGAGTCAGTATATTTCCTTTAGTCTGTATTTTTTCCAGAGTCAGTATCTTTCTTTTAGTCTGTATTTATTCCAGAGTCAGTATCTTTCTTTTAGTCTGTATTTATTCCAGAGTCAGTATCTTTCTTTTAGTCTGTATTTATTCCAGAGTCAGTATATTTCCTTTAGTCTGTATTTTTTCCAGAGTCAGTATCTTTCTTTTAGTCTGTATTTATTCCAGAGTCAGTATCTTTCTTTTAGTCTGTATTTATTCCAGAGTCAGTATCTTTCTTTTAGTCTGTATTTTCTCATGAGTCAGTATCTTTCTTTTAGTCTGTATTTATTCCAGAGTCAGTATCTTTCTTTTAGTCTGTATTTATTCCAGAGTCAGTATCTTTCTTTTAGTCTGTATTTATTCCAGAGTCAGTATCTTTCTTTTAGTCTGTATTTATTCCAGAGTCAGTATCTTTCTTTTAGTCTGTATTTTCTCATGAATCAGTATCTTTCTTTCAGTCTGTATTTTTTCCAGAGTCAGTATCTTTCTCTAACTACCACCTTTATACTCTGCAACCAAAGCATCTTCATTACATTTCACAATTTGTCTGGGAAAAGCTTATCTTTTGAGTGGTAACTGGTTACACTCAGTGCAGTCATAAAGTGCTATGTTTTTGGCACTAAAAGCTTTACACAACTACAAATGTTCCCTTCTACATTTTTTCATTTACTGTACAAGGAAAGGTCTTGTAATATTTGCTGAAATATGACATTTTCTCAAAGATTGGACATTATATTTTACAAAATGTCACAATCAACATTACTGTTGGATTTAAATAGACTTGAGTAGAAGGTTCAAGACCGATCGGCGGCATGTTACTATGACATGATTTAGGACTAATGAAATGTTCATATTACCTGGGAAAGGTCAGACTATTTTGCTGCATGTTCCCCTTCTCGCTTAGCTTGATAAATCATTGTTATCACTGGCAGGAGACAGGACAATACGTTGTCTGGTTGTTATCACTGGCAGGAGGCAGGACAATACTTTGTCTGATTGTTATCACTGGCAGGAGACAGGACAATACGTTCTCTGATTGTTATCACTGGCAGGAGACAGGACAATATGTTGTCTGGTTGTTATCACTGGTAGGAGACAGGACAATATGTTGTCTGGTTGTTATCACTGGCAGGAGACAGGACAATATGTTGTCTGGTTGTTATCACTGGTAGGAGACAGGACAATATGTTGTCTGATTGTTATCACTGGCAGGAGACAGGACAATACGTTCTCTGATTGTTATCACTGGCAGGAGACAGGACAATATGTTGTCTGATTGTTATCACTGGTAGGAGACAGGACAATATGTTGTCTGATTGTTATCACTGGCAGGAGACAGGACAATATGTTGTCTGGTTGTTATCACTGGTAGGAGACAGGACAATATGTTGTCTGATTGTTATCACTGGCAGGAGACAGGACAATATGTTGTCTGGTTGTTATCACTGGTAGGAGACAGGACAATATGTTGTCTGATTGTTATCACTGGTAGGAGACAGGACAATACTTTGTCTGATTGTTATCACTGGCAGGAGACAGGACAATATGTTGTCTGGTTGTTATCACTGGCAGGAGACAGGACAATATGTTGTCTGATTGTTATCACTGGCAGGAGACAGGACAATATGTTGTCTGATTGTTATCACTGGCAGGAGACAGGACAATATGTTGTCTGATTGTTATCACTGGCAGGAGGCAGGACAATATGTTGTCTGATTGTTATCACTGGCAGGAGACAGGACAATACTTTGTCTGATTGTTATCACTGGCAGGAGACAGGACAATATGTTGTCTGGTTGTTATCACTGGCAGGAGACAGGACAATATGTTGTCTGGTTGTTATCACTGGCAGGAGGCAGGACAATATGTTGTCTGATTGTTATCACTGGCAGGAGACAGGACAATATGTTGTCTGATTGTTATCACTGGCAGGAGACAGGACAATATGTTGTCTGATTGTTATCACTGGCAGGAGGCAGGACAATATGTTGTCTGATTGTTATCACTGGCAGGAGACAGGACAATATGTTGTCTGATTGTTATCACTGGCAGGAGGCAGGACAATATGTTGTCTGATTGTTATCACTGGCAGGAGACAGGACAATATGTTGTCTGATTGTTATGACTGGCAGGAGGCAGGACAATATGTTGTCTGATTGTTATCACTGGCAGGAGGCAGGACAATATGTTGTCTGATTGTTATCACTGGCAGGAGGCAGGACAATATGTTGTCTGATTGTTATCACTGGCAGGAGACAGGACAATATGTTGTCTGATTGTTATCACTGGCAGGAGACAGGACAATACGTTGTCTGATTGTTATCACTGGCAGGAGGCAGGACAATACGTTGTCTGATTGTTATCACAGGCAGGAGACAGGACAATATGTTGTCTGATTGTTATCACTGGCAGGAGACAGGACAATATGTTGTCTGATTGTTATCACTGGCAGGAGACAGGACAATATGTTGTCTGATTGTTATCACTGGCAGGAGGCAGGACAATATGTTGTCTGATTGTTATCACTGGCAGGAGACAGGACAATATGTTGTCTGATTGTTATCACTGGCAGGAGGCAGGACAATACGTTGTCTGATTGTTATCACAGGCAGGAGACAGGACAATACTTTGTCTGATTGTTATCACTGGCAGGAGACAGGACAATATGTTGTCTGATTGTTATCACTGGCAGGAGGCAGGACAATACGTTGTCTGATTGTTATCACAGGCAGGAGACAGGACAATATGTTGTCTGATTGTTATCACTGGCAGGAGGCAGGACAATACGTTGTCTGATTGTTATCACAGGCAGGAGACAGGACAATACTTTGTCTGATTGTTATCACTGGCAGGAGACAGGACAATATGTTGTCTGATTGTTATCACTGGCAGGAGGCAGGACAATACGTTGTCTGATTGTTATCACTGGCAGGAGACAGGACAATATGTTGTCTGATTGTTATCACTGGTAGGAGACAGGACAATATGTTGTCTGATTGTTATCACTGGCAGGAGACAGGACAATATGTTGTCTGATTGTTATCACTGGTAGGAGACAGGACAATATGTTGTCTGATTGTTATCACTGGCAGGAGACAGGACAATACGTTGTCTGATTGTTATCACTGGTAGGAGACAGGACAATACGTTGTCTGATTGTTATCACTGGCAGGAGACAGGACAATACTTTGTCTGATTGTTATCACTGGCAGGAGGCAGGACAATACGTTGTCTGATTGTTATCACTGGCAGGAGACAGGACAATATGTTGTCTGGTTGTTATCACTGGCAGGAGACAGGACAATATGTTGTCTGGTTGTTATCACTGGCAGGAGACAGGACAATATGTTGTCTGATTGTTATCACTGGCAGGAGACAGGACAATATGTTGTCTGATTGTTATCACTGGCAGGAGACAGGACAATATGTTGTCTGGTTGTTATCACTGGCAGGAGACAGGACAGTACGTTGTCTGATTGTTATCACTGGCAGGAGACAGGACAATACTTTGTCTGGTTGTTATCACTGGCAGGAGACAGGACAATACGTTGTCTGGTTGTTATCACGGGCAGGAGACAGGACAATATGTTGTCTGATTGTTATTCCCTATATAGTGCAATACCTTTGACCAAGGTTTTAAACATATGACCTGTTACATCTACTTCAGTAACACCACCTTTAGACCAGATGGCTTTGCTTTCTGTCTGTTGCTCCTGGATGGATGGCCTTGGATGCTGTTTGATTGAACAGCTTTTACACAACACAACCCTCGGTTATAGACTAGACACAGCCTGGTAGCTACGGCCTGGTAGCTACAGCCTGGTAGCTACAGCCAGGTAGCATTCTATTTTTAAGAGCTTATTTAACTAATCAAGTCAGTTAATTAAGAAGCAACTCTTTTTTACAATGATGGCCATGGAACAGTGGGTTAACTGTCTTGTTCAGCACAACAGATTTTTTCCTTGTCAGCACAGGGATTTGATCTTGCAACCTCTCAGTTACTGGCCCAATGCTCTAGGCACTAGGCTACCTGCCACCCCAGCTTGACTCTAGGAAATAATCCTGCATTGCAAGTGGCACAACAGCAAATAGGATTTAGTCCATATTGCTTTGTTAAATGGCAGGTGACATGTCTATTTTAATCCAGGGGGTCAGGCCAGCAGGTGGCTGAGAGAAGACAATAAGATACGATGCATCCCAAATGGCACCCTATTCCCTATATAGTGCACTACTGTTGACCAGGGCCCATAGGTATATGGTCAAAAGTAGTGCTCTATATAAGGAAAAGGTGGCTACTTGGGACACACTCCTGGTTGCTGTTCAATATGTCCTCCATATATTACCCATCCGTGAGCCATAATGGATGCAATTTATTTGTATGTTTTTTCTTTCTCCTGCTACTATGAGTACTGAGGCATATCAGAAGTCACCACCACCTCATAAGCTGTGACTTGAGGGTGACATTAACCCATTTGTCAGGCTGACTGTGAAGAAATGGAAGGCTAGAAAAATCAAAAAAAGGATTTCTTACTCACTTCAATATTACTGTATCAGTCAGCCTTTGTCGATCTACGCATGTATGAGCCAATATCAACTAGTGATGATGAGGATTATATTTTGATGGCTGTGTGCACTCTAGCCAAAGTGCTTCATCAATTTGGAAATGGGATTGGTTGATTAACATGGAACATATCATTACACTAATGCTCAAATAATATTGCCATATTGGGCTTTCATGTGTGAATAAAAGCCTTAATTTACTATAATAGTATCTGTCCATGAAAACATTATGGACAAAAACTCCAAGAAAACAACAATGATAAGAACCCTATTCTTGTTCAACAGGCTCCATTGACATTCCTCTCATCTTGGATCTTGTCCATCTCCCTCCACGATTTCTATGGACTGTTCCATCATGCTCTGACTGCATCCACATCAGTGACCACGCTTTGTGCCATCACACGTGTGTGTGTGTGTGTGTGTGTGTGTGTGTGTGTGTGTGTGTGTGTGTGTGTGTGTGTGTGTGTGTGTGTGTGTGTGTGTGTGTGTGTGTGTGTGTGTGTGTGTGTGTGTGTGTGTGTGTGTGTGTGTGTGTGTGTGTGTGTGTGTGTGTGTGTGTGTGTGTGTGTGTGTGTGTGTGTGTGTGTGTGTGTGTGTGTGTGTGTGTGCGTGTGTGTACATGCGAGTGCCCGCCATCGCTCCCCTCTCGTGTAGTGAGTCAGAGATGCCTCGGCCATCTGTCAGTGAAAGTACCTTAAGAGAAGCTCATATACGTCTAATATTAGCCGTTCCCAACCAATGCACATCCCCTTTGAGGCTGTGTCCTGGAGGAACACCATCTGGCTACGTAGTTTCAGTATTGGACGAAGGGAGAGGCAATGCTACTTGATCATGTCATATTGGCTACTGCACTGAATGTACTTCTATATTTTTGTTAATATGTTTTTATTGATTTGTACTTTGACTTGATTTGTACTTTGATTTGGAATGTGGGAGGGTGGCTGCTCCGTGACCATATCATACTAGTGTACTGAATGTGGGAGTGCGGCTGCTCCGTGACCATATCATACTAGTGTACTGAATGTGGGAGTGTGGCTGCTCCGTGACCATATCATACTAGTGTACTGAATGTGGGAGGGCGGCTGCTCCGTGACCATATCATACTAGTGTACTGAATGTGGGAGGGTGGCTACTCCGTGACCATATCATACTAGTGTACTGAATGTGGGAGGGTGGCTACTCAATGACCATATCATACTAGTGTACTGAATGTGGGAGTGTGGCTGCTCCGTGACCATATCATACTAGTGTACTGAATGTGGGAGGGCGGCTGCTCCGTGACCATATCATACTAGTGTACTGAATGTGGGAGTGTGGCTACTCCGTGACCATATCATACTAGTGTACTGAATGTGGGAGGGTGGCTACTCAATGACCATATCATACTAGTGTACTGAATGTGGGAGTGTGGCTGCTCCGTGACCATATCATACTAGTGTACTGAATGTGGGAGGGCGGCTGCTCCGTGACCATATCATACTAGTGTACTGAATGTGGGAGTGTGGCTACTCCGTGACCATATCATACTAGTGTACTGAATGTGGGAGGGTGGCTACTCCGTGACCATATCATACTAGTGTACTGAATGTGGGAGGGCGGCTACTCCGTGACCATATCATACTAGTGTACTGAATGTGGGAGGGCGGCTACTCCGTGACCATATCATACTAGTGTACTGAATGTGGGAGGGCGGCTACTCCGTGACCATATCATACTAGTGTACTGAATGTGGGAGGGTGGCTACTCCGTGACCATATCATACTAGTGTACTGAATGTGGGATGGTGGCTACACAGTGACCATATCATACTAGTGTACTGAATGTGGGAGGGTGGCTGCTCCGTGACCATATCATACTACTGTACTGAATGTGGGAGGGTGGCTACACAGTGACCATATCATACTAGTGTACTGAATGTGGGAGGGTGGCTGCTCTATGACCATATCATACTAGTTTACTGAATGTGGGAGGGTGGCTACACAGTGACCATATCATACTAGTGTACTGAATGTGGGAGGGTGGCTACTCAATGACCATATCATACTACTGTACCCAATGTGTGATTGTGGCTACTCTGTGACCATATCATACTAGTGTACTGAATGTGGGAGGGTGGCTACTCAAAGACCATATCATACTAGTGTACTGAATGTGGGAGGGTGGCTACTCAAAGACCATATCATACTAGTGTACTGAATGTGGGAGGGTGGCTACTCAAAGACCATATCATACTAGTGTACTGAATGTGTAATTCCTCTTTTTCTTTTTTGTTATGTTGTTATTGAGCTAAAATAAATTAATCTCTGCCTTTTTTGTTGAGTGCTCCAACTCCTTCACAATCAAGTGTACACATTTCTATTTTCTGTGTCTTAATGCTCAGAAATGTATTACATACAAGTAATCATCGTGGTCAGAGAAAACTTGATACTCTGCTGTGGTCCACTAGATAGTCCATGTGAATTGTATACATGCGTTTAAATGCAGAGTAAATGTCATTTCCAGAGCTTGTCCCTAAGCTACCCCTGTAGTGCATGTACCATGGGGACCACATTAGCGTTTGGGTAAATGGTTTAATACATTGAGCTCAGGGTAATAGCCTGGTCCCAGCGTATTATGCTCTGTGGTGTCTTGAGAAATGGAAGGCATAGATGGCACCCTATTCCCTCTATGGTGCACTACTTTTGACCAGAGCCCTAAATAGTGAATTGGGTGCCAATTTGGGATGCAGTAAGCCTACTAATAATACCCTAATGTATCTTAGAGATGTTGAAAGGTTCTATCCTCTGGAGTTGCAATCTGTTTAACTGGTACTCAATGTTCCCATTACAAAATAATTTAAAAGTTGAAAAAGTTGAAAAAGATTTATTTTAAATTGTTAAACTTTGTGTAATGCAGTCAGTCAAACAGACAGACAGACAGACAGACAGACAGACAGACAGACAGACAGACAGACAGACAGACAGACAGACAGACAGACAGACAGACAGACAGACAGACAGACAGACAGACAGACAGACAGACAGACAGACAGACAGACAGACAGACAGACAGACAGACAGACAGACAGACAGACAGACAGACAAGAAGGCAAGCAGGCAAAAGGCAGGGCAGTCAGACAGCAGGGGACAAAAGACAGAGATAGAGACAGAGATACAGACAGACAGGAAGGGTAGACAGACAGGCAACCAGTCGATACAGTGGTCCTCTCCTCTAAATGGCTTGTTTTTCCAGTGAGCCCCGGTCTAACTGATACCCACTGGAGACCCTGAGATCACTCCAGTTATCCTCAGAAGCCGTCCACGGGATATCCTATCCTATCTGGGGGTCATTAGGACAGTGCCCTGCGCCCCAGAACTACATGGCTTTGCATTCAAGAAATTAAAAATTAAACAGCCTGATATCTCTTTTTGCTGTCTACTCTAGAAGAAGGAGGAAAGGAGGGAAGGGAATACGGGAAAAGAAGATTCCCTCTGTGCAATGAGATGGACAAGAGAGGGATGACATCAGGAACTCAATATTCTGAGAAAAAACTGTCTGGAAGAAGGGAAAAAGGAAATTAACAAGGCATGCAACTAATTATGATTATTAACAGATGTAGTTAGACGGATCCATAGTTGCTGAGGGCACACAGAACATTTTGGGGAAATAATGTTGTTTATGAAAAATTAAGAGTTGCCAATAGTTTGTTATTAACTGGCATGCAGGATGGAAACAGTAGTTCTATTTAACAGGAAAAGACTGGTTCTAAGACCAAACCACACTGTTAGCTTCATGTCAACTGAGCAGCCACTGTTAAATATGTCTATCCCACTGAGCACAGACATCATTTCAACGTCTAGTTTTGATTTAATTTTGGTTGAGATTTCAACTAATAGTTTTTGCCCATTGGGATCTGTACATCTTTACAAATGTATAAAAAGGCAACTCACTACAAATCGAATTGTTCCACAATGCATATCTTTTAAAGTAAGCACAATCCAGACAGGGGCTGAAACATACCCATTCACTCCCCCAATAGGCTTTCTCTGATTCCATTACAGTAAGACTTGCTGATACCAACACCTGCTTGGCTATGGAGAAGAGGATCTGTCTGTCTTCCGCAAACTGTTCTGTCAGAGATGATGCCTCATTGTTTTACATCCTGACCAGCTTACTCATCGATTTGCTCCAAGGTTGAGTGTCAACTCGTGTTAAAGGCAATCAACATCCAGTGTGAAACATTCTGTTGACTCACAATTGACTCACTTGTCTTCTCTGCAGTTTCCACTACAGTATCAGCTTAAAGAAACATGGGAGTTATCCACAATGCATTGCAGCATGAGAGAATAGCTATTTGAGGGTTATGGGAGGCAAATAACTATTGTTATAGTTATTCCTATTTGAATCCAGCCAGAGTGAGGATATCCAACTATTTGAACTTTTAATCACCGGCTACCTGCATTTAGAATGACTGCCAAGAAACAGGGAAGATGAATTAATGGGACTACCTAAAATAATGTAAACTGAAACAAACATCTCAGTAACATGGGGGCTCCTGAGTGGCGCAGCAGTCTAAGGCACTGCATCTCAGTGCAAGAGGCATCACTACAGACCCTGGATTGATTCCAGACTGTATCACAACCGGCTGTGATTGGCCCAGCATTGTCCGGGTTAGGGTTTGGCCGGGGTAGGCCATCATTGTAAATTAGAATGAGTTTTTAACTGACTTGCATCGTCAAATAAAGGTTAAATAAGTAACGGGTCCAACTACTGACAGATTGGATAAGTTTAGAAAAATGTATGTTATTTATCTTTGCGTAACACAAGATTAGTCAACCAATCAATGTTCATACAAAAACACAGATATTGAAACAAACAATTCTGAAAATCAACCTGCAATAGAGCATGCTTGGAAATATGATAATAATGGCTGTGGTTTGAGTGCTTTACTCTACAAAGAGTAAATATGATACAATCACACTCAACTCTGGCTATTAACACCAACAGTGTGGTTATTTTAGACCACTGAGTGTTAAGTTAATTTAACTCCTAAATCAACACTAGACATGCTACACTGAAAAATGAACACTGTGTAAAACTAGCCAATTTGCTGTGTACCGTACAATACACTTCAGGTTCACTCAGACTCCCTTCTATTCTCCTACTCTCCGCTCAATAAAATCACAGAAAATACTCATTTAAAAGACAGAAATCATGCCAAAGATATCAACAATGTCAATACTGTATATGTAAAATGAGTAAAGGAATACCAGAGACATGCACAAATATTCCAATATTGGTAAAACATTCTCACACCTATCTTTTTAAACTGATCAGATTACTCAAACTCTTGATTTGAAACACTGAGGTCAACACTAAATGCTCAGTCACTATTTAAAATAAAGGAAAAAATGTAGAATCCTTCTTGAATTCCAAACAATCATCAAATAACCCTTTCTTCCAAAAAAACGTACATAGGTAGAGCTCTTTGCCTTACAAAGAACCCTTGTCTTCCAAAAGGGCTCTGCTGATGAAATCAGTTATTGGTAGAACCCTATCCCTCCGCAAAGAACCTTTTTGGAACCATTTTTTTCTAAATGTGTACAGTAGTACTGCTGTAGTTTGATACACCAGAGACCTGCAGCGCCCTTTGGAGTTCAATTGAGGCTCAACTATGTGACTGTAATTTCAGTGGCTCTACTAAACTATGTGACTGTGCTTTCAGTGGTTCTACTAAATTATGTGACTGTGCTTTCAGTGGTTCTACTAAACTATGTGACTGTGCTTTCAGTGGCTCTACTAAACTATGTGACTGTGCTTTCAGTTGCTCTACTAAACTATGTGACTGTGCTTTCAGTGGCTCGACTAAACTATGTGACTGTGCTTTCAGTGGCTCTACTAAACTATGTGACTGTGCTTTCAGTGGCTCTACTAAACTATGTGACTGTGCTTTCAGTGGCTCGACTAAACTATGTGACTGTGCTTTCAGTGGCTCTGCTAAACTATGTGACTGTGCTTTCAGTGGCTCTACTAAACTATGTGACTGTGCTTTCAGTGGTTCTACTAAACTATGTGACTGTGCTTTCAGTGGCTCTACTAAACTATGTGACTGTGCTTTCAGTGCCTCTACTAAACTATGTGACTGTGCTTTCAGTGGTTCTACTAAACTATGTGACTGTGCTTTCAGTGGTTCTACTAAACTATGTGACTGTGCTTTCAGTGGCTCTACTAAACTATGTGACTGTGCTTTCAGTGGTTCTACTAAACTATGTGACTGTGCTTTCAGTGGCTCTACTAAACTATGTGACTGTGCTTTCAGTGCCTCTACTAAACTATGTGACTGTGATATCAGTGGTTCTACTAAACTTTGTGACTGTGCTTTCAGTGGTTCTACTAAACTACGTGACTGTGATATCAGTGGTTCTACTAAACTTTGTGACTGTGCTTTCAGTGGTTCTAATATGCTATGTGACTGTGCTTTCAGTGGTTCTACTAAACTATGTGACTGTGCTTTCAGTGGTTCTACTAAACTACGTGACTGTGATATCAGTGGTTCTACTAAACTTTGTGACTGTGCTTTCAGTGGTTCTAATATGCTATGTGACTGTGCTTTCAGTGGTTGTACTAAACTATGTTACTTTGCTGTGTCAATGGTTCCAAGAGAGAGAATCAGGATTCTCCCCTGAGCAGCAACATTGTGTATGTCCCAAATGGCACCCTATTAGTACATCTCACTACTAAAAAAAGTGCATTACGTAGGGAATAGAGTGCCATTTGGGACGCACACATTGAGAGGCATAGAGAGAGGCAGCACTAGAAGCACTGCTTCTAGCAGCACTAGAAGCAGCATTGTCTCTGAAGCACTAGCCACTCTAACCGTCTTCGGGATTAGTGAATCTAAGCCCAGGGCCACTGGAGGATTCCGGGATAGCTTGACGACAGGATCTCTCTGACGAATAGACTTGTCTAATTTCTTGTTCAAGATTTCTAGACCCTATCTCTCTCGCTCTACTCGCTCTTGTTCTCCTTCTAATAGGAAAACCAAAAAATGCAGTTTTTCTCTCTCCCTCTCTCTTGCTCTCCTTTTCTCCCTCTTTCTTTCTCTCCTTCTCTCTGATCAACATAAGATAACACATCACATGCAGGTGACTGGCAGGTTGAATGATCCCAGCTCCTTTCTATCCAACAGACTAGGCTTTTGAAGTCATTCTGCATTACTCTCATTGCTCTTTCTTCGGCTATTTCTCTTCTCAGCCCATTTCAATCCTAACACAATTGAGAGGCTTTGATTGCCTTGGTCAATTGAAAGCATCTCACAGGAGGAATCAATGACAACAATAACCATTTGACTGAACGTAATTAAACCCTTTGGTGTCATCCCAATGACATCACCATGGACAAAACAAAGAGCCTGCTTTCTAAATGGAAACCTATTCCCTATGTAGTGCACTGCCTTTGACCAAGCTCTATAATATACAGTATTTTGATAATGACTCAAATCTATTAACCATCCATACAGTACATTATCTCAATCACTCAAGAAATGTTATACATTATTTTATTTTTCACAATAGCATTTGTTCAAATTTGAATGGTAAACAGTGAGATACCCAACCTATACAATAATAGATTGATACATGATCGCCACAGCATTGTACCTCTCTCCCTCTCCTAACAATCTTCTCTGCCAATCTCATTACATTAGTATGGTTAGCTCAGCTTGCTGGACCTGTGTTATCATTCAGCATCTGATCATCGCTGTGCTATTTATCTCCATCCAGGTTCTCCCATGTCCAGGAGCATTCATCTGACTGGCCTTTGTCTGTCTAACCTGACATACTGTATCTCTATTCTATTGACATGTTCTGATCTGGATAGGCCATTGGGGTGACTACAGTATCTTCACTTACCTCTAAGGTCAATGTCCGCGCCCCCATGGAAATGTAATCAGCCCTTCTAAATGACCTTGCTCTTTCCAAGAACAGGTTCATCCTTTAATATTAAACCTCTGCTAATCTTCCTAAGGTCCACCTTTATATCTTAGTCTTAATTCTTCATCTTTTTTGGCTACAAAGTTTTTGTCATGACAATAAGAATTGTGTAACAAAAAACACAGGCAGTTGCCTCTGGCCATTACCAAGATCCTGTCTGAAAAACTGCGGTCAGAAACAGTAGAGGAGAACAATAGAAACATCTTGCAGAAGTGAAACTCATGTAGAGAGAGAAATGATATCCGCCTGTTATAGTCCAACTACAAACATAATTATCCTGTAATGTTGACAGTGTTCCACTGATGGCTGTTACACCCACTCCTTTTGAGCCTCATGGATGCAACCTAAATACCATTTCAGAAGCACCCTATGATTGTTGTTCTCCACATCCCTCAGAGACTGCGTACCAAGTGGCACCCCATTCCCTATACAGTCCATAGGGCTCTGGTAAAAAGTAGTGCATTATGTAGGGTATAGGGTGTCATTTGGTATGCTGCCTGTGTATCAGTTTACCACTGACGAGAAAGCACAGGGTCACAGTAATAACATGCTATAGATTTACATCACAAACACAGACCCAGTCATTAGATGTTAAATGCTACGTTGAGTCCGGATTATAAAAGAGACTTGACTCCATTGGTGATGGTGGGTTTTCTCTCTATGTCCGCATCCCAAATGGCACCCTATCCTTTTTATAGTGCACCATTTTTTTCCATAGCCTTATGGGCCCTGGTCAAAAGTAGTCCACTACGTGGGGAATCGGGGCCCATTTGAGATGCAGGCTCTATGCGTTGATTGGTCTTCTTCCATAGTGCTGCTGCTGTAGTATGGCATTTGACTAGTAGTAACTATGACAGCACCCACTGGGAAGGTCAATACCTTTAAGCAGGTCTGTGATTTTTGGTGACAACATAGCGGGGAAGGAGTGTTCAGTGGACTCGTTGCTGAGGGACAGCTCACATTGTGTACGTGTTATACTCTGCATATACCTGTCAAACGGCACTTAGCGCTTTAGACTATCAGCACTTTGGCATAGCATTCCGTTTAATGTAGCCCTGCAACAATATGCAATGTACACATGTACTGTACGTTGTGTTATATTGTAAGCGGTGTCTTGTTGTAGCATGAATATGTGATGTACAGTAAGCAAAGTTAAAAGCAGTCTCACAGGGACTTCTTGGTTGGCTTGCGACGGAATGGCTAAGTTCCAGTATGTTGTAAATAATTAAACCCCAAATTAATATTTTCTAAATTCGAATATATATAAAGCTTCAGAATAAATGAGTGGGTGAGGTAGAACGAGATGTCAGAATAATTTTAAAACACAAGTTAAAGAGATGGATAAAGCTGAAATGGATGAAGATATACAGTACACGGCCCTCAACAAGCAAGGCAAGGTGATGACAACAAAAGTGAACCAAAATGAGAGGAAACCTGACTACATTCAAGGACGAGTTTAAGAATGAAAGAGATGAATTTAAACACAAAGTTACCACGAGGCTCCAGGAAACTGAAGTGGAACTTCAAACCCATAGTACAACTTTGAAAGGGACACAGACACGGATCACTGGAAGAACAAAACATGTAAAGTGGTGAAGCTCTTCTCCTGTCATTGAAACAAAAACGACGAATACAGGAGAAGCTGATGGACCTTGAGGGAAGGTCCAGGCGCAACAATATCTGTATGTACAGCACTGCTGAGCAGGTAGAGGGAAGAGATATGCCCCAACTCATAGGTCTACTCAAAAAATGAAATTTATCTGCCGACATACAAAGATCTTCAGATCCATATAGCACACAGAGCACTTGATCTAAAAACCAAGCTCTGATCTACCCCCTAGATCCATTGTTGTCAACTTCCTTAAATATAATACCAAGGACATTATTTTGAGGAAAGTCTGGCAGAAGGAGATTAAACATGGAACACGATTCGACCTCATGGGGTGATTCAGAGATGCAAATCCTATGCTGGATTGAAGAGAACTCTTAAAGAAAAATGATACTCTTTCAATACCCCATGTACAAGATGACATTCCACTGGGAGTCTGGGGGTCGACAGCAGTATGGACAAGGCAGCGCAGGACATGAGGAAGAGGGTCTTCAGTATCGAGGTACCGGCCAGAGGAGCGGAAGGGCCTAACAGCATCACCAGTGAGGGACAACTATAACGTGTGCTGATGTGGAGGCGTGTGGGAGAGGAGCAGAATGCAGCCGGAGCCGTAGGAGAGGAGAAGGTACAACAAGCAAGGGACAGATTACAGGAATTCAAGCGACCTAATTCTAAGGATTCATAGATTATTTATAATAACGGGTATGGGGAATTTCCTAGGGCTGAAATATGAGGTAGATAAAAGGTAGGGTAGATGGATAACATCTATAGATGGCGGCTTAGCTAGCTAGGGTAGATGGATAACATCTATAGATGATAGTTTAGCTAGCTAGGGTAGATGGATAACATCTATAGATGGCGGTTTAGCTAGCTAGAGTAGATGGATAACATCTATAGATGGCGGTATAGCTAGCTAGGGTAGATGGATAACATCTTTAGATGGCAGTTTAGCTAGCTAGGGTAGATGGATAAGTTCTATAGATGATAGTTTAGCAAGCTAGGGTAGATGGATAACATCTATAGATGGCGGTATAGCTAGAGATATAACAGATGACCAAGATGTTCAAATGGGGACAGAACAGTTGAAACTGGAGCAGCAGCACAGTCAGATGGACTGGGGACAGGTAGCTAGGGTAGATGGATAACATCTATAGATGGCGGTTTAGCTAGCTAGAGTAGATGTATAACATCTATAGATGGCGGTATAGCTAGCTAGGGTAGATGGATAACATCTTTAGATGGCAGTTTAGCTAGCTAGGGTAGATGGATAAGGGTAGACGGATAGCAACTATGGCTGGCTGGTTGGTTAGCATATTGCTTGGCCGGGTTGACCAAGACATGTATAGTTAGCCAAACAGCATGTAACAAATCTGGCTAATTTGTTTTGGGGCTAAATACTCTTATTGTTTATAGGTTATAACCCAACCTTGGATAGGGTCACTTGAGGATTAAGGCGAGTAACGTATTAAAAGGTACGTCTTATAGAGAGAAGACTATTCACTATTATGAGAAGACTACGGTGAAGGCGTAACGTTACCACGGAAATCCACGCTGACAGCTGTTTGTAGGCATTTATAAGCAACGTGTATGTGGACGAAAAATAACACAAGGTATTTATGAATACGGCGTGTTATTTATATGTATAGCAGTATACATATGAAGCATAGCAAGTAACGACAAGATAATCGTTAAAGATGCACAAAGGTAATAAGGGAGATGACCGAGTGTGTTTGGGAATAGTACTAAGTGAATCTGGATGTGAAAGTTGTGTGATTGTGAGATATGACACAAATGATTGAAATGTGGATAATAAATGGATTGAAATTAGTACTGTTAAGATTGACATTTTGATTGAAATATGATATTAAACTGATTGAAATTTGGATAACAACATTGAAATTAGAAATAAAATAACATGTACTGTTAAGAGTGGTCCTGTCACGCCTTGGTCATTGTATTTTGTGTTTTTGTTATATGTTTGGGTAGGCCAGGGTGTGACATGGGTTTATATGTTGTGTTTCGTATTGGGGTTTGTATTATTTGGGATCGCGGCTGATTAGGAGTGTTGTTAGGCTTGGCTGCCTGAGGCGATTCTCAATTAGAGTCAGGTGCTTATCGTTGTCTCTGATTGGGAACCGTATTTAGGCAGCCTGAGTTTCGCTTTGTATTTCGTGGGTGATTGTTCCTGTCTCTGTGTTGTAGTCACCAGATAGGCTGTAATTAGTTTCACGTTCCGTTCTGTTGTTTTTGTATTTAGTTTCAGTTATTTCATGTACCGCGTTTTCATTCATTAAAGTCATGAGTAACCAACACACTGCATTTCGGTCCGACTCTCTTCTTTCAACAGACGAACGCCGTTACAGGTCCCTTTATGGATCATTTGAGGTATGATAAGGTTAAAGCATTGTGCGGGACTTGACTTACCCCCAACCAATAAAACTATAAATAGAACCAATGTCACACCCTGATCTGTTTCACCTGTCTTTGTGATTGTCTCCACCCACCTTCCCAATTATTCCCATGGTATTTAGTCCTGTGTTCTCTGTTTGTCTGTTGCCAGTTTGTCTTGTCTTGTCAAGTCAACTAGCGTGTTTTTTCCGTGCTCCTGCTTTTTCCAAGTCTCTATTTTTCTAGTCCTTCCGGTTTTGACCTTTGCCTGCACTGACACTGAGCCCACCTGTCTGACCATTCAGCCTGCCCTGACCTCGAGCCTGCATGCCACTCTGTACCTCCTGGACTCTGACCGGGTTTATGATATTTGTCCTGTCCACGACCTGTCTCTTGCCTGCCTCTTGTTTTATAATAAATATCAGAGACTCAAACCATCTGCCTCCCGTATCTGCATCGGGGTCTCGCCCTGTATCGTTACAACCAATAAATGTTGAACATGATTTTCTGATAATTCAACTTAAGGCTAAAATTTATTGTACTCCTAGTGGAGTGTTCGTTTATATCCCAAACGATGAGATATTAAACCAATGAGTAAACAGGCAATTTGAACCACTCCCCCAAGGACAAGCGGGCATCTGACACTGCCTCACACTCTATTTTGTGTCAGGTGCCAGAATCCTTAAGGATAGAACATTCCAATGACAGTGGACTGGGCAGTGCTAGCCCAGTTATAATAAATGTTTTTCTCTCCTCTTCTGAATGTATTTTATAAATACGGCACATTACATATGACTCTTAAAATAATAGACATTTCATAAGTGTTTAAGAAAGTGAATATCCAACAGAAATGTGAAGTACATTTATAGAGTAAATTTGATAGGTTAGACTAAAATGAAAAAATTCCTTCCAATATGGAGAAAGTTATCATGTTTGTTTTATTTTAAACCTTGCAATAGGGGTAAAAGCGGAACATTGTTTGAGAGTGATCCGTGTGTATTAGGAGTAGTGATTGAGAATGGGTTTTTTTCTACTGGAAAAAGTAGAAGGGTTTTAGTTGAAATAAACAGATTATGGAGACTAGTGAAAGTAACAAAGTGAATGGTAATTGGCTTTCAGATAGCCTTCTAATAATACAATATTTTAGTCATTTGAAGAGTGGGACTGATATTAAATTAGAGACTGCTCACTCTTCAAGTCATGGCCCTCTGCTCTCGTGTTTAAGTCATCTTTTGTTTGTGATTTAAGATAAGCTTCCTGTGGAACAATAGATATCTGCCAGCACACACTGAACTCAAACAGGCTGTAAGAGAGACAGTGGGGAAATTTGTGACAGAGGTATGAATAATTTAATTTATTTCTCAATTCTATACTTTGGGTAGCACCATGGATTTAAGTAAGGTAATGTCATCTGAAACAATGATCTGTTTACATTGCATGGAACAGTGTCCAGTGATTTAACTTCTCTAGGATAGGGGGCAGCATTCGTCATTTTGGATGAAAAGCATGCCCAAATTCAACTGCCTGCTACTTAACCCCAGAAGATAAGATATTAGGAGATATTATTAGTAGATTTGGATAGAAAACACTCTGAAGTTTCTAAAACTGTTTGAATCATGTCTGTGAGTATAACAGAACTTATTTAGCAGGCAAAATGCCGGGGGACAAACCATTCAGATTTTTTGTTGTTAAATGTCACTCTCTTTTTAATGGGATTTCATTGGGAATCCAGATTTCTAAGGGACCTTCTTGCAGTTCCTACCGCTTCCACTGGATGTCAACAGTCTATAGAAATTGGTTAAGGTTTTTCCTTTGAGAAATGAAGAAGTAACACTGTTCAGAATGAGGCTCAAGGGAAGTGTACTCTTTGTTAGAGGCGCATGACCTGAAATCTCGCTACACTTTGTTTTCCTCCGGTATTAAACACAGATCATCCCGTCTTCAATTTTATTGATTATTTACGTTAAAAAATACCTAAAGTTGTATTACACAAGTAGTTTGAAATGTTTTGGCAAAGTTTACAGGTAACTCGTTGTCACGTTGCGCAAGTTGGAACTGGTGTTTTTCTGGCTCCAACCCGCCAAATAAATGGACATTTTGGATATATATCGACGGTATTATTCAAGCAAAAGGACCATTTGTGATGTTTATAGGACATATTGGAATGCCAACAAAAGACGCTCGTCAAAGGTAAGGCATGAATTATATTTTTATTTCTGCGATTTGTGTCGCGCCTGCATAGTTGAAATATGCTTTTCTCTCTTTGTTTACTGGGGTGCTATCCTCAGATAATAGCATCGTTTGCTTTCGCCACAAAGCCTTTTTGACATCTGACATGTTGGCTGGATTCACAACAAGTGTAGCTTTAATTTGGTATCTTGCATGTGTGATTTGATGAAAGTTTGATTTTTATAGTAATTCATTTGAATTTCCCGCTCTGCATTTTCACTGGCTTTTGGCCTGGTGGGACGCTACCGTCCCACATATCCCAGAGAGGTTATTAAGTAAGTAATGTAATCTAAAACAGTATTCTGTTTCCTAATTCTGTGTCCAGAATTGAAGTAGATCCAAGTAAATGTTTTTAGTACCGAATATTGAGCTGATAAGCCGGCACCAACTAATTGAAAGTCCAAGCAGATTTGTTAAAAAACAGTTTTTTAAAATTATATTTTGAAGTTTATGTCCCAGGGACAGTTTGTACAGAATTGTATGTCAAGCCAAAAAGGTCAAAATGACAATGATTACAAATGAGGGGCTCTGGGATTGTTTACTTCAGAAGGTGCCTATTCAGCTTGACGGGACACTGTATCATATGATTTGTCTGTAGTATAATTCTGCTTACGACTGATGGAATGTCTGCTACCAGGTTTTAAAAAAAATGTTTATCAATGGTTCTGTATATCTCCCTTTGAAAGGATTCCTAAGGCAATGCCTTGGGAGCGCAGGTAAAGGTACCCGGATCCAGCCGTTAGGGGAGCTCCCAAATTAAACAAGGCCTGGCCATTTTGTTTGTTTTTACCCTACGTTTTATCACACACAACCCACCTGTTATGAATATTTGTTAGTGGTGTTAATACTGATTGATGGTGTGGGTTTGTTTTCTTTGGTTTTAGTGGGTTTTTCACGAGTTAGAGAGGATGATGTACACAAATGTTATTTTCTGAAGTTTCTATCATCAGAGTTTGTTGCACACATATAAATTCTCCTGATAAGAAATGTACTGAAAAACCCAACGTAAACCTGATACACAAAATGTTTGAAATATATTTAAATACAAACACTCACTTAATCGGGCTGACTGACCTCTGACCTCTGATCTGACTTCCTTGTGAGGCCTGATCACCCTCACTAGAAAGACGGGAGACATTGGGTGAGATTTAGACGGGCTATGTAAACACTAATAATTAGAAGAAGTTAATTATTTATCAATAGTCCCATGTGTCATTCGGACCATGAGAAGGACATAGAGAGAGAGAGAGCTGCCCCTGAATGAGGGACACCTGCCTCTAGTCTATTTTACCATTACCTTATGGGATACAATTATTTCCTTATGGAGTTATCAAGAGTTGTAATTCCAATATCATTTGTTATTCTAATTTGTTGATTTTTTATTTAACAGGCAGTGTTGTTGTTTTTTTGGACGCATGACTCATGATGTGAGCAATGTGTTCAAAGGGGGAATTACCAGTCCCCTGGGGCCCTTTGGTAAATATAGAAGGGCACAAGGTGAGACCCAGATGCAGACACAGGAGGCAGATGGTTTGAGTCTTGATATTTATTAAACAAACCCAGTTCAGAGTCCAGGAGATACAGAGTGGCAGGTAGGCTCGAGGTCTGGGCAGGCAGAATGGTCAGGAAGGTGGGTACCAAGTCCAGAAAACAGGCAAGGGTCAAAAACCGGGGTGACTAGCAAACGAGAAGAAGTACAGGAGTACAGGAAAAAACGCTGGTTGACTTGAAAAGCATACAAGACGAACAGGCACAGAGAGACAGGAAACAAAGGGATATATACACCAGGGATAATATGTGACACCTGGAGGGGATCGAGACAATCACAAGACAGGTGAAACAGATCAGGGTGTGACAAAAATATGCAAATGCCCTTTGATAAATAAGCAAATTGGTTTTGTTCACATGCCTACCTATAAAATAAGAAATATATGTTGGAAATTGTTGACAGTTACTCCAAATGGATTGAAGTTTTCTCTACCTCAAGTGATATATGTGCATTACTGTTGTTGTTTCCTTTTCTTTTCCTTTGTTTTTGTCTTGCTCACCAGATTAGGTCTGCTTGATGGTAGGATGTCTCACTCAGGATTAGCCCTCTGACTCCTCGACCTGTAACTCTGCAGTGAGATCACCAGTATGATAAGGGAGTATAAGCCAACGTGAAAATTGTTGTTATTCACTTTGACATTTGTTTTATAAATCTGTATTAAGAATATTAGTAGTAGTAATAATTTGTTTTACAGTCAATAATTTGTCTGGATTTCCTGAATCAGGTAGCAGTAATAATTTATTATATAGCAAATAACTTGTCTGGATTGCCCTAAACTAAACTATTGTTATGGTCTGTCCTCTCTCAAGGTTATGGTGAAGGTGACCACATGGAAGGGATAATTTGACCAAGAACAGTGTGAACCTCAACCCCCTCTAACTGGCTGAAGAAATGGTGAAAATGGTGTTCACTATGGCCTTTACCACTTCTACTGTGAGACCTGAGTCCGAGCCAGCAACCTGTACACAGCATCAAGTTGAAGCTATCAACTGCCTTTTCTCTCAGAGTGCGACATGGGTGCACATGGGGTGAGCATGGAGAGAGATCCCGTCCAAACTTGCTGGTGTACTGGTAGGAAAATGGACAAGACATAATGGACTGTAAAGGATAGTGGCAGCTCAGGTGAGAGACATTATCAAGGGCCATCCACTTTGAACGTGTCATTAAAAGGACGAACTGAAACACTATCTGAAGAAGAACATGAAGAAACACCAGAAGGATATTTTAGTTTTTTAAATGTAACCTCTCTGGGGTAGTCGCGACGATTGCATCCCACATGGCCAATAGCCAGGGAAAATGCAGAGCGCCAAATTCAAATACATTTCTATGAAAATCTAACTTTCATTAAATTACACATGCAAGATAGCAAATTAAAGCTACACTCGTTGTGAATCCAGCCAACATGTCAGATTTCAAAAAGGCTTTTCGGCAAAAGCATAAGATGATGATAGCACAACAGTAAACAATGAGAGTAGCATATTTCAACTCTGCAGGCGCGACACAAAACGCAGAAATAAAATATAAATCATGACTTACCTTTGACGAGTTTCTTTTTTTGGCACTCCAATATGTCCCATAAACATCACAAATGGTCCTTTTGTTAGATTAATTCCATCAATATATATCCAAAATATCAATTTATTTGGCGAGTGTGATCCAGAAAAACACCGCTTCCAACTTACGCAACGTCGGTATAAAATATCTCAAAAGTTACCTGTAAACTTTGCCAAAACATTTCAAACTACTTTTGCAATACAACTTATTATTTCTAAACGTATATAATCAATCCAATTGAAGACGGGATGATCTGTGTTCAATACAGGAGCAAAAGAAACTGACACTACTTTTCTGATTACCCACCTCTATCAAAGGGTACACATGAAGTGACGTTTGTTCTGAGCTATGGTATTACTTCATTACACAAAGGAAAAACCTCAACAAATTTATACAAACTGGTGGCATCCAGTGGAAGCGGTAGGAACTGCAGGAAAGTCGATTAGAATTCTGGATTCCCCATGAAAACATATTGAAAAGACAGTGACTTGAAAATAAAATCTGAATGGTTTGTCCTCGGGGTTTCGCCTGCTAAATAAGTTCTGTTATACTCACAGACATGATTCAAACAGTTTTAGAAACTTCAGACTATCCAATACTAATAATAATATGCATATAATAGGATCAGTTCAGTTTGGGCACGCTATTTATCCAAAAGTGAAAATGCTGCCCCCTAACCCAAGTCAGTTAAGAACAATTTTTTATTTACAATGACAGCCTACCCCGGCCAAATACTAACCTGGATGATGCTGGGCCAATTGTTGCCCGCCCTATGGGACTCCAAATCACGGCCGGTTGTGATACAGCCTGGAATAGAACCAGGGTCTGTAATGACGCCTGTAGAACTGAGATGCAGTGCCTTAGACCGCTGCAGCACTCGTGTATCAGGTTGATTGTAGAGGTCTGCACACTGCGAAATGTATAATAATTTAGACTAAGAATGCATTGCAATACCAATCTGTCAGAAATGCTGGAAATATAAGATTAATATACTGTATGTCAATGAGAATGTTTATTCTGCCAGTATCGGTGTGTGCTAAATTGAGGGTGATAGAACCAATGTGAAACACTAAGGACTGTCATTCTAAATTTGGGTTGGATAATTTATCAACAGTTATAATTATGATTTGGAAAGGCTTCTAGAGACAGAGCAATGCCCCTAAAATGTGAGGAGAGCCACTAGATTGTAACTTGGGCTAACCTTGCCCCAATCTCATTCTTATCAAGGTTGGTGTGAAACTGTTATAACGTGTTCTCTCTCTTCCCTGTGAAAGTCAATATTTATGTGCTCTCGACGATGTAGAGAACATTGGAAATGTAAAAAAATAGTGTAAAATGGCTCTGCAAAACAGAGAGGCTCTTGACTATCTTTTGGCAGTTCAAGGGGGCAATTCTTGGAAATGAATATTGTACTTTTGTCCCAGATCACTCTTTTAATATGACTGATCTCGATTAATACTTTGCCATTGTTGCTAGGAATAATTCCCCACAACCAGTGGACATCTGCAACTTGGTTGAAATCCCTGTTTGGAAGTTGGGGATCCCAAGTTGCCAAATGAGCTGCAGCGTGTTTTTTTCTTAATTTGTCTAAATTGTGTTATTTAACATGCTGTGTATGTGTGTGTATTTTTGATAAATTCACTCCCGTTAATAGAAGTAAAACCTTTATTATGATTATAGTATTACTATACAAATTGGATTGTACAACCCAGAATGAAGGGTTTGTTTGAAATGATGAAGTTTCCCTTTACTTTAAAAGGAGTATAGAATATTTTGATATAGAAGCTCAAATCTAAGAAAATTTGTTTTATTGAGTTTCTATTTCCCAAATTAACTCAAAGAATATCAGAATATTGATTTTACAACAGTCCCTAACTAATCAGTTTCCTCTACAATCTCATTATGAACATCGCATAATCCGGGAATCTCCACGGACCCAGGTCTCACCAATGAGTTCGTACCACACCAATCTTAGTTGAGTATTTCTTTACTAGAAAGCTAAAATGATGATAAAAGATACACATACACAAAAACACATTCTAGGTTATTGATTAGAACTTAGTATAACGGGCCAACACACTATGGCGTGTTACCCAAAATGAGGATTTAAAAGCGAGAGAAAATGAGAAAGTACATGAGAGAAATATACACTTGGGTGCATTTGTCAGTTATGCTTATTTTAACCCTAGCCTTGCCTCAAACTGCCACTCTTATGGGTCAGAATATAATGATGTAATTACGTGTGGGAGGTCTCAGATGGGAAGCTCCGCGTGGGTCGTTTAGGCTTCTCAATGACGCACTTCTCCGGCACAACTATCTGGTCGTCCTCACGATGTCAGTGTCCTTTTGGTCTGATTCCTCGCCCTTGCTCTGGGAGGGGTCTTCTGAGGACAGACAGCTCTATAGCTCAGAGCTCACAGCGTAGGAATGAAACAGTGTAGATACCACGATTCGATGGAGAGTGGAGTTTAGGTGGTCCGGCTTGAATTCACCCGCTTAGACACAGCTACTCATCAGTAGCATCGGTAGAAAAATATTTCTTTGTCTTCAACCTCAGATTGAGTTTTGGGTTTGTTGACTTTTCAGACCTCGGCTGCAGCTTGGGTCATTAATTCTTCACTCACATGTCTTATACCCTCGGGTCAGAAGTGGGCGTAACCGCTTTTAGGGCAATTCTCTGGGCGTACCAAGTTAAGAGGCAAGATTTTACTCAAATCCAATTTTAGACAACTAACTTCACATTTCATCTTTACCAAAACACTCCCTTTGATTTGTACATTTTCCACACAACGTACAATGTATAAATACCAAGTTTATCCTAGGAAAACTCTTACAGCTACAATGTTTTCGTAAAAACGTCATCTATTAACCTTTAATAACAAAACAAAAATGACATACATTTGCATATTCCATCTATCGTCATGACCACCATTGTGGCTGATGGAAACCATTGTTCCAAAGTTTCTTTATTGCATGTTTAAAGTTCTGAGGTTGGTTCTCCATAGTGAGAGGACACAGGAATGTTGTCTGTGGCCTAAGATTTACCATCGGCGTGAGGGGTCATAAAAACCCCACATCTTCAGACCCCTAGATCTCTCCTCCTGTTGGGGTTGAGAGATAATCTGTAGGGTTGTGGTCTCCTGTAACCTGACCAGATCAGGACAGTCATGACATTACTGTAAATTGGTGTCCCTAAATGTGAATGGTTTGAACAATCATATTAAGAGAAATAAGGTTATTACAAAAAAATGAAAAAGGAGAAAACACAGGCCATATTCAACCAAGAAACACATTTACCACAATTGGAAAATGAAAAACGGAAAAACGAAAAAGGAGATTTACAGAGGTAAAGGGGAAAATAGAACACAAAGAGTTCATGTTTGTTCAAGTTTATGCCACTCCAGAGAGTGGCAAGTTATTTTTCACACATTTATTTGAAACCATTGCATCAGAAGCAGAGCAGATTTTAATTTGTTTGGGCAATTTGAACATTATAATCTAATTAAATTATAATCTGAACACAACCAGTACTAAGAGAAATAAAATGCACCTTACAAAGTTGATTAACACCGCATTGATAGAACTGTGACTCATCATGAGGGACCTCCACCCATTGGAAAGGCATTATAACCATTACTCTGTCCCGGACTCAGTCTATTCTAGGATAGATTATTTTCTTATGAAACAGAGGAGATAGGTATAGAGTGAAGGAAAGTAGGATTGGGGTTTCCGATGTATCAGACCATAGTATCATTTGTATGGCCATACATCTAAACTGTAGTAAAATAAATACTGTGTGGAGATTGAATGTGGGCATTTTGAACAACAAGGCAAGGGTAGATTCAATTGAAATGGAAATGGTAGATTCAATTAAAAATGGAAATAAGGAGATGAATCCTAATATTATATGTGATGCAGTGAAGGTGGCCATTCGAAGGAAAGGAAAGGAAACTAATCCCACTTACAACATTCCAGAAGAAAGATAGATTGGCTGTACAGTGCATTCAGAAAGTATTCAGACCTCTTGACTTTTTCCACATTTTTTTTACATTACAGCCTTATTCTAAAATTGATTAAATTGTTTTTTCCCCCTCATCAATCTACACACAATACCCCATAATGACAAAACAAAAACAAAAAATAAAACTTTACATTTATTTTTGCAAATGTATAAAAATAAAACTGATATATCACATTTACATAAGTATTCAGACCCTAAACTCAGTACATTGTTGAAGCACCTTCAGCAGCGATTATAGCGTATGACGCTACAAGCTTGGCACACCTGCATTTGGGGAGTTTCGCCCTTCGTTCTTTGCAGATCCTCTCAGGGTTTGTCAGGTTGGATGTGGGCTCTGGCTGGGCCACTCAATGACATTCAGAGACTTGTCCTGAAGCCACTCCTGTGTTGTCTTGGCTGTGTGCTTAGGGTCGTTGTCCTGTTGGAAGGTGAACCTTCGCCCCAGTCTGAGGTCCTGAGCACTCTGGAGCAGGTTTTCATCAAGGATCTCTCTGTACTTTGTTATGTTCATCTTTCCCTCGAGGTTTCTTCCACACGTGATGCTTGGCATTCAGGCCAAAAACAATCTTTGTTTCATCAGACCAAATAATCTTGTTTTACATGGTCTGAGAGTCCTTTAGGTGCCTTTTGGCAAACTCTAAGCGGGCTGGCATGTGCCTTTTACTGAGGAGTGGCTTCCGTCTGGCCACTCTACCATAAAGGCCTGATTGGTGGGGTGCTGCATAGATAGTTGTCCTTCTGGAAGGTTCTCCCATACAATATATAAGATATGAGATCCACAAACTAGACCAATAAAACACGTACACATAGACATAGAGAATATATTTGTGGACTGTTACAAAAGCCTGTATAGTCAACCACCCACTGTAGATTAGGATATAATGAAGGAGTTTCTCAATTCTCTGAATTTGCCATTTATTGGGAAAACACAGAAAACAGCCTCATGTCACCCAATACAGAGGAAGAGGCAGTGAGTGTAGTTACTGAACAACAAATCTCCAGGCAGTGACGGCTTCCCATCAGAGTGGTAGAAAACCTCTCAAGTGGAATTGACCCCTTTGCTGATAACACCCAAAGAAGGCAAAGAAAAAGAATGATGTAATAGCTACCGCGCTGTGTCAATTTGAAATGTAGATTATTAACTGTATACCTCAATTATATCCAAGAGATTTGAAAAGTTCATGTCAGATTTGACTGATGAAGACCAAACAGGATTCATTAAGGGTCGTCAAACACAAGACAATATCAGAAGGACTTTACATATTATCAATGCTATTTAAAAAGGCAGGACAAGTGCAGAGAAGGCTTTTGATTGTGTGAATTAGACACTTCTATATCAAGTTCTGGAAAGGTTTGGATTTTAAGAAGAGTCAATCAAATGCATCAGAGACATTTTTCTCAATCTGACAGCTGGAATAAAGATGAATGGGAATTTGACAAACAAGATTAACCTCAAAAGGGCCACACAACAGTGTTATTGCTTGTCCCCAACCTTTTTTCACCCTATCTATAGAGCCTCTAGCGCAGGCAATTAAACAGAGAGAACCTGGGGGGTATCACTGTGGGAGAAGAGGAACATATCATTGGATTGTTTGCAGACGATGTCGTAGTGTATTTGAATAAACCAGAGGCAAGTTTCCCTAAGCTGATTAATCTATTAGAGGAATATGGACATTATTCTGGATATAAATTGAATGTGCTTAAAAGGTAGATCCTGACATTTAACTATTCCCCTTCTCTAGAAATAGTATTAAGACCAAATCTGTTTTGAACTGGAATTCAAAATCAACTAAATACTTGGATGTGATTTTAACCAAAAATACCTCAAAGATATATAAAGCTAACTACAAACATATATATTTAGATACCAAGAGAGATGTTTAGAGATGGGCCATACTACCAATGGATTTCATCTCCAGAATAGAAGTACTAAAGACGAATATTGAACCCAGACTGTTGTACTTATTCAAATCCCTTCCAATTATAATACCTCTAAGTCAGTTTAGAGTATGGGAGATTTATTTGGGATGGTAAGAGACCTAGGATTAGATATTGCACATTACATTTTACCAAGGATGAATGAGGGAGGGCATTCCCCAACCTGAGAGAAAATCTCTATGCAACACAATTTAGATCCATAGTTTACTGGTGTGATTAAAGTTACAGTGCAAGATGGAAGGATATAGAGAAGAGCAGAACTGGAAAGCCAATCCAAACTTGGTGGGAGATACTATTTAAGATCTTGGAGGACATATTGGACCCAATAACAACATTCAAGTTAGATATTTGGTTTGATTTGGTCCAAAAACACAATTAGGATGATGAGATGGTGTGCATATGATGTCAAATTTAAACCTGGCACCTATGATCAAAGATTTAAACAGTGGGTTAATCAGGGTATAACGGAAATGTGTACTATCGTTGATAATGGAGAAATTATGAGTTTTCAGGATTTTTTTAGATACTTACAATAAACCACACACTATTGCAGAGGCAGTGTGTGGGGAGGCAGAGGCACAGGATCTTACAACAATACCTTTGTCAGATAATTCTATGAAATTAAGAATTGATGCTATTGCTAGCAATCAAGGGGAAACTGAATGAACGACTCAAAAACTCCTCAGTTTATGAACTCAAAATGGATGTAAGCTGTGAAGGCCGAGATACTAATGCAGCTGGTGGCAAAAGAGCTGAGCGCAGAACTTTAGGATATACTGCATCAGGTCACTTCAGTAAACTACATTGAAGTTCCACGCCTGTTTGCAAAACTGTGTGGAGGTAAGGGCTCAGAGGATGACAATTTGCTATTTCACACCAAGGCTGTCACGCCCTGACCTTAGAGCTTTTTATGTCTCTATTTTGGTTTGGTCAGGGTGTGATTTGGGTGGGCATTCTATGGTCTTTTTTCTATTTCTTTTTGTATTTCTTTGTTTTGGTCGGGTATGGTTCTCAATCGGGGACAGCTGTCTATCGTTGTCTCTGATTGGGAACAATACTTACGTAGCTTTTACCCACATGGTTTTTGTGGGTAGTTCATTTCTGTTTAGTAATTTGCACCTTACAGGACTGTTTCGGTTATTCTCTTTGTTATTTTTGTTATCGTGTTCCATTTTAAATAAAGCATGAACACTTACCACGCTGCGCTTTGGTCTCCTCCTTCCAGAGTCGCCCCCCAGTCTGGACCCTCCAGCGACACCCTCCAGTCCGGAGCCTCCAGTGTCGCCCTCCAGTCAGGAGCTTCCAGCGACGCCCTCCAGTCCGGAGCCTCCAGTGTCGCCCCCCAGTCCGGAGCCTCCAGAGGCGCCCTTCAGTCCGGGGCCCACAACGAGGGTGCGCAGTCCGGGGCCCACAACGGTGGTGCCCAGTCCGGGGCCCGCTATGAGGGTGTACAGTCCGGGGCCCGCTACGAGGGTCCCCAGTCTGGGGTCGGTGGCGAGGGTCCCCGCTCCAGAGGCGCTACCTAAGTGGGCCAAGCCAGAGATGGAGCGGGGTCTACGTCCCTCACCAGAGGCGCCACCGTGCAGAAATGCCCACCCAGACCCTCCCCTATAGGTTCAGGTTTTGCGGCCGGAGTCCGCACCTTTGGGGGGGTACTGTCACACCCTGATTTTATAGATTGTTATGTCTCTATTTTGGTTTGGACAGGGTGTGATTTGGGTGGGAATTCTATGTTATTTTTTCTATGTTTATGTATTTCTTTGTTTTGGCCGGGTATGGTTCTCAATCAGGGACAGCTGTCTATCGTTGTCCCTGATTGGGAACCATACTTAGGTAGCTTTTTCCCACATGGTTTTTGTGGGTAGTTCATTTCTGTTTAGTAATTTGCACCTTACAGGACTGTTTCGGTTATTCTCTTTGTTATTTTTGTTATCGTGTTCCATTTTAAATAAAGCATGAACACTTACCACGCTGCACTTTGGTCCGATGATTCCTCTTCCTCATCTTCAGACGACGAAAACCGTTACAAAGACTCGTGGTTATCGAGGGGGAGCACGTTCAAAATATTTTTTTAATTGAGAGAGGAGCTGTTGTCATTCACAATGGACATAAAATAAAAAACAGACTTTGTTTTAAGGCTAGGATAAGGGTTAGGGTGAGGATTAGGATTAGTAGGGTTAGTAGTTAAAATGTTACTGGTCGGTTAGGGTTAGGGTTAAGTTTAAGGCTAGGATAAGGGTTAGGTTTAAGAGGGTTTATGTTTGCATTGGTGTCTAACCTTGGGTTGCACAGGCCTATTTCACCTCTGACCGGTATGGAGAAAGTGGGAGGACATGAGAGGCCGAGAGCTCTGAGTGGTTAGGGTTAGGATTAGGGTTAGGGTTATGTTTAAGGCTAGGATAAGGGTTAGGGTTAGGGTTAGGATTAGGGTTAAGGTTAAGTTTAAGGCTAGGGTTGGGGTAAGGGTTAGGGTAAGGGTTAGGGTTAGGGTTAGGGTTAGGATTAGGGTTCGGGTAAGGGTTAGGTTTAAGTCTAGGATAAGGGTTAGTAGGGTTAGTAGTTAAAATGTTACTGGTCAGTTAGGGTTAGGGTTACATTTAAGGCTAGGATAAGGGTAAGGGTTAGTTTAAGGCTAGGATAAGGGTTAGGGTGAGGATTAGGTTAGGGTTAATTTTAAGGCTAGGGTTGGGGTAAGGGTTAGGGTAAGGGTTAAGTTTAAGGCTAGGATAAGGGTTAGGGTGAGGGTTAGGTTAGGGTTAATTTTAAGGCTAGGATAAGGGTTAGGGTAAGGGTTAAGTTTAAGGCTTGTAATGATCTTCGTCTGTTGTTTGAAGAGAGTCAGACCGAAAAGCAGCGTGTAGGTTACTCATGACTTTTAATGAAGCTAATGCAGTACATGAAATAACTGAAAATAAGAAAACAACAAACGAGTGAAACTAAATACAGCCTATCTGGTGACTAACACAGAGACAGGTACAATCGCCCACGAAATACAACGCGCACTCAGGCTGCCTAAATACGGTTCCCAATCCGAGACAACGAGAATCAGCTGACTCCAATTAGGAATCGCCTCAGGCAGCCAAGCCTAACTAGACACACCCCTACTAATACACACTCCCAATTAATACAAACCCCAATACGAAATACAACATATAAACCCTGGCCTACCCAAACATATAACAAAAACACAAGATACAATGACCAAGGCGTGACAGAACCCCCCCCTAAGGTGCGGACTCCGGGACGCACCTCAAGAGCATAGGGAGGGTCCGGGTGGGCGTCTGTCCATGGTGGCGGTTCTGGCTCGGGACGTGGACCCCACTCCATAAATGTCCTAGTTCCTCCCCTTCGCGTCCTAGGATAATCCACCTTCTCCGCCGACCATGGCCTAATAGTCCTCACCCTGATCCCCACATAACTGAGGGGCAGCTCGGGACAGAGGGGCAGCTCGGGACAGAGGGTCAGCTCGGGACAGAGGGGCAGCTCGGGACAGAGGGGCAGCTCGGGACAGAGGGGCAGCTCGGGACAGAGGGGCAGCTCAGGACAGAGGGCAACTCAGGATAGAGGGGCAACTCTGGATAGAGGGGCAACTCGGGACAGCGGGGCAGCCCGGGACCGAAGCAGCCCGGTACAGAGGGGAAGCCCGGTACTGAGGGGAAGCCCGGTACTGAGGGGAAGCCCGGTACTGAGGGGAAGCCCGGTACTGAGAGGAAGCTCGGTACTGAGAGGAAGCTCGGTACTGAGAGGAAGCCCAGTACAGAGAGGGAGCCTAGTACTGAGAGGAAGCTCAGTACTGAGAGGAAGCTCAGGCAGGTAGTAGGCTCCGGTAAATCCTGGCTGGCTGGTGGACCTGGATGATTAAGGTTGTCTGGCCGATCTAGAAGATCTTGGTAGACTGGCACTTCTGGCGGATCCTGGCAGACTGGCACTTCTGGCGGATCCTGGCAGACTGGTGATGCTGGGCCGACTGGCGGCGCTGGGCAGACAGGAGACTCCGGCAGTGCAGGAGAGGAGAAAGGCTCTGGCTGCGCTGAACAGGCGAGGCGCACTGGACGCGCTGGGCCGACTGGGAGCACTGGTGGCGCTGGACAGACAGGAGACTCCGGCAGCGCAGGAGAGGAGTTAGGCTCTGGCTGCGCTGAACAGGCTGGAGACTCCGATAGCACAGGAGGGGAGAAAAGCACTGGCTGTGCTGAACAGGCGATGTGCACTGGAGGCCTGGTGCGTGGTGCTGGAACTGGTGGTACTGGCGCGAGGACACGCACAGGAAGCCTGGTGCGGGGAGCTGCTACCGGAGGACTGGTGTGTATAGGTGGCTCTGGATAGACCGGACCGTGCAGGCGCACTGGAGCTCTTGAGCACCGAGCCTGCCCAAGCTTACCTGGCTCGATGCCCACTCTAGCCCGGCCAATAGGAAGAGCTGGTATGTGCCTCACCGGGCTATGCTCCCGCACTGAAAACACCGTGTGCTCCATAGCATAACACGGTGCCTGCCCGGCCTCTCTAGCCCAACGGTGAGCACAGGGAGGACTGGTGTGTGGAGGTGGCACAGGATGGGCTAGACCGTGAAGACGTACTGGAGATCTTGAGAGCAGTGTAGGCACAGGACGTGCAAGGCTAGGGATGTGCACAGGAGGCCTGGTGCGTGAGGCTGGCACCAACTTCACCAGCTGACTAACACGCACCTCAGGTTGAGTATAGAGCGCTAACTCAGGTGCTATTAAATCCCTGACACGATCCGTCGGACGAATATTATATCTATAGCACCAAGCTAGCAACTCCCTCATTACTCTCCACTCCACTTTCCCCATTAACTCCTTCACAGTCTCTGCTTCACTCACCTCTAACACTGGCTCTGGTTCAGGTCTCCTCCTTGGCTCCTCACGATGAACAAGGAGAGTTGGCTCAGGTTTATCTCCTGACTCAGCCATACTCTCCCTAAGCCCCCCCCCAATAAATTTTTTGGGGTGACTTTCCGGTTTCCAACCACGTCGCCGTGCTGCCTCCTCATACTTGCGCTTTCCCCGTTACCTTCGGTTCTCGCTCTGTATAACCGTGCTTTCCTTTTCGATTCCATAACATCATCCTTTAGATCCTGCCAGTTCACACGCTGCTCGGTCTGTGAATGGTGGGCGATTCTGTAATGATCTTCGTCTGTTGTTTGAAGAGAGTCAGACCGAAAAGCAGCGTGTAGGTTACTCATGACTTTTAATGAAGCTAATGCAGTACATGAAATAACTGAAAATAAGAAAACAACAAACGAGTGAAACTAAATACAGCCTATCTGGTGACTAACACAGAGACAGGTACAATCGCCCACGAAATACAACGCGCACTCAGGCTGCCTAAATACGGTTCCCAATCCGAGACAACGAGAATCAGCTGACTCCAATTAGGAATCGCCTCAGGCAGCCAAGCCTAACTAGACACACCCCTACTAATACACACTCCCAATTAATACAAACCCCAATACGAAATACAACATATAAACCCATGTCACACCCTGGCCTACCCAAACATATAACAAAAACACAAGATACAATGACCAAGGTGTGACAAGGCTAGGATAAGGGTTAGGGTGAGGGTTAAGTTTAAGGCTAGGATAAGGGTAAGGGTTACGTTTAAGGCTAGGATAAGGGTTAGGGTGAGGGTTAGGGTTAGTAGGGTTAGTAGTTCAAATGTTACTGGTTGGTTGACCATCTACAGAATGGACTATCCAAATAAAGTGCTACCTTAGAGTCAAAGGAAGTGACTTACTATTCATTTCATTATTCTCATTCCCTCTGACTCGTTTTGTCTGACGAAGGTCTCTGACCAGAATGTTACAGCATTTCTTTATAATATGGATCAACAATCAACTACAATAAACTATTTTTAGAATGGGGAGAGCATGGTGCATCACCTTCTAATGCATTGCATTGTTTCAGTATTTAAGGTAGACTCCAATTGTTTGAGCATGACACCCAGTTTATCCCTTTAAACCTAACTCCAAATTCCAGATAGTCTGTATTGAAGGCTAACAAGAACAATAATAACATGATTTCAAAAGGGACACTAAACTAACGACACCACTGGTTTTTCTTGTCTGATGTGATTAGTGGGCGTGTCAACAAATGTCATTGAATTTCATAATTGACCCAGCCTTTGTTCTATTAGCATTAAGTGATTGGGGAGCTGGCACTAAGGGTCATCTGCCATGCTGTGAGCTGGAGGTCTGGAGAGGGAGGAGAGGCATTGTCCCTGTGGGAGGTGGAAGTAGGGATGGTGCTGTTCCTCCATTGTTGTTGTGCCATATGCACACTGCTCTAAGGCCATTACAGGGCCAGCCAGCTTAATCAACTGAATTGCGTGTGTGTGTGTATGTGTGTGGGGGGGGGGGGGGGTGTAAGAGCGTGTTGGTGGGTGGGTGAGTGGGTGCGTGCGTGTATGTGTGTGTGTGTGGGGGGGTGTATTTGTGTGTGTGTGTGTGCGTTCGTGCAAGTGGGTGTGTGCGTGTGTGTGTGTGTGTGTGAATTTGTGTGCGTGTGGTTGGGGAAGGATAGAGGATGGTGATGGTGTAACCTCTTGAACTCCTAAATGAATCACATTCTGGCCCGTCTCTAAGGGATATGCAAAGGAGAAACCAGCAACGCTTTTAATCATTGATTTATATACTTAATTACAGTGTTACACTAGGCACAGATCAATCATGCTACTATATACATATATACACACACACACACACACACTCAGACACACACACTCAGACACACACACTCAGACACACACACACACACACACACACACACACACACACACACACACACACACACACACACACACACACACACACACACACACACACACACACACACACACACACACACACACACACACACACACACACACACACACACACAGAGAGAGAGAGAGAGAGAGAGAGAGAGAGAGAGAGAGAGAGAGAGAGAGAGAGAGAGAGAGAGAGAGAGAGAGAGAGAGAGAGAGAGACACGTGTATCAAAGGCTTTGGCAGAAATCCCTATGAAGTGCCAGTTGATGTGTAGGTGTCTGATGTAAGCACCCAGTGATGAGTCATAGGTGCATTACTAAACATCCAGAAACAGAAATGTTGTAACATTATATACAATACTAACACGACATACAAGGACAAGACCAGAAATAGGCTTCTTGGTGTATAGTACTGTTTTCCATCTACAGTATATTGTGAGTTTTGTTGTTGCCTTTGTGTTTTCATGTTTCTCTTCAACGACTTTCACCGACAATGTTCTGCTCTAAGAGTGGAAGCTTGGTGTTGTAACAATCCCTGGGAAGCGTCATGTAAGCCATGGGGGAGGGGTTATTGTGCTTATCTACCAGCTAAACCCCATCAAAGTCCCCCTCTCCATTCCTATCCTATCTATCCTGAGCTTTTCTCCTTCAAAAACTGCAGGGTTAGAAATAGCCCAGCTTGACTAAATAAAGAAACCAAGCAGCGCTGGATAATTTGGCACCACACATCAGAGTAGTAGGAGCTTATTAAAACTCCACACAGTGTGTAACAGATATTATATTCCCCAGCGCATAAATCAGAGATACTATATATTCCACATGTTGTGACCCATTAACTGTTATGTTATTGTTATCATAATGCTACTTATACAACACACACACACGCACACACACACTACGAACATTCCAAAGCTACAGTATACAGTAGAAGGATATATCAAAAGCTAAATTGGATATACCTTAGTAATAAATGAGAGTAAATGTAACATGCTATACATTCTGACAGCATACTGAAGGAGCTCAAGCAGATGCTAAAATTGCCATATATGTCGAATTGTATACAACACAACTCAGAATAAAAAGCTACATTGGTCTTATTCACCGTGATAATTCATCATTGAAAATCTAGGGTAATACTGTACATTACAGAGATGTTGGTCCAGGTTGAGTACTTCACTGATCTCTGGCATGTGATTCCTCACAAAGAGAGGATGTTGTGTCTGAAATGGCACCCTATTCTGACCTCATATTCTGACCTAGCTTACATTCTGTTTCGTTACACTGATAGCGCAGCGGTATTCAGTCTGGTAAACATGATGCTAACTCTTTTCCCTATGACCAGACCCTATGGGCCCTGGTCAAAAGTAGTGCACTATATAGGGAATAGAATGTGATGTGGGACTCAACCATGGTTCTGAGTGGGCTGAGGTGAGGTATATCTATGACACACATCAATCTGGTCCCTGTGATCTGAGCGTTTGAGCAGATAAAAGATTGATGTTCAATAAGACCTGCACTCAGTGAACAAAATCCTTCATGTCGTTTTTTTCCCCTACTATAAGATCAGATTCTACCATCATTCATATTGGACAAGGTCCGCATTAAAAAGCTATCTCTGTCCACAACGGTTTGTGCTTTCAAAATACTACCGCATATGCAGTGCAGCCCAGCTCACATAGAAAATCAAACAATGTTTTTTATTTTTATAAATAGATAAATCCAATGCATAGATACATCAAATGTATATTTTAGCTAAAGTGCTTCCAAACTGCTCTCCTAGAGGCCATCTGAATCTGAATAGCTTCTGAATAGCTTCTGTACTGTATGTCTGGCTATTGTTAATGAGGGTCAATAACAATGACTTACAGTGACAGTCACAGTGAAACAGTCCAGAAGTAAAAACATACAACAAGATAAAACAATAAAACATTTGATTTTATTTGATTTCTATGGTCTAGTCAGCCAGCTCACAAGTCAGAATGTGGTCTGAGCTGGACCTCAGGCCGTAGAGATAAAAGCATTTCTGATTGTATTTGTTTCTCTATTGTCCAGTCAGCCAGCTCACATTAAAGGCAGAGTTGTTGACCTCAGCTTGACTTTAGACCACCTCTGAGATATTATATGAAAATGTCTGATATTGGGGTGAACTATCCCTTTAACTCCTCCTAAAGTCTCGCACATTAGGTCATCATATACATGTAGTCTGAATTCCAAATTACACCTTAATTATTCCCTATGTAGTGCACTACTTTTGACCAGGGCTCCGGTCAAAAGTAGTGCACTATATAAAGAATAGGGTGCCATTTGGGATGCACATAGTACTGGTTCTGGGTCATAAGACCTTCATCAGAGCATCAAAGCAGGGAGGGTAGAATTAGGGGTTGACTGTGGCAAAAGCACTAGCCTCGCCGACTGCTAACAAATATATGTCTGTGTTCTGTCAAGGTATTTTTAGACTGAGGAAGTAAACAGACTAGCTGTAGGCTAAATTCCTATAACCACATTGACTTTAGTAAACTTATTACAAATATCATTAGCAGATACATCTTTTCAAACACTTTATTGAATAAGGTAATTAGGTTTGGAGGACATGCTAAACTTGTTATCACATAAGTGTATATAGAAAACACGTCTGTATTACGTAGTTGGTCAGCCTACTATCTGGCCGACCAATCTGATTTTGCCATTAAAGCTGTAGCCAAACCACAAACTCTCAATGCCATAGAGATGCTGTAAAACTAGTCAACTTTAGCCACCATCCGCTTAGCGATTGTTTTGGTGGTGTCGGAGGTAGAACTGGGTTAGAGCTGGCAAATCCAGAAACAGCTCCTGGCTTTATACCTAAAGTGGACATTGTCATTGGCTGCACGGAGTCACATTAAGAGAAATCTCATGCAGCCTAATTTACAAGTTTGAAAACTGGAATGTGAGATGCAATGTTCAATCAATTAGGCTGATAGAAATCCTAATTATTTTGTGTCACGATTTTCAATTTGAACATAACTATATATCTATATAGCCTACACTTTCTTGTTCTGAACATCTAACTTGAGTGGGATGGGTGTGGCTTCGTGACATTGATCAAGAGTAGCTGCACATCATTTTGACAGCTCCAACGCAGTTAAAGCAAAAACAATACAATATGAGTATCGACAAATGAATACATACCATACGAAACGTAACGTAACGTGGGGTAGATGGAGTGCCCCATCGACCCCTGAGTCGACCCCTGAGTCGACCCCTGAGTCGACCCCTGAGTCGACCCCTGAGTCGACCCCTGAGTCGACCCCTGAGTCCAACTTGCAGAAACTACTTCTCGAATAGAAATCCCTGATCACACTTTTAGGCGATGTCATGGCAACGTTGGCTAGCTAAGCCCTTGCATAAAAACACCTCATTGGGTCTAAAGGTCTTCTCGAAAATGTAAGGTTGGAGTAATAATAATAATGTTCAACTACTTAAGACATTCTCTCGAATCTAGGTTGTGTCTTTAGATTTCTAGAAAATAAACAACTAAGGAAGAATTTTTCACTTCACTCATGACTTCTCAAACCCCGACCTGGACTGTTTGGTCTGTTTCGCAAGCGTTACCGGAAGTCTTGCGATGTTGCGCCTCTAACACCGCCTAAACATCAGCCAAAAAAACATTTTTGGAGAAGACGTTTTGTAAATCCTGCAAAATTCAGGGGACCCCCCCCATCGATGTGTTTGTCACTCTCACTCAGATATCATATGAACAAGTCATGGCAAATCAGAAAATAAGCTTTAAAACTGCATATGTTTCTCTCCTGCCCATGGAAAAATTAGTAGGATTGCATGAAATTAGTTTTAAAGCTGCAATATGTACCTTTTTGGGCAACCTGACAAAACTCTGATAGAAATGTGAGTTATAGATCTGTCATTCTCATTGAAAGCAAGTCTAAGAAACAGTACATCTGCTATTCCTATACTTCCCATTTTTAAGTTTCGTTTTTGCATCTTTTACTTTCGGTTTTGTATACCAGCTTCAAACAGCTGAAAATACAACATTTTTGGTTATGGAAAATATATTTCACAGCAGTTTAGTTGGTACAATCATTCTCTACACTATACTTGTTTGTTTTGTAATATATTTTGTCACAAATTAGGCAAACTCTAAAACAAATTTCAACCAGGAAATGGCAAGCGATTTCTGCATAGTGCCTCTTTAGAAACGTACAAAAGTTCTCTCCATCCTATGGCAAAAATGTGTAGAATAGCAGGAAATTCGTTTTAAAGACGGAAACACGTTTTCTGCACAATGGGTAGAATTGTATGAAATTAGTTTTAAAACTGCAACATTTTCTCTCAGCCCCATGACAAAAAATAACAATTATTGCAAGACATTACTAAAATGATTAAATGTATACTTTTTAGCTCCACTGTGTGTTGGGTAAAGGTCGCTACGTTACCCTGTTTCTTATTGAGAGCATGTCCCCACGCTTCTCTACACCAAGTCTCTTACCTGTACTTGCCTCTCCGATGGCCTCACTTGCGCCATTCAACTTCTGACACTAGTGTAGCGAGTCCAGGGAGTAGCCCCGACTGGGACTTGGACGCAGGTCCAGTGACCGTCAAAACGACACCTTAACAAAACCTTAACCATTACACCAAAAGGTCCGATATAATGTGAGGGGTTCGAGTTTGGGAAACCCTGCCGTAAATGACCGACCATATCCGACAAAGCCCGAGAAAGCCGGCGGACAACCTGTGTGTGAGAGAAAAGCAGAACGCTACGCGCGAGCAAGAGAGAGGGGGATTATTGTGCGTTCATGAGCGCTACAGTCACTGCGCGAGGAACAGCGGGTGAGCTACTGAGAGGAGAGGAGACATTTGGACAACATTGCTGCTATACTTGTAAAATATATGGTCTGAACTGTCCACCAAGGTCCTATACATGTCAAGGATTATACTTGACATGATTCCTGGTATAGTTTATTACGGAGAGGACGCATTCCCGGAATAGACTGAGCTGGACGGCTGGGCTGAGAAGGAAAGGAATTGTACTCTTTCTGAAGTGGTCGGGAGAAGCAAGTGGTTGCTATTTGCTAAAACAGAAATGACAACGACCAGGGGACCTAGAAGGTGAGTTCTCGCTTTTCATATTCAACTGACATTGGTTGGGGTGTTTGAAATGATCTATCACATGATTTGTTGGAGTGGCGTGGACCGGGTAGTATGGAACTGATGCTGAGGCGAAACTGCATATTGTTGATAGGCTAATGATGACCACTGGTTTGTGGTGTAGGCTGGTTATTGATAAAGCATAATTTCGTCACGTTGAAAAGTTATGTGGTCAGTATGAGCAGGATATTGTTGTTCTGGCTACTTCATGACATGCATTCAAATGTCCATTGATTTAGAGCTTGTTCGAGATCAATACGGCTGTATGCACGCCTCACGGCCAAGTCGCAGGCAGGTGCACCTGTCAAGCCGCGCTCTGCTCTGATCACCCGTGGAACCTGTTACATAGACGAACATGTTTGGTGAATTACATGATGTGAAGAGAGAAGGTCAATTAACCAAGCACTAGCATTAAAACCTTTGTATACGCTGCCTCATCATGGGGCATATAAATGATTTGAACAATTCCGTTTTATATTAGCCTAGTTGTTTGCGCAATACTTGGCATATGTATCGAACTTGCAGTTGGATAGGCTACCTATAAGATACTAATTTATATCATTGTAAAATCTTAAGCTATAATGCATAGACTACGTGAAGGTCATTATTATAGCCCACAAATCCGGCGTCCACAGTCAGCAAATGAGTTGTATATGGACCAATAAAAACAAGGGTCTGCGCAGACTGGTGTTGGTGATGAAACGGATGGTTAGGCTACGCGCCGATCTATTCCAGATTGTTTGAAAACTATGGATGAAAGCCTGACTGTCATAGCTTTATTTATCACATTATATGTGGAACATGCGAATATTGAGATGCAGGTGTCAATGGCGCTAAATAAATAAATGTCATCAATCCACATTATGCATTATTTCCATAGCCAGAAAATGATGTCATCAATGTTGGAGTCTATTGGCCTGGCTCTTCCCCGCTATCATTTGTGTAGAATAAAATATACGTTTTTAGAGCAGTTCAGAGTACATGCTTTGCCTTGATCATTTTCAAATATACTTTTTCCATCAATTGAAAACAGCCAGTGGTTCCACACAGCAGAACTAACACACAGCAAGTCTCTCTAGGGAGAGATATTGGAGTTGAGGAGGAGAGTGCAACATCATCTATTGGGATTGACGCATTCATTCGCTTTATTCATTCGCCTTTGAATCCAACTCGTCCTCGCTCTGTTTCTGTGCTGTCTGCGTGATTTAGGACACCTGACTACTCCTTTATGCAGAACCATTACAATATAAGAGGATGCGTTCGACTCGCTATAGCGTGCATCAATAATTTTGCATTAGTTTAGCCTTATACGTTTTTAATTGTAAACGTTGTAAGAATGCAATTCCATTATTGTCGCATTATAATTCTTATAATTATAATAATACGTATAGTAATACAAATACTACTACTAATCATATAGGACTTATTTTAACTAAATAACAATTTGAATTTCTAGTAATTCCTGAATTTTGGCATTTGGCTTTTACTATCCCACTGGTAACACACTGGTTGAATCAACGTTGTGTCCTCGTAATTTCAATGAAATTACGTTGAACCAACGTGGATTAGACCTTGAATTGATGTCTATGCCCAGTGGGATTTCATTGACTGAGTAATTCAAATCTAATTTCAGGAGCTTTGTCTTCTCCCAAATGCTCTTAAGTAGGAATCCCAGTGCCCCTTTATTTCAAAGTACACTTACATTTAGAAGGATCAATAATGTAAATCTAAATACATGTATACTCTTCTTAAAATCGGTCTTTGCTTGGTATATTCATAAGGGAGCACTTCAAAAAATGGTTTGCTCTTAATAAATTACATTTCATGTTAAATCTCTAATGATAATTTGCCACCAATGATATGGTTATTTATGACTAATTATTTGCATTTGTCCTTTAAAGGACTATTGAGTTGTATGTAGTATGTAGATTCATGAGGATTAACTTCACTACATACATTAGAATAGCATTGACTGTCTTCTATGGAAAAGGGGATGACCTAGCAAGTTGTACAACTGAAATGTGTCTTCTGCATTTAACCCAACCCCTCTGAACGAGAGAGGTGCGGAGGGCTGTAGAATCTAATATTGCATTTGAGAGGAGTCTGTTGCTCTGTGTGAGAGAGAAGGGGGGTAGAGCAAGCAATGGAATACTTATTTAACTGGGCAAGTCAGTTAAGAACAAATTCTTATTTCCAATGACACCCTAGGAACAGTGGGTTAACTGCCTTGTTCAGGGGCAGAACAACAGATTTGTACCTTGTGAGCTCAGGGATTTGATCTGGCAACCTTTTGGTGGCTGGCCCGGTTGGTGATGAGCTAATGAGTGACTGGCCCGGTTGGGGATGCTGAGCCCTCACTGGTAAACAAAAGGCATATACTGCTGCCTGACAGACCATAATTACCACCGTTGTAACCACTCATCTCTACAATCTCTCCACACACTCTTCAAGTCTCTCTCTCTATTCCTCTGTTGTAACCACTCATCTCTACAATCTCTCCACACACTCTTCAAGTCTCTCTCTCTATCCCTCTGTTGTAACCACTCATCTCTACAATATCTCCACACACTCTTCATGTCTCTCTCTCTATTCCTCTGTTGTAACCACTCATCTCTACAATCTCTCCACACACTCTTCAAGTCTCTCTCTCTATCCCTCTGTTGTAACCACTCATCTCTACAATATCTCCACACACTCTTCATGTCTCTCTCTCTATTCCTCTGTTGTAACCACTCATCTCTACAATCTCTCCACACACTCTTCAAGTCTCTCTCTCTCTATCCCTCTGTTGTAACCACTCATCTCTACAATCTCTCCACACACTCTTCAAGTCTCTCTCTCTATCCCTCTGTTGTAACCACTCATCTCTACAATCTCTCCACACACTCTTCAAGTCTCTCTCTCTATCCCTCTGTTGTAACCACTCATCTCTACAATCCCTCCACACACTCTTCAAGTCTCTCTCTCTCTATCCCTCTGTTATAACCACTCATCTCTACAATCTCTCCACACACTCTTCAAGTCTCTCTCTCTATCCCTCTGTTGTAACCACTCATCTCTACAATCTCTCCACACACTCTTCAAGTCTCTCTCTCTATTCCTCCGTTGTAACGACTCATCTCTACAATCTCTCCACACACTCTTCAAGTCTCTCTCTCTATTCCTCCGTTGTAACCACCCCCATCTCCACACTCTCCAGGTCTCTCTGTCTAATCTATTGTTCTCACAGTGGACAACCCTTCCCTTCCTTTCAAACCTCTCTCTCTCTTTCTCTTTCTCTCTCTCTCTCTCTCTCTCTCTCTCTCTCTCTCTCTCTCTCTCTCTCTCTCTCTCTCTCTCTCTCTCTCTCTCTCTCTCTCTCTCTCTCTCTCTCTCTCTCTCTCTCTCTCTCTCTCTCTCTCTCTCTCTTTGGGGCCCTGACTCTGTGCCCATGTTCACTCGTGCTTTCTACATTCAAAAATGGTGTGTCATTTCGGGGATGAGTGCTACGGTAAACATATTAGTGGGGAGGACCAGTATATTTTGCCCTTCCTTTCTCAACACGCTACAACCAGCCAGGGCACGGTGACGTAGTGTTGCTGTAGCAGTCAGCTACAGAATGCTGATGGGGTGGAGCAACTAGCTCATCATCAGAGAATTATTTTTTATTTTATTTTACCAGGTAAGTTGACTGAGAACACGTTCTCATTTACAGCAACGACCTGGGGAATAGTTACAGGGGAGAGGAGATGAATGAGCCAATTGCAAACCGGGGATGATTAGGTGACTGTGATGGTATGAGGGTTAGATTGGAAATTTAGCCAAGACACCAGGGTTAACACCCTTACTCTTACAAAAAGTGCCATTGAATCTTTAGTGACCACAGATTCAGGACACCCATTTAACATCCCATCTGATAGATGGCACCCTACACGGGTGGCAGGTAGCTTGGTGCTTAGAGTGTTGAACTAGTAACCAAAATGTTGTTAGATGTAATCCCTGAGCTGTCAAGGTCAACATCTGTCATTATGCCCCTGAACAAGGCAGTTAACACACTGTTCCTAAGGTGTCATTGAAAATAAGAATTTGTTCATAACTCACTTGCCTAGTTAAATAAAGGTTCAAATAAAACAGGGTACGGTCCCTAATTGCAGTACTGGGATAATTTTGTTGACCAGAGTCTCCTACTGGCCCTTAAACACCACTTCCAGCAGCATCTGGTCTCCCATCCAGGGACTGACCAGGACCAACCCTGCTTAGCTTCAGAGGCAAGTCAGCAGTGTGATGCAGGGTAGTATGCTGCTGGCCCCCAACCAGTTAGTATCAGTGGTGGTTGCATTATAAAACCACTTGGACTTCATTGCTTCACACAGTTGTGTGAAGTTGGCTGGATGTCCTTTGGGTGGTGGACTATTCTTGATACACACGGGAAACTGTTGCGTGTGAAAAACCCAGTGGTGATGGAGTTCTTGACACAAACCGGTGTGTCTGGCATCTACTACCATATCCCGTTCAAAGGCACTTACAACTTTTGTCTTGGCCATTCGCCCTTCTGAATGGCACACATACATAATCCATGTCTCAATATTCTCAAGGCTGAAAAAGCATTCTTTAACCTGACTCCTCCCCTTCATCTACACTGATTGAAGTGAATTTAACAGCTGACATCAATCAAGGATCATAGCTTTCACCTGGATTCACCTGGTCAGTCTGTCATGGAAAGAGCAGGTGTTCTTAATGTTTTGTACACTCAGTGTACATCCCATGGCAAAATGCGTTGCTTTTTTTTGACTGATACATCCAATGGTTCACAGTCTCCCTGGGTTCTATAGTCATGTTGATATTGACTGTGTGTGAATGTTTCGCTTTGAAGTTCAATAGACAGAAATGGATCTACTTTGACATTTAAAACGATAGTCGGCATACATTCCATATGCATAGTACCTACAATTCCACACTTTGCAAGTCTAATATTGATATTTCACTTGAGGGCATATTGCATCTTTAAAGAACTCACTCCATGGTGCAACTCCCCAAGTCAATATTAAAATATATTTTGATACTCGGTCTGCCTCATATCGAAATCATTATTTGCTTATAGCCGCAGTGGACCGGGTTCTCTGCTTGGTAGCTGTCCAGGCTTATCATGGCTGAACTGGAATTAGACATTTATACTCTATGTGTCCCAAACAGCGCCCTATTCCCTACAAAAGTGCACTGCCTTTTACCAGATCTCTGGGCCCTAGTCAAAAGTAGTGCACTATAAAGAGAATATGGTGCCATTTGGGAAGCAGCCCCTGTGTTGTGCGGACTGGAGATGGACGGTTGAAACAACAATAACAACAGGGTTCGAGCTGTAGTGTCCAAGCCCAGGCAGTGTTTGCTGTTCTCTCTGTGTCTGTCCCCAAGAAGGGACCGGAACATGCAGTGTGTCACTGGGTTGTCAATGTATTGTCCATCTGCTGATTGACCTATTTGAAGAGCAGTCCAGGGTTTCTATATCCTTCATTGCCCCACAATGGAACAGCAAGATAGTTGCTCTGGGTTTCCATCGTTTGCTGTTCGGACAGGAACAGCCTTCAGGGTCTGGCTGTTAATGTTTGTGTTTCATCTCGTCACACGTTAAGGACAAGATCCTATCATCCACAACCACAGACTTAACTCAGTCCCAAATGGCACTGTATTTGCTATGCAGTGTGCACTGTATAGGGAATAGGGTGCTGTTTGGAAGTGATTCCCCCGCAGTGATACCAAGGCAATTGGCCCTGTATCTAACACAACACTTTGTATGTGGTCTGCCACTTTGTTTTCTGTCTGCGTTCTCAGGATGGGATGTTAGTGGATAGATTTGAATAATGTAAACGTTATTAAACAGAATACACTTCATTAAAACTGTTGGCTTTGTGATTGTGAGGCCTGTGGGTAATAGATGGAAATAATTCTAAATAAATTGGGATCACTGTGTCACAACAATATCCAATAGTGTTTTCTATTCAATTCAACACATTTATTTTAATTACATTCTATTTGAACCTTTTTGGTAGCCTGTTGCCACATCTGTTTGTGCTCTTAACTCCACTGCGGTCTTTGGTATGAAAATGAGTGACGAGAATTTGGCATGATGGCACAAACAGACTGGCTATATTTTGTGTGTATAGCAGAATATGCTGCTTTGCTTTCTGACTTCGTCTCACCTGTTGAGAAGACAATTTCTGCACTTTGAAGTGAAACACTGTCAGCTGAAGGAGGAGAAGGATGAAGAGGGGGACTCTTATACTTTGTACTTTTAGTTATGACATTTTAAATGTTATAACAGCGGAAGCTTTTGAGTTGTCGAAATGTTGGGATTTCTTTTGATCATCGAGCCGTCAAAAGGTAATGCATTGTTCAACCTGCAGGGCTGTTTTAGGATGTAAAGCATAGAGTAGGATGGTTGACATGTTGTTGATTCAGTTGATTTTCCTGCCCTCCTCTCATGTTACTTTATAAAAGTTGCTGCAGCGAAGCCTCATAACTCGGCAGGTCTGTCATTCTATTCTCTGTTTTCCCACCCGCCTGTCAGTCTTTCTGCAAGTAGGCAGGAATCACCTTATTGAGCCCAGACAGACAGACAGAGAGAGAGAGAGGGAGAGAGAGAGAGACACAGACGGACAGACAGACAGACAGACAGACAGACAGACAGACAGACAGACAGACAGACAGACAGACAGACAGACAGACAGACAGACAGACAGACAGACAGACAGACAGACAGACAGACAGACAGACAGACAGACAGACAGACAGACAGACAGACAGACAGACAGACAGACAGACAGACAGACAGACAGACAGACAGACAGACAGACAGACAGACAGACAGACAGACAGACACTGCATATCATCAATTAATAACACTGGCTTTCTAAAAAAACAGTCTGCTGTCAGGCCCCAACTGCCAGAAATGCCTCAGTTTACAGGGTAGTACACTTATTCTTACTTATTCTCCCTTGTTTGCTTGTAGAAACAACACATTTTCTTCATTCTTTAGGTACATCCACTGTGGGAATAGGAAAGTAGAGCTTTTCTCCAACAAGAGCATTGCCTATGAAGAATAGCTTTCAGCTAAACAGTATGGACATTAATGGAAATATATGCACATTTATATTAATGCCATTTAAATGTAGATGTTTTTTTGTATTGGATATATTTACCACATCATATGGAGACAGAAACATAAACATTTTACCTCATCATAAGTAGAAATAATTACAAATTATTAAATCCTTCCAATAGAAATAAAAATATCATTTTATTTATGAATTTAACTTTAATTAAATGAGTTGACTCTTCACATGGGATGATTAAAAAGAAAGGGAATATTGATCCCCAATGATACATTGCATCTCCCAAAAACGTTTTCAACATACATCTGTAAAATGTTAGTCTAGAAACGAAATCTTTGGTTGTCTTCCTCTCAGGCTTCCATGTCTTCTCCCTGGACCTCCTCAATGTCCACCTCTTGGACATCAGACTCCGAGGCCTCATCTTCACTATCAATGTCTAATCTTGTTGAGGATGGCTCGTTGTCAGGCTCAAAAAGCCTCAAATTTGCCAGGATGGCCACCAATTTTTCAACATTTGTATTGGTCAGCCTTTTCCGTGCTTTTATGTGTGTTCCCAAACAAGGACCAGTTGCGCTCTGAGGCGGCTGATGTTGGTAGGATTTAGAGGATGATGGAGGCAACAGGGGAAATAGCCTCAGATCCACAAAGTCCCTTCCACCAGGTGGCTGATGAGATATGTTGGCACGGCTGCCATATTGCATCTCCATCCCAAAGCCCTTGCTTGGAAGTGTACTTCGCCAGACTGCCAAGAACCTTACCCTCATCCAGGCCAAGGTGGCGAGACACGGTAGTGATGACATCATAGGCCTTGTTGATCTCTGCACCAGACAGGATGCTCTTGCCAGCATACTTGGGGTCCTACATGGGCCCTGCGGCGTGTATGGGCTTCAGGCAGAAGTCTTCATGCTTTTTGATGTATTTCAGAACTGCAGTTTGCTCTGCTTGGAGCAATAGTGAAGTGGGCAGGGCAGGATGGCATTGTCTCCTTCAATCTGTGCAATGGCTACTGCTTTAGGTTTCAGGAGTTTCAGGCTGCTTACCACTCTCTCCCAAAATACATCATCCATCAGGTAGATTGCTGCTATAACTTGATGACCCTTCACATACCTAACCATTTCCTTGGCTCTCTTGTAGTGTTTCCATTGTTTTCAGTGCCATGATGTCCTTGTGGAGCAGATTCAATGCATGAGCAGCACAGCCAATGGGTGTGCTGCTCATCAGACCACCCATCAGAGATGATTGCAGTACAGTCTACTTTCTCTATGATTTGCTTTACATTCACTTGAACTCTGTTGAACTCTGCATCCAGAAGATTAGTAGATAAAGCATGTCTGGTTGGAGGGGTGTATGCTGGCAAATAACATTCAGATATCTCTTCCAAAACACATTGTCTGTGAGCATCAGAGGTGGACCAGTTGCATACACAGCTCGAGCAAGACATTCATCAGCATTTCTCTGACTATGTTCGTCCATTGAGTCAAAAAAACATATGATTCCTTGAGGACCATAAGCTGTTGCTATCGATAAGGTGTCTGTTTCATCATTTTCACATCGAATAGAAGGTTGCTTGTTGTGAGCGCTGAGGGAACTTTATGCACTTGGCCAGACGATTCTGCGTCTTTGTTGCATTCTTCACGTATGATTTGGCACAGTATTTGCAAATGTACACAGCTTTTCCTTCTTTATTAGGTGCTGTGAAATGTCTCCACACATCAGATAGTGCCGTGGCATATTCCTGTAAAGATTAGAAGAAAAAATAATAATAATACAATTCCATGTACAGATAAATAGTTTAGCATTTAGATTTAACAACTCATTTGTTAGATAAATGTTTTAAAAAGAAACATGTATTGAAACAAGTAAATTAATACTTCTCAGTTAGCAGGCTCAAGCAAGCTAAAACCCACATGGTAGCAAGAACTAACTAGCAGGAATTGTTAACAAGTTAGAAATTATTTAAACACCCTTTGCTGTAGGCTACTATTTACTAGTTAACAAAAAATCATGTATGCCATATCAAATATATTCACTCAACCCATTAATGTAATCAAAACCTACCAGAAAGCATGTAGTCCTTGGCTCAGACAGTGTAGTAGTGTGGGCTCAGTAGCATCTCATTAGTGTGCAAGATCTTGAGAATCAGCTGTACATGTGATTGCAATTCCATTGAATTCGGGATAGTTTAACTAAAATATGCCACAAGACCAAGAATGTGTATCCCACAAAAAAAAGGTTCACTGTTATAAGCTAATTTTTTTGATGAATTTAAGCAAAATTCTCCAAATTCGCAGCCTTAACTTGCCATTGAAGAATTCCGGAAAAATTCCGGAAATTTACTGAAAAGTTTCCAACCCTTTGCAACCCTACATGTAATGCATCAGATTAGCACTGTACAATTATAAAATTATCATCAACTGTGAAAGCTGTTCAAATAATTTGTGTAGGCCTAGAATTGTTCATGTACAATAAAACACATCAACTTTTTACATTAAGAACAAATCTGTCATAAACAGGCACCCTCAGGAGCACGTGCTTAGTCCCCTCCTGTACTCCCTGTTCACCCACGACTACACGCGACTCTAACACCATCAAGTTTGCAGTCGACATAACCGTGGTAGGCCTGACCACCGACGATGATGAGACAGCCTATATGGAGTAGGTCAGAGACTTGTGTTGCCAGGACAACAGCCTCTCACTCAACGTCAGCAAGACAAAGGAGCTGATCATGGACTACAGGAAATTGAGGGCCAAGCACGCCCCCATTCACATTGGCAGAGCTGTAGTGGAGCAGGTTGAGAGCTTCAAGGTCCTCAGTGTCCACTAAGGATTTATGATGGTCCAAACACACAACACAGTCGTGAAGAGGGCACAACAACGTTTCTTCCCCCTCTGGAGGCTGAAAAGATCAGTCATGGGCCCTCAGATCCTCAAAGAGTTCTCCAACTGCACCATTGAGAGCATCTTGACTGACTACATCACTGCTTGGTATGGTAACTGCTTGGCATCCGACTGCAAGGTGCTACAGAGGGTAGTGTGGATGGCCCAAAACATCACTGTGGCCGAGCTCCCTACCATCCAGGACCAGAAATATACCAGGCGGTGTCAGAGGAAAGCCCTAAAAATTGTCAAAGACTCCAGCCACCAAAGTCGTAGACTGCTACTCTGCTACTGCATGGCAAGCAGTACCAATGTACCAAGTCTGGAACCAGCAGGACCCTGAACAGCTTCTACCCCTAAGTCATAAGACTACTAAATAGTTAGTTAAATAGTTAACCAAATACCTACCCAAACAATCTGCATTGACCCTTTTTTCACTAACTTTTTTGACTCACATACGCTGTTGCTACTATTTACTATCTGTCACTTTATTCCTAGTTATACGTACATATCTACCTCAATGACTTCGTACCCCTGCACATTGACTCTGTACTGGTACCCAGTGTATATAGCCAAGTTATCATTACTCATTGTGTATCTATTATTACTTTATTACGTGTTTTTCTTTTCTATTATTTCTATTATTATTTTTGGTCTCACTGCATTGTTGGGAAGGGCCCGTAAGTAAGCGTTTCACTGTTAGTCTATACCGATTGTTTACAAAGCGTTGGACAAATAATAATGAGATTTTATTTGAATTGCAACATAATCCTTTTCCATCTGTGAATACAGAACTGTCAGTTTCGTTTTGTTGTGTCAATGCTTGAAGATGGTTAACATGTGTTTAAATGGTTAGATAACATTAGGAACTAACAAACCACTGTCTTCCCTGGGAGACCACAGTGTGTAATTAACATCCGTGAGGAAACAGACAAAAGCATACTGCTGTTCTAAATTGCAATTTAACGCTTAATTTCACATTGATGTTTATTTAGAAGAGCACTTATCTAGAGTCCTATCCATCTCCCATTAGAATATACTTTGGTAATAATCAAGTGAAATACTTTATCTCCACTTTACGAGAAGGAAAAAATAAAGGCAGGTGTCTTGTGTCCATAGGCTTTGTATAAACGCATCCACTAAATGTCATGTATACAACTGCGTGTACAAAAAATATTGAGTTGCACCCCTTTTGCTCTAAGATCAGCCTCGATTTGTTGGGGGTGTGGACTCTACAAGGTGTCAAAAGCGTTCTACTGGGATCATAGCTTTCACCTGGATTCACCTGGTCAGTCTATGTCATGGAAAGAGCAGGTGTTCCTAATGTTTTGTACACTCAGTATATATCTTGTGGTTTGACTTGTGCCAATGCGACATGGATTAAATGTTTTGACACTTGGTTTTGTTTAGTGATGCACCGATAAGAATTTTTGGGCCAATACCAATATCCAATATTTTCCTTGCCCCCCCAAAAAAACATACCTATAACCAATATTTAAAATGTTAGCGGCCTTTTAAGAATTCTAGTACAGTTAAATAGTTAACACACACATGGACACAGTGGTCTAAGGCACTGCATCTCAGTGCAAGAGGTTCGAATCCAGGTTCTATCACATCCGGCCGTGATTGGTAGTCCCATAGGGCAGCGCACAATTGGCCCAGTGTCGAACAGGTTTGGCCGGGGTAGGCTGTCATTGTAAATAAGAATCTGTTCTTCACTGACTTGCCAAGTTAAATAAAGGTTACACACACCACACCACACTGACCAAAGCAATATTTTGTTGGCATTTACATATGTCACCATTACTATTAAAGCATAATCAAAAACAATTTCTCTCACTTACTTTCTGTGTTGTTTCGTTGTTCATTTCTTCAGTCGTTTCATTCTCAACCAGGATTTCTATGGAACGCCGTTTGGGTCTTTGCATGTCAAAAAAGATATGTGTCAAATAACACTATTTGATGTGTCAAATAAGCTCGTTGACCAATCAGGACCTGATTATGACTCCACGTCACATAATAATTTAACGCGTTCATACATTCTTTATGTAGTTATTGCACATTGATTACACCATCACTCGTATTTCATATGTCACAACGATTCATCGATACATATGCTATGATGCTGGTAAAGTTGTCTCTCGCACCTACAGTGCTGGTCATAAAAGAAGCTAGCTAACTATATAGCTAGGTGTCATCATCTAAAATAACGCTAATTTATAAGACAGTTCTTATTTGATTAATGGTGGTCGGACCTATCTATGTGAAGCTAGCCACAATAAGGATTAGCCACAATAGTGGACTTTGTGGTTAGCCTTCAAAATAATAGTATGGCATAATTCTACTATTTGTATTAATTTGTACCACTGTCAATGTCATACTTTTATTTTGAAGGCAAACCGCAAATTCCACTATTGTGCCAAATACTTGTTGTGGCTAGCATCACAACACATAACACAGTCCGGTCGAGCCTCACTAGCCAGATAAAGCTAGCTGGCTGCTTATAACGTTAGCTTTTCATGAACTGAAGTTCAATTTCAATAGGAGAACAACAAGTGGCAACCTAGCTAATACTTACTCACAAGGATTCCTAAATCATTGCAAAGAATAATGAAAATGACTGCAGTTTCTACAGGTCATTGTTTTCAGGCTGGTTGTATTGGTGCTACCTAGGTACCAAGCTAAAGCTAACGACTCCAGAAGTTGCGGTCGAACAAGTGATCCTTTATTACCAACGCGTTATTGTAAACACATAATGTGTGGCCGGTGTTTGGTTGTTTGCAGACTTTTTTGTACAGCTTTGACAGTGCTACTGTATTTGTTTTGACACTCAAAGACCCAAACGGCGTTCCATAGTATGTATGTCGTGAAGCTAATGGCAGTGACGCTATTATTGTGTAACTCCGGTAGGGCAACATCTAAAAATAGTGCACTTGGTAGTGTGTAATAGTGCTCGACCAGTCGGCGCCAACATCACCCACGACAGAGAACGGTTGATTGTCAAGGGAAATGAATTCCATTATCTTGGCTTTAATGGGATTTCACCTATGAGTTGTCTCGCTGAAATGTTCTTACTCTTTCAAATGACTGCTCAACTTGTTGACTGCTCGATCCACACAGCAGACATTGTGGGCTAGGTTAGGAATGCTGTGTTGCACGTGTAGTGCAACATTTTACGTGGCGTTATCACGTCATGTACCTGCGTTATACAGTTATGCACGGCAGCTTTCACATCGGTTTTTAGCATCGGCGTTAAATTAGACATCGGGTCGATGTTGCCATTTTTAGCTAATATCGTCCAATTCCAATACGTTCACCGATATATTGTGCATCCCTAGTTTTGATTATTATTACATTTTGCAATACTGTCAACTGTCAAGGGCTCTCTATCTGTACCTTATGGATCTACAGGACTAACAAGCACAACAGTGTGAAAGTGTCAATGGCATCGGAGTAAAAGCTAGCTGTGCTTCAGACCTGTACTGTATTGTACTGAATGTGAATGTTGTAGCGTCATTTACAGTGAGCCTTCTGGATGTGAGGAACTTCACCACTGCCTTCGACAACATCCCATTTAGACTGTGTCCCAAATGGTACCCCTCCATAGGGATTTGGTCAAAAGTAGTGCACTATAAAGGGAATAGGGTGCCACTAGGGCCAAGCAATCTTCCAATTTACTACCCAGCCTTTAGATTCCACTGTGAAGCGTTAGCAGTTTAGCACAAATAGATGTTTTTTTCTTCTTCGTGAGCATCATTTTCTATTCCTTGCCAGAGATTTGTGCTACCTACCATGTGGTACCTCATACTATCAATACAGGATGGAATCCAGAAACAGAGCACGCCAAATGAGCTGGCTGTATGCTAATAGACACACAAGTGGGGACTGTTAGAACTGAACCTCAAATTTTTGACAGTTGAACGTGGCAGCTGTGGCAACCACATTTATTTTATTTTTTATTTTTTATTTCACCTTTATTTAACCAGGTAGGCTAGTTGACAACAAGTTCTCATTTGCAACTGCGACCTGGCCAAGATAAAGCATAGCAGTGTGAACAGACAACACAGAGTTACACATGGAGTAAACCATTAACAAGTCAATAACACAGTAGAAAAAAAGAGAGTCTATATACATTGTGTGCAAAAGGCATGAGGAGGTAGGCGAATAATTACAATTTTGCAGATTAACACTGGAGTGATAAATGATCAGATGTTCATGTACAGGTAGAGATATTGGTGTGCAAAAGAGCAGAAAAGTAAATAAATATAAACAGTATGGGGATGAGGTAGGTAAAATTGGGTGGGCTATTTACCGATAGACTATGTACAGCTGCAGCGATCGGTTAGCTGCTCAGATAGCAGACGTTTGAAGTTGGTGAGGGAGATGAAAGTCTCCAACTTCAGCGATTTTTGCAATTCATTCCAGTCACAGGCAGCAGAGAACTGGAACGAAAGGCGACCAAATGAGGTGTTGGCTTTAGGGATGATCAGTGAGATACACCTGCTGGAGCGCGTGCTACGGGTGGGTCTTGCCATCGTGACCAGTGAACTGAGTTAAGGTGGAGCTTTACCTAGCATGGACTTATAGATGACCTGGAGCCAGTGTGTCTGGCGACAAATATGTAGCGAGGGCCAGCCGACTAGAGCATACAGGTCGCAGTGGTGGGTGGTATAAGGTGCTTTAGTAACAAAACGGATGGCACTGTGATAAACTGCATCCAGTTTGCTGAGTAGAGTATTGGAAGCTATTTTGTAGATGACATCGCCGAAGTCGAGGATCGGTAGGATAGTCAGTTTTACTAGGGTAAGTTTGGCGGCGTGAGTGAAGGAGGCTTTGTTGCGGATCTAACATAGACATTTATTGTAGCTGCTCCAGTGCTAGTTATAAATCACCCACATGTTTTGTTCTGCACAACAGAGACAGAGGAATGTCAATATCTAATTTATCAAAATATGCCTCCTGCTATTATCTTAGATTTGCAGTATGAAAATAATAGAATGGGATGTAAGATTTATCTAAAACGGAAAGAAAATGTTTGTCAATTTGTCTTTAATCCACTGTTCACCTCTTACAATATAACAATTTCATCATTCTAGTATGTTGCCAGAGCCATTTTAGGATACATTACTTAGATTCCATTTGTGAGCATGTTGTTTTCCCTTCAGGAAGGTCCAGTCCAGAAAGCCGAGGTCCTGATTAGATTGTCTGACACACTAATGAGAGTCTAATGACTCACCCATTTGTTTAGAGTCTGTCTGTGAGGTCTTCTCTCTCTGTAATCTAGCAACAAGGACACTCAGCTTGCGGCCCAAATGGCACCCTATTCCCTATATAGTGCAATAATCTACACCAGGGAACCGACCCAGTGTTCATTTTGGCACTCTTAAATGGGAGATACAACCATCCCAGCTCTGCAGATTTTGCTGCGAAGAGACAGAATCATTAGATCATTTGTTTTTGTACTGTCCATACATAGCTTGTTTTTGGTCACAGGTCCAGGAATGGCTGAAGAATTGCAACATTTACCTGGAGCTAACTCTGCAGATAGCAGTGCTGGGTGATCTGAAAAGTCATAGTCAATCGATCAATAATATAATAATACTTTTAGCAGAGATGTTTATTTTTAATTTACAATCTGTAGAAATTATGAGAATAGAAAGGTTCAGAATTTGAAGTTGAAAAATATATGGCAAATAGATATCCAATATGGATGGTGTTAAGAGATAGATGGGAGGGGTTGAATGGAGCTGAAGGTTGGGAGTAAAAACAATTAATAACAACAAGATAACTAATGTCAAATATACTGTGTCCGTAAAACGTACACTACTTTTCAAAAGTTTGGCGTCAACTAGAAATGGCCTTGTTTTTGAAAGAAAAAAAAAAAAAATTGTCCATTAAAACAACATGAAATTGATCAGAAATACAGTGTAGACATTGTTAATGTTGTAAATTACTATTATAGCTGGAAACGGCAGATTTTTTTATGGAATATCTACAAAGGCGTACAGAGGCCCATTATCAGCAACCATCACTCCTGTGTTCCAATGGCATGTTGTGTAGCTAATCCAAGTTTATCATTTTAAAAGGCTAGTTGATCATTAGAAAACCCTTTTGTCACCAATGGTCGAGTCACAAGTCATGTCCCTGTGGCCAGAGGCGTCATGCCCTCAGAGTTGTCCTGTTTATAAAATATATATACACTTATTTTTTTGTTGTTTTATAAATGTTTGTAGTTGTTGTTTCTCTGTAATACTACTAGCCACCTAGCAATTTTATGAAGTTTTATGAAGTTTTATGAAGTAGCCCAGATAGGTTCCCAATCTCCCAACCTCATACCTAGCTACCAAGAAGCCATTTCAGGCTATCAATCTAATTAGATTAGCTAGCTAGTCTAACTTAGCTGGCATGCCTGCCTGCAAGGTTGGTAGACGTTAGAAAAGCAGGCAATAAAGAAAACAATGTAGCGCCGGTATTATGGGTTGTATCTTTTGAATGGTAGCCTGAGGGCTAGAAATCAAACTGTTTTCTCTGAGAAAAAGAGGAAGACTTGGCTTCGTTGGCTACAGAGCCTGGGCGATGTGTATAATCAGAGCTGGAGCACGTATGCCTGTCTGCCCACAATCGTCGCTTGACCATCTCTCAGTCAATCTCCCACATATAAACGCTATGATGTCATTGGGTTGGGAGTTTGATATTTGTCATTTATCAGTGTTCTGGCTGGGCAGATCCACCACCTGTGGCCTGCAGTTAAGGGGCTATTGTGGATACAGACAGGCAAACCCAGCGATGGTGATGGTCTATCTGTTATACGAGGGGTTTGATGGTGCTCTCATCTGACAGGACCTAGATAAGTGTTTGTGTGTGTGTGCAATCGGGTTAGTCCTAAATGGCATCCTGTTCCATATATAGTGCACTACTTTTGACCCTAGCCCTATTGGCTTCCCTATGGGCCCTGATCAAAAGTAGTGCACTATATAGGGAATAGGGTGCCATTTGGGACATAACCTTAGTAATAGGAGACAGACAGGACATAGTGGTCTATTACAGACATTGACATGAACAGGAGATTGAAACTCAAGTTTATATACATCAGAGAACCACAGCTGCATCTAATATTCCATCATGTCTTCCTGTGGCGCTATAGAAGCCTTTTAGAACTGACACGGTGTGTGTGTGCGCGCGTGCAGATGTGCATGTGCGTTCTTGTGTGTCATGTGTCTTCGGAAACACATTTTACAGAATTGGATCAAATCCAAGGTCACCAAATGCAATTTATAACACTTTTCAGAAAGTGTGTATCTCCTTTGTTAATGTTAACAGTCATAAGAACGAAACACTTTAAACTCTATGTCACTTCACTTTAAAGTCAAGGTGAGGAAATAAATTGTCTGAACACTTCATTCGTTGGTCAGACATGTATACTGCATCAGTATATTATTGTACTGTATTACCTAAAGCACTTCCAGTCAGAACTGACAGTCACACTTTAGTTTGATAGTCACATATACACTGAGTATACCAAATGTTAAGAACACCTTTCTAATATTGAGTTGTACCTCCTTTCCAACCCTTCCCATTTCGCCCTCAGAACAGCCTCAATTAGTCGGGCGTGAACTCTACAAGGTATCAAAAGCGTTCCACAGGGATGCTGGCCATGTTTACTTCAATGCTTCCCACAGTTGTGTCAAGTTTCCCCCTTCTGATGACCAGGTGGCGAATCGCATCTCTGCATGTCTGGCAGACATATCAGTGTGGATGACGGATCACCACCTCAAGCTGAACTTCGGCAAGACGGAGCTGCTCTTCCTCCCGGGGAAGGACTGCCCGTTCCATGATCTCGCCATCACGGTTGACAACTCCATTGTGTCCTCCTCCCAGAGCGCTAAGAACCTTGGCGTGATCCTGGACAACACCCTGTCGTTCTCAACTAACATCAAGGCGGTGGCCCGTTCCTGTAGGTTCATGCTCTACAACATCCGCAGAGTACGACCCTGCCTCACACAGGAAGCGGCACAGGTCCTAATCCAGGCACTTGTCATCTCCCGTCTGGATTACTGCAACTCGCTGTTGGCTGGGCTCCCTGCCTGTGCCATTAAACCCCTACAACTCATCCAGAACGCCGCAGCCCGTCTGGTGTTCAACCTTCCCAAGTTCTCTCACGTCACCCCGCTCCTCCGCTCTCTCCACTGGCTTCCAGTTGAAGCTCGCATCCGCTACAAGACCATGGTGCTTGCCTACGGAGCTGTGAGGGGAACGGCACCTCAGTACCTCCAGGCTCTGATCAGGCCCTACACCCAAATAAGGGCACTGCGTTCATCCACCTCTGGCCTGCTCGCCTCCCTACCACTGAGGAAGTACAGTTCCCGCTCAGCCCAGTCAAAACTGTTCGCTGCTCTGGCTCCCCAATGGTGGAACAAACTCCTTCACGACGCCAGGACAGCGGAGTCAATCACCACCTTCCGGAGACACCTGAAACCCCACCTCTTTAAGGAATACCTAGGATAGGATAAAGTAATCCTTCTCACCCCCCCCTTTAAAATATGTAGATGCACTATTGTAAAGTGGCTGTTCCACTGGATGTCATAAGGTGAATGCACCAATTTGTAAGTCGCTCTGGATAAGAGCGTCTGCTAAATGACTTAAATGTAAATGTAAGTTGGCTGGAAGTCCTTTGAATGGTGGACCATTCTTGATACACATGGGAAACTGTTGAGTGTGAAAAAACAGCAGCATTGCAGTTCTTGACACAAACCAGTGCACCTGGCATCCAATATCATAACTCATTAAAAGGTATTTAAATATTTTATCAAAAGCCTTTTCAAAATCAACTATGTCAGGCCTGGTGTCCCGGATATTTCATAGTATTCTATTGTTTCCAGTACTTGTCTTAAATTATCTCAAATGTATCGTCCATGTAAAAAACCTGTCTGATTAGGATGAATAATATCTCACAATACTTTTTCAACTTCTATGCAAGCATTTTGCTAGGATTTTTGCATCACAACAATTTTAAAAAAAAGACTGGATCTTTATATATACCACTTGGGTCCTGTTTCAGTAAATATGATATCAGACCTTCTTGTTGCGTGTCCGATAATCTACCACTTATATATGAGTGGTTAAAACATGCTAATAATGGTCCTCTGCGTATATCAAAAAAAGTTTGGTATATTTCCACTGGTATGCCATCCAGCCCTGGAGTTTCCTCAGCCTTAAAGGCTTCAATTGCATCAAGAAGTTCCTCCTCTGTAATTTGGCTTCACATGAGTCTTTCTGCACAGATGTTCATTTTACATTATTATTAGGGAAAAAATCCATACAATTATTTTCGGTTAGTGGAGATGGAGGAGACTGAAATGAAAACATATTCTTAAAGTACTTTCCTTCCTCTTTCAAAATATAATTAGTTGAAACATGCGTGACCCCACCATTTGTAACAAGTTTCAATAAAAAAAAATGTGGTTGCATTTCTATATTGAAGATTGAAAAATAATTTGGTGCATTTTTCCCCATATTCCATCCAGTTCGCTTTATTTTTATAATATATTACACTGGATCTTTCTTGAATAAGTTCCTCCATTTCTTTTTGTTTTTCCTCTAACTTATTCTGTGCCTCTATGGTACAGTTTTTATTGCTATCTAACTGTACTGTTAGTCCTTCAATTTCCTTTGTTAATATGGACTCTTTTGATCTAAATTGCTTTTGTTTTATAGATGAGTACTGAATTGAATGGCCTCTAAAGGCACATTTAAAAGTGTCCCATACAGTAAGGGGATCTGCTGTACCTATGTTATGTCTGAAAAAGTCAGTTAGAAATTATTCTCTCCTAGTTCGAAACAATTTATCATCTAGTAGGCTTTGATTACATTTTCAATATCCTTGCCCACGTATAAATTCTGTAAGAGTAATATATATGCCAGTTATGTGATGATCCGACCCCATTCTGTCCCCTTTCAACACTTTTTAAACTTTTGGTGCCAGAGAGAATGGCATAAGAACGTAGTCAAGACGATTAGCTTGATTAAGCCTCCACCATGTATATCTCACTAGGTCAGGGTATTTACGCCTCCATATATCCACTAATTCCAATATATCCATGACATTCATGATTTCCTTAAGTGCCTGAGGGTGATAGTCAGTAGTGTGATTTCCTTTCGTATTAAAATCTCCCAACATAATAATAGTTGTGGGATATGCACATACACCCACACACTCATACACATTCAAACCTTACCCCCACACAACCATAGGCTCACATTCTCAACAGTTGCACCATCCCAGAGCCCAACTCAAGAAAGGTCTTGATTTACAAATGTGTATACAGTTGCAGCTTTATCAGAAGGCTTGCAAGACTGTGCACAAAAATGGGCAGAAATGGGAGATTTTATTAACCATTGTCACGTCCTAGATGATGGAGGTCAAATGTACCTCTTTTCCCTGAAACACCCACAACACGGTCCCCCGTGTTGACCATATTCCCAATCATCTCCATGCAGTCAGACTTTTGATTTTGTGCCACCAGGGCCACAATAATATAACCCCCTCTGTCAATGTCCGAGTGTTACCCCTCCCCATGGGTTACTGCAGCTAGTGTTGGCAGCACTGCCACTGCCTGTGTGGGGGCACCCCACCGGAATCCCCACTGGATAGGTACAAAGGACTACTTTTTACTGGAACACAGAACTGTCCAGATGTAAAGTTGGCTAACAGAATTTCTGTAAAATATCCCTGTTTTTAGGTGTCCATGTTTTCCAAAAACGAATGAAGATTCAACGATGTCTGCAGAAATAATGGGGTGTCAGCTTTGACATGACATGTTGACTTTGAAAAAAATCTAATTTGGTTATTAAACTGCAGTAAGTGAAGTGGATTTACAACCAGTAACGGAATTGCGGTAACGGAATTGAATCATGGGTCACTGATCTGTACTACACAGAAATGCATAATTATGGATTTGAATGTCATTCTCTTCATGGAGATTTATCCTAAATAGTTACTCAAAAATATAAATATGTAATATCTTTTCCTACACACTAATTTGCTCTGCCCCCAAACAAGACCAAATTTGATTGGTCTGGACCTGACTAAATCTGAACCAATCATAGACGTCTATGTTTCACAATTTTGAACATCTAAACTACAGCAAAGTAGAGCACAGTAGAGTACAGCACAGTACAGCCCAGCACAGCACAGCATCACATAGTACAGAACAATAGAGCACAGCACAGCACAGCACAGCACAGCACAGCACAGCACAGCACAGCACAGCACAGCACAGCACAGCACAGCATCACATAGTACAGAACAATAGAGTACAGTACAGCACAGCACAGCACAGCACAGCACAGCCCAGCACAGCATCACATAGTACAGAACAATAGAGCACAGCACAGCACAGCACAGCACAGCACAGCACAGCACAGCACAGCACAGCACAGCACAGCACAGCACAGCACAGCATCACATAGTACAGAACAGTAGAGTACAGCACAGTATCACATAGTACAGAACAATACAGCACAGCACAGCACAGCACAGCACAGCACAGCACAGCACAGCACAGCACAGCACAGCACAGCACAGCACAGCATCACATAGTACAGAACAGTAGAGTACAGTAGAGCACAGCACAGCACAGCACAGCATCACATAGTACAGAACAGTAGAGCACAGCACAGCACAGCACAGCACAGCACAGCGCAGCACAGCACAGCACAGCATCGCATAGTACAGATCAGTACAGTAGAGTTCAGTACAGTACAGTAGAGTACTACAATTACTCACCATGGACTGGCAGAATCCTTTTTTTCCTTTAACACGTCTGACGAGCCTGACGCGAATGATATAATATGCTCTACTGTGTACTGTAGTGAACTCTATTCTACTGTACTGAGCTGAATTATACTCTACTATACTTTACTTTTCTTTACTGTGCTGTCCAAGCTTGTAAACCCAACTGTGGTTTGTGACTAATATGATTCCCATTGCATATTTTGGGGAAATTCCATTACCGATTTGGTAACAAAATGTTAGTTTTAATCACTTAATAATTAATAAATATAATTGCTATCAGAAAAACACTATAACTAAATGACAAGTCTACCTTTACTTGTTAGTTATGTGAACTCTCATTATCCTCCCTCCTCTTGAGGGAAATAAATTAGAAAATATCTTAAAGATGTGTGGGTTTTTGGTAATGTTTATTATACTTAAAGAAGGTAGAAAAATGTCTCCAAAACTAAATGTAAATGTTGATATTAGTTTGCAGGGGCCTTCAACATATAATTCTATGTTTTGATGTATTTCTAATACCTTTTAAGACTTTTTATAGTAGATGTTTTTTAAGACCCCTTTTCCATCTGTTTGACAAGAAATCAAAGCCTTTGCTTCGAAAACATTTTTGGGGTAGAAATGTTTGAAAAATGTGGCTATATGCCTTAATAGAATTTAAAAATGTAGCTATATGCCTTAATAGAATTTAAAAATGTACTCTTAGCTTTCATTTGACACCCAATTTGACATGTTTCTATGCACTTCACATGTTTTTGCTTACATGGAAATGACCTTATGCAAAAGTCCATTAAAACCGTTCTGATGTGCCTAGTGTCGCTTGGGTAAATGATGCTTTCTCATCCTCTTTGATTGGTTCAATTTCCCACTATTTGGCCTGAGAGTGACAACCGCTTTGATTGGTTCAATTTCCCACTATTTGGCCTGAGAGTGACAACCGCTTTGATTGGTTCAATTTCCCACTATTTGGCCTGAGAGTGACAACCGAATTGATTGGAACAGATGAAACGAGGTGTGACCCTGCAGTCCAACAGCACGTCGATTTAAAGTCAGATTTAAATCCGGATCAAAGTGAAGCTACAAAGGACAACAACATTAAAGGGTTAATTGATGCAGTACTGAAATCTGTGAGAGAACTATTCATAATAGTCATTTCTTTGTTCAATAAATCATGCTTAAAAACTAGATATGGATGTGTAATTAATAAACTGGTTGGCACACGTAGTAATACACCTCTGTGTACTCTGTTAGGCTCCAGTGAGGGAGTATCTATGTGATTTAAAATGAGGATCCATCTTCAAGATTGCAGTAGCTGTAGCAAGGTCACAGTGTTGCCATGATGGTTGGAATCCACTCTGTCCTTATTCCACTCCGGCCATCTGGGTCAGCCTGTCTACAACACAGTCTGAAGCAAAGCTACCTATGCATACCATGCCCTGCTGCAGTGATCCTGTTGAGAGAAACAGCTGAGACACCTGGGACAGAGAGAATCCACTTGGCACACACTGGTGGGATCAACGTTGTTTCCACGTCAATTTCAATGAAATTATGTTGAATCCATGTGGAATAGACAACCATGACCATCCTGATTGTATGGTGTCAGCTACATTGTTCAATACATGACCGGTTGAATGGTTGAAATCACTAAGACTACCTAATGCACCCTCCCTAACCCCCTACCTCTAGAGCACATCCCCCATCCCTACACACACGCACGCACGCACGCACGCACGCACGCACGCACGCACGCACACACACACACACACACACACACACACACACACACACACACACACACACACACACACACACACACACACACACTCTTAGGCAGGAATGTGAAGAAGGATAGAAGAGGTTTTCATCAGGGTATAATGGATGTGTTGAGACCAAAATGAGTCAACAGGGTTATTAAAGGATGTCACCTCACCAGTAGAGATCACAGCATCATTTAATATAGATTAATAACAGACCCTGAAAGATAACCTCTAACCCACTCCTCATCCCTATCTTCTCCTCGCCCCTCCTTCCTCGATCATCCCCTCTTTAAACTCTTACCCCTTCCTCACCCGCTCTCCTACCGCTCCTCATCACCTGAAGGTTCTGACCTTCAGGTAAACAATGTCATCAGTCCGTGGCCCCAGCTGGCAGGAGAGAATGGTAAGGAGAGGGGTTTGTGTGTGTGTGAGAGAGAGAGAGAGAGAGAGAGAGAGAGAGAGAGAGAGAGAGAGAGAGAGAGAGAGAGAGAGAGAGAGACAGAGACTGAGACAGGCCCTGGCTAGGAGGTAGAGGGCCTGGTGGTGATTCATGACGGGCCCTGGCTGCTGCCCCCAGGGCCCTGAGGGAAACGGCGGGCATTATCCGTGTTAAATGGGTCTGAAAATGTTCCTCTCGCTCCTCCGGCCACTGGGCTCTGGGACAGGCTCTCCTTCTGCGTGATTTATGGCTAGCTATGTTAGCAAATAGTTAGCCACTATGACGATACCGGCCGCCCGGCTCCGATCTGCTGGGGGATATACGCACTTCGTTGGCCACAGTTCAAGTTTATTTCAGTTATAAATTCTAAAAGATGTGGAAGAAAAGGAACAAGGGGATTTATGACATTGTGGATGTTTGCCAGCTGCCAGAGGGAAGGGAAGCTGTGTTTTAATGTGTTCAGGACAAAGATGTTGTTTTGTTCTCTTATCTCTCCACCCATCCATCCACCCACTGGTATATTATTAAAGATATTTTTCCTTATGCAGATACCAAAAAGAAAAGTATGGGGGTTATTTCATACACTTATTATTACCATAAACATTATATTTGGTTGTTTTTGTTTATCAATCATAGTTTGCCTTCACAGTTGAGTTATTCAGAACTGAATCCTCATCAAATGTTTACTTCAATTGGATAATTGGATTTTGTTGAGTAAACGTAAACAATAAAGAATGCTGTAGAAATGTTTGAAACACCAAGGACTGGTTTCCCAGACCCATATTAAGCCTACTCCTAAAAAGCAAGATTCTTAATTGAGTGCTTTTTTTTTCAGGACTAGGCTTAATCTAGGTCTGGGAAACTGGCCCCAATACATTAATGAGAGTGATTAACCTCAGAGTGAAACAGGAACAGATATTGGGGGCAGGAGTACAATGGCCGTGTCAGAGCCTGCCTGCAGGACAGGTGACGTGTTCTCAGGGTGACTGTCAGTCTGCATCCCAAAATGCACCTTTTCCCTATTTAGTGCACCACTTTTGACCAGGGCCCATAGAGTACCGAATTTATAGGGCTGTATAGGGCTCTGGTCAAACGTTGTGCACTATATAGGGAATAGGGTGCCATTTGGGACGCATCCTGTCAGCAGAACGCCAAGACGCTGTTTCTCTCTACTGTCCTGGCTGGTGTCCTATCACCATACTCATTAAGGGACAGAAACTATAATCAATGGTCTGGATCGACCAGTCACCACATAGTCGGCTGGACAAGATCACATTTCTGTCTCACTTCTCAACATCCCTGGAGGGGAGGGAGGCAGGAGTAGAAGGGAAGAAGAGAGGGAGGGCTTAGGGGTGAAGCGTTTACTCCACATTAGACAGGGAAATGATTTGTTTACCGACTGAATGAAGCTTTAATTACCTGTCACACCTTGTGCAGTGAGGCGATAAATGTTGAAGTACTTGTGTTGTGAAACGATTTTACATTATATTACAGTCCATACTACGATTAATTAGATCATGTCAAAACTTTGACCTTGAGGCATCCCTTTACTCTCTCAGCACATTGCTAATCTCAACAGATGCCTGTGGAAACTGTTTTCATAACCTTCTTATCCATATACCATAGCTGTTATTGTAGGCCATTTATATTGAAGATACAGTACGTGCCATTGGAACCTGCAAGCTGGGACTTGGTTATATTACATAAGTAATGGCAGATAATGCTTCATGTGACTATTTTCCTTTTGTAAAAAAAACCTCTCTCACACCTATAGTGAACTGTGACAGGCAGGAGACTGTGACAGGCAAGATACTGTGACAGGCAGGAGACTATGACAGTTAAGAGACTATGACAGGAAAGATACTGTGAAAGGCAGGAGACGAGGTGTCTTTTCTAGAGGATTGTCTTTAAGAAGAAGACGACAGTTGCTGCAAGTCTGTGCATGACCAAGACGGCACTAGCACTAGCACTAGCACTAGCACTAGCACTAGCACTAGCACTAGCACTAGCACTAGCACTAGCACTAGCACTAGCACTAGCACTAGCACTAGCACTAGCACTAGCGGCAGGCAGGCTCTCTCTGCTGCTGTGAAGTATGCACCCCCCTCCCCCACTTCTAGCAAAGTGACAGCTCCCCCTGAATACACCTTCCTTCCTCCTCGATGAGGAATCCAGCTCGGCATGGCTTCTGCCTTAAAAGAATAAGCTCTTCTCATTTCATTTTTCACTTCCTCCCTCTCCATCCTCAGTTTTCTGCTCTCTTTTATGTGCACAGATGATTCAGATAGGAAAGGTGGAATATTTATTTGAGAATATCCAGGACTTTGAATACAGAATGCTGTACCTTTGGTAGTCAGTGCTAGATTTAGATTGGACAAGGAATAAGATTAAAAATGGCCTTGATATAATCATTATTACTGTTGCATTTGTTTCTCACAATCATCAAGCCGGAATATTCCGGTATCAATTTAGTTAAAATTGGTATGTGCATCATTAAATCACACTTAGATTACTTGGGTCATTACGTCTGTGTTGGATGCGTCATTACGTTTAAATCAGTCGTACCATTAAATATACATTTCTCGCCTTACACTCTTTTAATTGTGTGTCTTGTCAAGCCTGCCGCATGATCAATCAAATCAAAGTGGATGAAGTCATAATTATTAAGGTAAAATGTCTTCCTCCTGAAGGAGGTACTGCCGCAGCGACCCTCACTGATTACAACTACAGGGCACATATTCATAATGTATCTCAGAGTAGGAGTGCTGATCTAAGATCAGGTTGGACTTTTCTAAGCATAATGGAATACGATTACATGGACAGGGGGGACATGAATCTAGATCAGCACACCTACTCTGACTTGCTTTATGAATACAAACCCAGATGCCTTCCAGTGCGAGAAGAAGCAGCTTCCAAGCAGGACTGAATCTCACTTCCAATATGACTGACTGTTGTCTGAATTTGAAAAGGACAGAATGGCCTGTATGGCTCTGGTCAAAAGTAGGGAACTACGGTATATACAGTTGAGGTCGGAAGTTTACATACACCTTAGCCAAATACATTTAAACTCAGCTTTTCACAACTTCTGAAAATGCCCTGTCTTAGGTCAGTTGGGATCACCACTTTATTTTAAGAATGTGAAATGTCAGAATAATAGCAGAGACAATGATTTATTTCAGCTTTTATTTCTTTCATCACATTCCCAGTGGATCAGAAGTTTACATACACTCAATTAGTATTTGGTAGCATTGCCTTTAAATTGTTTAACTTGGGTAAAATATTTTGGGTAGCCTTCCACAAGCTTCCCACAATAAGTTGGGTGAATTTTGGCTCATTCCTCCAGACAGAGCTGGTGTAACTGAGTCAGGTTTGCAGGCCTCCTTGCTCATGCACGCTTTTTAATAATAATAATATGCCATTTAGCAGACGCTTTTATCCAAAGCAACTTACAGTCATGTGTGCATACATTCTACGTATGGGTGGTCCCAGGGATCGAACCCACTACCCTGGCGTTACAAGCGCCATGCTCTACCAACTGAGCTACTATATAGGACTGAGGTCAAGGCTTTGTGATGGCCACTCCAATACCTTGACTTTGTTGTCCTTAAGCCATTTTGCCACTATTCTGGAAGTATGCTTGGGGTCATTGTCCATTTGGAAGACCCATTTGCGACCAAGCTTTAACTTTCTGACTGATGTCTTGAGATGTTGATTCATACATACACACATAATTTTCCTACCTCATGATGCCATCTATTTTGTGAAGTGCACCAGTCCCTCCTGCAGCAAAGCACCCCCACTACATGAGCCACCCCCGTGCTTCACAGTTGGGATGGTGTTCTTCTGCTTGCAAGCCTCTCCCTTTTCCCCCCAAACATAACGATGGTCATTATGGCCAAACAGTTCTATTTTTGTTTAATCAGACCAGAGTACAATTCTCAAAAAAGTATGATCTTTGTCCCCATGTGCAGTTGCAAACCGTAGTCTGTCTTTTTTATGTCGGTTTTGGAGCAGTGGCTTCTTCCTTGCTGAGGGGCCTTCCAGATTATGTCTATATAGGACTCGTTTTACTGTGGATATAGATACTTTTGTATCTGTTTCCTCCAGCATCTTCACAGGGTCCTTGAAGATTTATTTATTCTGGGATTGATTTGCGCTTTTCACACCAAAGTACATTAATCTCTGGGAGACAGAACGCGTCTCTTTCCTGAGCAGTATGACGGCTACGTGGTCCCATGGTGTTTATACTTGCATACTATTGTTTGTACAGATGAAAGTGCTACCTTCAGGTGTTTGGAAATTGCTCCCAAGAATGAATCAGACTTGTTAAGGTCTACAATTTTTTTCTGAGGTCTTGGCTGATTTCTTTTGATTTACCCACGATGTCAAGCAAAGAGGCGCTGAGTTTGAAGGTAGGCCTTGAAATACATCCACAGGTACACCTCCAATTGACTAATGATGTCAATTAGCCTATCAGAAGCTTCTAATGCCATGGCATTATTTTCTGGAATTTTCCAAGCTGTTTAAAGTCACAGTCAACATAGTGTATGTAAACTTCTGACCCACTGGAATTGTGATACAGTGAATTAAGTGAAATAATCTGCCTGTAAACAACTGTTGAAAAATTACTTGTGTCATGCACAAAGTAGATGTCCTAACCGACTTGCCAAAACTATAGTTTGTTAACAAGAAATTTGTGGAGTGGTTGAAAAATGAGTTTTAATGACTCCAACTTCAGTGTATGTAAACTTCTGACTTCAACTGTAGGGAATAGAGTGCCATTTTGGGATGCACCTATATATGCTTCTTATACCACCTTTAATATTGACAATGTTTCGATCGGCATCAGATCTTTTATTTTGGTTGTATTTCCTTAGGATACAACTGAATGCATTTTCAAAGGCTGCTTGCTTGTTAGACAGATCTGAATCTTAAATTTTGGATACATCACTTGGAAGTGTTCTAGTGTTCATTGTCTATCTTTCTTCCTTGTTACAGATTTGTTGTCAATTAAAGTTGAGTGCTGCTGCAGTGATGTTTGTAGAGAGGCTTTAACAGCTCACATTTCACATAGGCTGATGTGTGTTTCAATGGAAACTAGCTCAATTATGGAAATAGGAATTTGTTGAATTATTGTCTTCATTTATCGATTTCCTTCCTTGAAAAGCTAGAAGCGTGGGTAGAGATTTACTGTGCTGCACAAAGGCGTCGGAAAATCTTTATTCATATCACTGTATGAGCAGAGTATTCATACATATATATATATATATATGGCTATGATGACAGGCTCAGCATGATGGCATGATCATCATTTCAAAGGATACCTACAGGTCCGGTACACAGAGACCCCGTAGTAGTCATTTACATAGCTTACTGAGGGCCAGAAAAATGCATGTCTAAAGGCAGAGTGCTTCTTGAACAGATATTTTGGGTGGTTTGTACCTTGGAAGAATCATCTGTAGAAGTCTAAATAGTTGATTGAGGGACACCAGATGGCATGTCTGGCTATAGACAGAGCTCTTCTATGGAGATGTTGGGTGGTTTGTACCCTGTATGGTAGTGATGTAAGTGCTAGCCTATTCTCCTGGTGTCTCCAGTCTGGGGCCGGGGCCCTGGCTCTGCCCTGTGATGAATATTAACACTCTCCTCTGGTGACTGTTGCCTCCGGGGACCGCTTGCTCACTCTCTCTCTCGCTAGGCAGCGTCTTTAGCTCAAATGAATCTGCAGTGTGGCACGGATGATTGTGTGTCATCCCCCCGGCTCCCTCCTTCCCAGCCCGCCACACTCCAAGGCCTAATTCAGACGAGCCGTTGCCATTTTGTGCCCTGTCATGCTGAACCACTAAACCGTTTCCCCATCTGCTCGCTCAGTGCATCGAGATGGGGATCAAACCATCAAGGAGAGAGATTTCACATGGACAAAGACTGCCACCTCAGTTAATGAAAACAACCAGGAATGTTAACGCTGGGTCTTCATTGTGCGCCAAAAAAAATGCCCAGAGGTGGAACTATGCAGAGTTTAATGGTGAATGGACTAGTATACTGTTTGTTACCCGGATGATCACCAATGAGGATTGGCTGCTATGTTCATTGATCCTATTATTCAAGGTGATATATGATATCCACCAAATGAAAGTCAGTTTAGTATCTTCATATTTTAATAACCAAAATCTCTTACAAAAGTCAGCATTTTCCAGTTTTACATATTGAAAGGCCTAAGTGGAATTTGATTTGATTTGAATAATTTGAGTCAGACTTTGATCATCTTTAAAAACCTTTGATCAATCACTCTTATGATGTTAAAACCCGAAGGGCTTTCATTTAATACGTTCAGTGTTTTACATTGGAAGGGAATCGAGTCTATTTGTTCACTGTCAAATGTTGTTTATCATTATCATCAGTGTATTTCTCCTTGATAGAGTGGAGCCTACTGAGTAAATGTATAAACTGTGCTATACAGTACATACAGTATGTGCATTATGCCTTTACAATTAAAACTTCTTAAGGAAGTAGCAGAATATAGTTCCCTGGCAGGAACATCACTCAGCGGAGTTTCAGAGCACCACCTATAGTTTTTGATAAAACTCAAACTGTCATTAAACTTTCATATAAAATACACATTCAAGGTAGTGGATTAAAGCTACACTCGTTGTGAATCTATCCACCAAGTCAGATTTGTAAAATGCTTTTTGGCGAAAGCATGAGAAGCTATTATCTGATAGCATGTAACACCCCAAAAGACCCGCAGGGGACATAAACAAAATAATTAGCATAGTCGGCGCTACACAAACCGCACAAATAAAATATAAAACATTCATTACCTTTGACCATCTTCTTTGTTGGCACTCCTAGATGTCCCATAATCACTATTGGGTCTTTTTTTCGCTTAAATCGGTCCATATATAGCCTAGATATCGATCTATGTAGAGTCTGTGACCAACGAAAAAAATAGTGTTTTTTAACGTAACGTCATTTTTTTAAATTAAAAAAGTCAACGATAAACTTTCACAAAACACTTCAAAATACTTTTTTAATGCAACTTTAGGTATTAGTAAACGTTAATAAGCGATCAAATTGATCACGAGGCGAATTATATTTGATAGCTGTGCGTCTGGAAATAATGTCTGGGTAAATCTCAACCAAAATATCCGGTCGGAGACCGTAAGAACTGCTCTGCCCTGTGTCTGTTTGACCAAGAAAATAATAGTGGGAGCTGAAATGTTGCGCGATTTTTAACAAAAAGCTGCGAAAATTCGCAACAAAAAAACAACTTCAACAGCAAACATGAGTCATTAACTTTCAAGTCCCTGTCTCCCCCTGTCGTCTCTGGCTGCGTCTATGTAGTGCACTACTTTTGACCAGAGCCCTATGATCTATATAGGGGATAGGATGCCATTAAATTATAATAATGGAAACCAGGTGTGTACAATCAAGACCAAACAAATGGAAAAAGAAATGTAGATCGGTGGAGACTTGAAAGCCGGTGACGTCGACCGCCGAACGCCGCCCGAACAAGGAGAGGCACCAACTTCGGTGGAAGTCGTGACAATAATAAACATGTTTCTCCATCTCCCATCTTATTACGTTTCAAAATAAAGTAACATGGTTGACTGTAAAAGGGTTTCAATTTCATCTTAAATCAGACATAAATCTCCTTGTGGAATAAATCAGCCATAAATCCCCCTAAAATGTTAAATTATTAAATCTTTTCTAGTCTGAATCTATGTGTATTTAACAGGTTAATGTGTTATGCTCGACCCAATCAGTTTTCTGCCACAAAACACCAGAAAATGGCCAAAAAGAGCAGGACCAGCTTTTTACCAATTGTTAACACACATTTGCTGAAAATACATCTTAGTCATTCAAAACTCTAAACAAACAACACTTAGCCAATTTCCCCAAACCCCACAGACATCTTGCAAAATGAAACACAGCAATCAAAATCGTGTACTCCCTGCTCAACATGAAACTCTGCTTACAAATGAGACACACACACATCAAAGGAATCTAACTTTGTGACAACCGAGATCACACCAGTGTGAAGTATTCAAAACACCACTATCAGAACCTATTTCAGTGTGAAGTATTCAAAACACCACTATCAGAACCTATTTCAGTGTAAAGTATTCAAAACACCACTATCAGAACCTTTTCATGTTATAAAACTGAACCTATTTCAGTTGTTTCAAAACACCACTATCAGAACCTAAGGAACACAAATGAACATAAATTAATGTTTTATATTTCAAGATGATGTCAAACACCACTACAGAACCTAAAAGTGAATGTTTTATATTTCAAGATGATGTCAAACAGCATACTGTAAGCAAAACACCACTATCAGAACATTTCACAGATATACAAATGAATGTTTTATATTTCAAGATGATGTCAAACAGCATACAGTAAAATGAATGTTTTATATTTCAAGATGATGTCAAACAGCATACAGCAAAAAAAATGAATGTTTTATATTTCAAGATGATGTCAAACAGCATACTGTAAGCACGCATACAGCAAAAATGAATGTTTTATATTTTAAGATAATGTCAAAAAGCATACTGTAAGCACACATACAGTAAAAATGCAAACATACAGTAAACATATTTTGCATATGCAAAGGAAGAGCAATAGGCCTAATTGTACCACTGTGCTGTATGTTCCATCAATTGGACGGAATTGATAAAGAAACTATCAAAATACAGTGAAATCTAAATCATAAGTCAAGAAACAAATACTCCATTGCGAAAACAAAATCAGTCATGTCTGTTGTTTTTGTCCGGCCACAGATTTTCATCAACATCACAGGCGATATTCTCTTTGGCCAGACAGCGAGGGAAGTATCTTCAGGCATGACGCATCCACCCCTGACTGGACTCTGCTGGGATGTCATCACAGGCCTCCTCCATTGCCCTGGAGAAGGGCCATACGTTCATGGGTTTTGAGATCATATACCTTCCACCACCATGCTGAAAACAACTCCTCAATGGGGTTGTGATCACACACCTTCCACCGCCATGCTGAAAACAACTTCTCAATGGGGTTGTGATCATACACCTTCCACCGCCATGCTGAAAACAACTTCTCAATGGGGTTGTGATCATACACCTTCCACCGCCATGCTGAAAACAACTCCTCAATGGGGTTGTGATCATACACCTTCCACCGCCATGCTGAAAACAACTTCTCAATGGGGTTGTGATCATACACCTTCCACCGCCATGCTGAAAACAACTCCTCAATGGGGTTGTGATCATACACCTTCCACCGCCACATGCTGAAAACAACTTCTCAATGGGGTTGTGATCATACACCTTCCACCGCCATGCTGAAAACAACTCCTCAATGGGGTTGTGATCATACACCTTCCACCGCCATGCTGAAAACAACTCCTCAATGGGGTTGTGATCATACACCTTCCACCGCCATGCTGAAAACAACTCATCAATGGGGTTGTGATCATACACCTTCCACCGCCATGCTGAAAACAACTCCTCAATGGGGTTGTGATCATATACCTTCCACCTCCATGCTGAAAACAACTCCTCAATGGGGTTGTGATCATACACCTTCCACCGCCATGCTGAAAACAACTCCTCAATGGGGTTGTGATCATACACCTTCCACCGCCATGCTGAAAACAACTCCTCAATGGGGTTGTGATCATACACCTTCCACCGCCATGCTGAAAACAACTCCTCAATGGGGTTGTGATCATACACCTTCCACCGCCATGCTGAAAACAACTCCTCACTGGGGTTGTGATCATACACCTTCCACCGCCATGCTGAAAACAACTCCTCAATGGGGTTGTGATCATACACCTTCCACCACCATGCTGAAAACAACTCCTCAATGGGGTTGTGATCATACACCTTCCACCGCCATGCTGAAAACAACTCCTCAATGGGGTTGTCTCAATGGGGTTGATGGTTGGAGATGAATTGTAAACCTGGGATGGTCATGGAGCCTGTTGCGAACCTGAGCAGCCCGATAGAAACTCACGTTGTCCCAAATTAGAACATACATTTCCTGCTCAGGATCACCTGGCCCTCTCTGCTCTGGCTGAAAAAGATTGTCACGTAAGGTGTTCAGGAAATGAAGGAGATGGGCAGTGTAGTATGGTCCAAGAGTGGCATGGCGGTGGAGGACCCCATTGAGGCTCATAGTTGCGCATATGGTGGCATTTCCATCGCACTGTCTGGGTACCTCAGCAATGGCGTGTTGACCAATGATGTTCCTTCCTCTCCTCCTCGTCTTCGCTAAATTGAATCCAGCCTCACCTATGAATCTGACTTTCTGGGGGATGGGACTTGCATCCAACTGCATGATTCTCTGAAATGAAAGTAAATATTTAAATGACTGTATAGTGAAGTTCACTGGCAACATCAATGAGTCTCTAATGTTTAAAGAGTGTAATACTAGTACAATACTTACTTGTACATATTCGTACCATTTATCCTTCACTTTAGGAATTCCTTTCAAATGGGACTCTGTAGATTTGCTTCAACTTAAGGATGTGGGCTGTGGTTGATAAGCTCACTCTGATGTTATGGAAGATGGCAGGGTTTTCAATCATCTGTTGTTGGATTTCCCGCAGTCTTATGGCATTATGTTCAACTACCATTTGCACAATGGCAGCCTCCTATTCTTCTGGAAATATATATGTTCTACCACCATGTACGTACGTGGTGCTCGTCTTTCGGTTCTAAAAAACAAAATAGCATACAGTACAGTAAACACTACAGTAATACAGTATACAAGATACACATGTTGCAAAGTAGTACAGCTCCCAATTTCATACATACAGTAAAACATTAAACATTGACTTTGTTTCCCCTTACAGTATGTATTGGAATCTACAGTCTCTACTGTGCTTTATGTTGTACTACTGTCAAGTAGTAAAAGTAGTAATTAGGTCCAATGTCTGCAGTACAAACCTATTCTCATTTGGGAACGTCTGGATGATGGATGCTACGGTGAAGCAGCTCAGATTGGGCTGCACTCTCTGCCCAGCCTCTCTCAAGGTCAAACCATAGTTGACCACATGTTCCACCACAGTCGCCCGAATTTCATCAGAGATTACTCTCCTTGTTCCACCTCCACCTCTACCTCCACCTCTACCCGACCTCTACCTCTACCTCTACTTCTACCCCTACCTCCACCTCTACCCCCTCTACCTCCACTTCTACCCCTACCTCCACCTCTACCCCCACTACCTCCACCTCTACCCCCACCTCCACCTCTACCCCCACCTCCACCCACAGCTTCACCCCTACCTCTACCTCTACCCGACCTCGACCTCTACTTCTACCCCTACCTCCACCTCTACCCCCTCTAACTCCACTTCTACCCCTACCTCCACCTCTACCCCCACTACCTCCACCTCTACCCCCACCTCTAACTCTAGCCCCCCATCTCCACCTCCACCTCTACCCCCACCTCCACCTCTACCCCCACCTCTACCACTACCCCCTCTCTACCTCAAACTCAACCTCTACCCCCACCCCCACCTCTACCTCCCTCTCTACTCCCACCTCCACCTCTACCCCCACCTCCACCTCTACCTCCACCTCTACCCCCACCTCCACCTTCACCTCTACCCCCACCTCCACCCACAGCTTCACCCCTACCTCCACCTCTACCCCCTCTACCTCCACTTCTACCCCTACCTCCACCTCTACCCCCACTACCTCCACCTCTACCCCCACCTCTACCTCTACCCCCCCACCTCCACCTCCACCTACACCTCCACCTCTACCCCCACCTCCACCTCCGCCTCTACCCCCACCTCTACCACTATCCCCTCTCTACCTCAAACTCAACCTCTATCCCCACCCCACCTCTACCTCCCTCTCTACCCCCACCTCCACCTCTATCCACACCTCTACCTCCACCTCTACCCCACCTCTACCTCAACCTCCAACTCTACCCCCACCTCTACCCACACCTCTACCTCAACCTCAACCTCCATCTCTATCTCAACCTCCACCTCTACCCCATCTCCACCTCTACCCCCACCTCTACCTCAACCTCCATCTCCACCCACACCTCCACCTCTACCCCCACCTCTACCTCAACCTCCATCTCCATCTCTACCTCAACCTCCACCTCTACCCCCACCTACACCTCTACCCCCACCTCCACCTCTATCCACACCTCTACCCACACCTCTACCTCAACCTCCATCTCTATCTCATTACATTTACATTTACATTTAAGTCATTTAGCAGACGCTCTTATCCAGAGCGACTTACAAATTGGTGCATTCACCTTATGACATCCAGTGGGACAGTCACTTAACAATAGTGCATCTAAAACTTAGGGGGGGTGGGGTGAGAGGGATTACTTAACCTATCCTAGGTATTCCTTAAAGAGGTGGGGTTTCAGGTGTCTCCGGAAGGTGGTGATTGACTCCGCTGTCCTGGCGTCGTGAGGGAGTTTGTTCCACCATTGGGGGGCCAGGGCAGCGAACAGTTTTGACTGGGCTGAGCGGGAGCTGTACTTCCTCAGTGGTAGGGAGGCGAGCAGGCCAGAGGTGGATGAACGCAGTGCCCTTGTTTGGGTGTAGGGCCTGATCAGAGCCTGGAGGTACTGAGGTGCCGTTCCCCTCACAGCTCCGTAGGCAAGCACCATGGTCTTGTAGCGGATGCGAGCTTCAACTGGAAGCCAGTGGAGAGAACGGAGGAGCGGGGTGACGTGAGAGAACTTGGGAAGGTTGAACACCAGACGGGCTGCGGCGTTCTGGATGAGTTGAAGGGGTTTAATGGCACAGGCAGGGAGCCCAGCCAACAGCGAGTTGCAGTAATCCAGACGGGAGATGACAAGTGCCTGGATTAGGACCTGCGCCGCTTCCTGTGTGAGGCAGGGTCGTACTCTGCGGATGTTGTAGAGCATGAACCTACAGGAACGGGCCACCGCCTTGATGTTAGTTGAGAACGACAGGGTGTTGTCCAGGATCACGCCAAGGTTCTTGGCGCTCTGGGAGGAGGACACAATGGAGTTGTCAACCGTGATGGCGAGATCATGGAACGGGCAGTCCTTCCCCGGGAGGAAGAGCAGCTCCGTCTTGCCGAGGTTCAGCTTGAGGTGGTGATCCGTCATCCACACTGATATGTCTGCCAGACATGCAGAGATGCGATTCGCCACCTGGTCATCAGAAGGGGGAAAGGAGAAGATTAATTGTGTGTCGTCTGCATAGCAATGATAAGAGAGACCATGTGAGGTTATGACAGAGCCAAGTGACTTGGTGTATAGCGAGAATAGGAGAGGGCCAAGAACAGAGCCCTGGGGACACCAGTGGTGAGAGCGCGTGGTGAGGAGACAGATTCTCGCCACGCCACCTGGTAGGAGCGACCTGTCAGGTAGGACGCAATCCAAGCGTGGGCCGCGCCGGAGATGCCCAACTCGGAGAGGGTGGAGAGGAGGATCTGATGGTTCACAGTATCGAAGGCAGCCGATAGATCTAGAAGGATGAGAGCAGAGGAGAGAGAGTTAGCTTTAGCAGTGCGGAGCGCCTCCGTGATACAGAGGAGAGCAGTCTCAGTTGAATGACTAGTCTTGAAACCTGACTGATTTGGGTCAAGAAGGTCATTCAGAGAGAGATAGCGGGAGAGCTGGCCAAGGACGGCACGTTCAAGAGTTTTGGAGAGAAAAGAAAGAAGGGATACTGGTCTGTAATTGTTGACATCGGAGGGATCGAGTGTAGGTTTTTTCAGAAGGGGTGCAACTCTCGCTCTCTTGAAGACGGAAGGGACGTAGCCAACGGTCAGGGATGAGTTGATTAGCGAGGTGAGGTAAGGGAGAAGGTCTCCGGAAATGGTCTGGAGAAGAGAGGAGGGGATAGGGTCAAGCGGGCAGGTTGTTGGGCGGCCGGCCGTCACAAGACGCGAGATTTCATCTGGAGAGAGAGGGGAGAAAGAGGTCAGAGCACAGGGTAGGGCAGTGTGAGCAGAACCAGCGGTGTCGTTTGACTTAGCAAACGAGGATCGGATGTCGTCGACCTTCTTTTCAAAATGGTTGACGAAGTCATCTGCAGAGAGGAGGAGGGGGGAGGGGGCGGAGGATTCAGGAGGGAGGAGAAGGTGGCAAAGAGCTTCCTAGGGTTAGAGGCAGATGCTTGGAATTTAGCGTGGTAGAAAGTGGCTTTAGCAGCAGAGACAGAGGAGGAAAATGTAGAGAGGAGGGAGTGAAAGGATGCCAGGTCCGCAGGGAGGCGAGTTTTCCTCCATTTCCGCTCGGCTGCCCGGAGCCCTGTTCTGTGAGCTCGCAATGAGTCATCGAGCCACGGAGCGGGAGGGGAGGACCGAGCCGGCCTGGAGGATAGGGGACATAGAGAGTCAAGGGATGCAGAGAGGGAGGAGAGGAGGGTTGAGGAGGCAGAATCAGGAGATAGGTGGGAGAAGGTTTGAGCGGAGGGAAGAGATGATAGGATGGAAGAGGAGAGAGTAGCGGGGAGAGAGAGCAAAGGTTGGGACGGCGCGATACCATCCGAGTAGGGGCAGTGTGGGAGGTGTTGGATGAGAGCGAGAGGGAAAAGGATACAAGGCAGTGGTCGGAGACTTGGAGGGGAGTTGCAATGAGGTTAGTGGAAGAACAGCATCTAGTAAAGATGAGGTCGAGCGTATTGCCTGCCTTGTGAGTAGGGGGGAAGGTGAGAGGGTGAGGTCAAAAGAGGAGAGGAGTGGAAAGAAGGAGGCAGAGAGGAAAGAGTCAAAGGTAGACGTGGGGAGGTTAAAGTCGCCCAGAACTGTGAGAGGTGAGCCGTCCTCAGGAAAGGAGCTTATCAAGGCATCAAGCTCATTGATGAACTCTCCGAGGGAACCTGGAGGGCGATAAATGATAAGGATGTTAAGCTTGAAAGGGCTAGTAACTGTGACAGCATGGAATTCAAAGGAGGCGATAGACAGATGGGTAAGGGGAGAAAGAGAGAATGACCACTTGGGAGAGATGAGGATCCCGGTGCCACCACCCCGCTGACCAGACGCTCTCGGGGTGTGCGAGAACACGTGGGCGGACGAAGAGAGAGCAGTAGGAGTAGCAGTGTTGTCTGTGGTGATCCATGTTTCCGTCAGTGCCAAGAAGTCGAGGGACTGGAGGGAGGCATAGGCTGAGATGAACTCTGCCTTGTTGACCGCAGATTGGCAGTTCCAGAGGCTACCGGAGACCTGGAACTCCACGTGGGTCGTGCGCGCTGGGACCACCAGAGTAGGGTGGCCGCGGCCACGCGGTGAGGAGCGTTTGTATGGTCTGTGCAGAGAGGAGAGAACAGGGATAAACAGACACATAGTTGACAGGCTACAGAAGAGGCTACCTCTACACCTCTACCTCAACCTCCATCTCCACCCACACCTCCACCTCTACCCCCACCTACACCTTTAACCCCACCTACACATTTACCCCCACCTACACCTATACCCCCACCTACACCTTTACCCCCACCTACACATTTACCCCCACCTACACCTCTACCCCCACCTACACCTTTACCCCCACCTACATATTTACCCCCACCTACATCTCTACCCCCACCTACACCTTTACCCCCACCTACACCTCTACCCCCACCTACACGTGTATCCCCACCTACACCTCTACCCCCACCTACACCTCTACCCCCACCTACACCTTTACCCCCACTTACACATTTACCCCCACCTACACCTCTACCCCCACCTACACCTTTACCCCCACCTACACCTTTACCCCCACCTACACATTTACCCCCACCTACACCTTTACCCCCACCTACACCTTTACCCCCACCTACACATTTACCCCCACCTACACCTCTACCCCCACCTACACCTTTACCCCCACCTACACCTCTACCCCCACCTACACCTGTACCCCCACCCATTGAAAATCAGATTTTGTTCTTAACTGACTTGCCTAGTTAAATGAAGGTAAAATAAAAAATATAAAAAATTGTGCCTCAGTTTTAGTGTGGAAACAGTTGTGAAGAACTGTAACAAGTATAGTTTCACCATATTAAAACAGGAGTTCAGTTCATGTTACAGAGTTGACCATAAAATAAGGGTTGACCTTAACATTTTTGTTTGTTAAAATGAATCGCTAAGCACATTCAATAAATAATCATCTTCAAAAATGACTTTGTCAAAGCAAAAAAAGAACTAGGGCTTCACAGTGATTGTGAAAACTTGGAGACATTAAGTTAAGTGGGATAAAATCTTACTAGAAATCACAGAGGAAGCACAGAGGGACATCAAAATGCAGAATTTTTGCACTTTAGCAAGCCTTAATTCACATAAAAAGATGTGTACATTTTCCATGTGGTGTATGATAAAGGACACTTTATTTAACATAACAGGCTTTTTAAAGGCAATATTGGTGCACAATTTTTACTTAAAATATCAAAGTATGGAAAAGGGACTCATTTCATGGAACGATGCTCTTATCAACCCAGATAGATGACCTATGGTGGTAATGTATTGTATGTATTGTATGCCATTTATAAACCATGTATGTGGTGCTGCCTACAGATGTAGGATTTTAATTTCAGACAGTTTGCTACAGCAGGAAAATAATCCTGCAGCAACAGAAATGCAAATTATTATGTGGATTATAATTCATGGGCATTTTGTAGAGGTTGATAGATCAAGTATAACATTTAAAAGTGGAAATTACAAACTTCAGAAGCCTTTTTTAAAACTCTAATACACTGCAAGTTTTACATTTCCTGTATTGCAGGAAAGTTCTCCTGCAACAGGGTGACCAAATTATGATCCTACATCAGTATTCAGATAGCATGAAATTACACAGTAGGCAGATACCATCCCCTTTGAAAAGTGTGAAACAGGTTAACAGTGGTTAGTTAGCTGTAGGCATGCAATGGGAGATGTGTGTGTGTGTGTGTGTGTGTGTGTGTGTGTGTGTGTGTGTGTGTGTGTGTGTGTGTGTGTGTGTGTGTGTGTGTGTGTGTGTGTGTGTGTGTGTGTGTGTGTGTGTGTGTGTGTGTGTGTGTGTGTGTGTGTGTGTGTGTGTGTGTGTGTGTGTGTGCGTGCGTGCGTGCGTGTGTGTGTGATCATAATCCCCTAAAAATTCTACAGGTTTCATGTCTTTAATTGAGAGACCAGTGAGCCGTCAAGCAACTCCCACCCACCACTCATTGTTTTATTAAGTCAATACATTAACAACTAAGTTGAGAAACCAGCACCTCTTCTCCTCTGTTGCTATACTGACAGCTGTAATCTCATCTCTTGGCACATTTTTAAACTAAGGTTTGAAGGCATCAGCTGTGAAAGCTGCCGCTGATTGCCGAAGAAGGAGTGTGTTCTCTGCATAATAACAGTGACCTGTACACAAACACAAAATTACAGGTTTTCTCAATTGCGTACAAGTCCAAAAGACACAGAACTTTAAAAAAACATAAATACGTTTTCAAAATGTAGATGCCTTCTCAAAAGATAAATCCTTTCATCAAAACTAAATTATACCATCAAAATTGCAAATACATTTATCAAAAGAACACAACTGCCTGCAAAAAAATGGACACAATCATACTTCAGGATTCATCTTTTTAATGTCACGTGCACATACAGTGAAATGCAGTAATCAATAACAATGCAGTAATGAAAATAACATAGGGTAGAAAAAAACACAATAAATAAAAATAAGAAATAACAAGAACAGGAGAAGTAAGTAAGCATACTATATACAGGATCAAAACCATATTTACAATGTGGAGGGATACTGGAGTGATAGAGGTAGATATGTATAGGGGGAAGGTGACAGGGATACTAGAGGTAGATATGTATAGGGGTAAGGTGACAGGGATACTGGAGTGATAGAGGTAGATATGTATAGGGGTAAGGTGACAGGGATACTGGAGTGATAGAGGTAGATATGTATAGGGGTAAGGTGACAGGGATACTGGAGTGATGGAGGTAGATATGTATAGGGGGAAGGTGACAGAGATACTAGAGATGGATATGTATAGGGGTAAGGTGACAGAGATTCTAGAGGTAGATATGTATAGGGGTAAGGTGACAGGGATACTAGAGGTAGATATGTATAGGGGTAAGGTGACAGGGATACTAGAGGTAGATATGTATAGGGGTAAGGTGACAGGGATACTGGAGTGATGGAGGTAGATATGTATAGGGGTAAGGTGACAGGGATACTGGAGTGATGGAGGTAGATATGTATAGGGGTAAGGTGACAGGGATACTGGAGTGATGGAGGTAGATATGTATAGGGGTAAGGTGACAGGGATACTGGAGTGATGGAGGTAGATATGTATAGGGGTAAGGTGACAGGGATACTGGAGTGATGGAGGTAGATATGTATAGGGGTAAGGTGACAGGGATACTGGAGTGATGGAGGTAGATATGTATAGGGGTAAGGTGACAGGGATACTGGAGTGATGGAGGTAGATATGTATAGGGGTAAGGTGACAGGGATACTGGAGTGATGGAGGTAGATATGTATAGGGGTAAGGTGACAGGGATACTGGAGTGATGGAGGTAGATATGTATAGGGGTAAGGTGACAGGGATACTGGAGTGATGGAGGTAGATATGTATAGGGGTAAGGTGACAGGGATACTGGAGTGATGGAGGTAGATATGTATAGGGGTAAGGTGACAGGGATACTGGAGTGATGGAGGTAGATATGTATAGGGGTAAGGTGACAGGGATACTGGAGTGATGGAGGTAGATATGTATAGGGGTAAGGTGACAGGGATACTGGAGTGATGGTAGATATGTATAGGGGTAAGGTGACAGGGATACTAGAGGTAGATATGTATAGGGGTAAGGTGACAGAGATACTGGAGTGATGGAGGTAGATATGTATAGGGGTAAGGTGACAGGGATACTGGAGTGATGGAGGTAGATATGTATAGGGGTAAGGTGACAGGGATACTGGAGTGATGGAGGTAGATATGTATAGGGGTAAGGTGACAGGGATACTGGAGTGATGGAGGTAGATATGTATAGGGGTAAGGTGACAGGGATACTGGAGTGATGGAGGTAGATATGTATAGGGGTAAGGTGACAGGGAGATACTGGAGTGATGGAGGTAGATATGTATAGGGGTAAGGTGACAGGGATACTGGAGTGATGGAGGTAGATATGTATAGGGGTAAGGTGACAGGGATACTGGAGTGATGGAGGTAGATATGTATAGGGGTAAGGTGACAGGGATACTGGAGTGATGGAGGTAGATATGTATAGGGGTAAGGTGACAGGGATACTGGAGTGATGGAGGTAGATATGTATAGGGGTAAGGTGACAGGGATACTGGAGTGATGGAGGTAGATATGTATAGGGGTAAGGTGACAGGGATACTGGAGTGATGGAGGTAGATATGTATAGGGGTAAGGTGACAGGGATACTGGAGTGATGGAGGTAGATATGTATAGGGGTAAGGTGACAGGGATACTGGAGTGATGGAGGTAGATATGTATAGGGGTAAGGTGACAGGGATACTGGAGTGATGGAGGTAGATATGTATAGGGGTAAGGTGACAGGGATACTGGAGTGATGGAGGTAGATATGTATAGGGGTAAGGTGACAGGGATACTGGAGTGATGGAGGTAGATATGTATAGGGGTAAGGTGACAGGGATACTGGAGTGATGGAGGTAGATATGTATAGGGGTAAGGTGACAGGGATACTGGAGTGATGGAGGTAGATATGTATAGGGGTAAGGTGACAGGGATACTGGAGTGATGGAGGTAGATATGTATAGGGGTAAGGTGACAGGGATACTGGAGTGATGGAGGTAGATATGTATAGGGGTAAGGTGACAGGGATACTGGAGTGATGGAGGTAGATATGTATAGGGGTAAGGTGACAGGGATACTGGAGTGATGGAGGTAGATATGTATAGGGGTAAGGTGACAGGGATACTGGAGTGATGGAGGTAGATATGTATAGGGGTAAGGTGACAGGGATACTGGAGTGATGGAGGTAGATATGTATAGGGGTAAGGTGACAGGGATACTGGAGTGATGGAGGTAGATATGTATAGGGGTAAGGTGACAGGGATACTGGAGTGATGGAGGTAGATATGTATAGGGGTAAGGTGACAGGGATACTGGAGTGATGGAGGTAGATATGTATAGGGGTAAGGTGACAGGGATACTGGAGTGATGGAGGTAGATATGTATAGGGGTAAGGTGACAGGGATACTGGAGTGATGGAGGTAGATATGTATAGGGGTAAGGTGACAGGGATACTGGAGTGATGGAGGTAGATATGTATAGGGGTAAGGTGACAGGGATACTGGAGTGATGGAGGTAGATATGTATAGGGGTAAGGTGACAGGGATACTGGAGTGATGGAGGTAGATATGTATAGGGGTAAGGTGACAGGGATACTGGAGTGATGGAGGTAGATATGTATAGGGGTAAGGTGACAGGGATACTGGAGTGATGGAGGTAGATATGTATAGGGGTAAGGTGACAGGGATACTGGAGTGATGGAGGTAGATATGTATAGGGGTAAGGTGACAGGGATACTGGAGTGATGGAGGTAGATATGTATAGGGGTAAGGTGACAGGGATACTGGAGTGATGGAGGTAGATATGTATAGGGGTAAGGTGACAGGGATACTGGAGTGATGGAGGTAGATATGTATAGGGGTAAGGTGACAGGGATACTGGAGTGATGGAGGTAGATATGTATAGGGGTAAGGTGACAGGGATACTGGAGTGATGGAGGTAGATATGTATAGGGGTAAGGTGACAGGGATACTGGAGTGATGGAGGTAGATATGTATAGGGGTAAGGTGACAGGGATACTGGAGTGATGGAGGTAGATATGTATAGGGGTAAGGTGACAGGGATACTGGAGTGATGGAGGTAGATATGTATAGGGGTAAGGTGACAGGGATACTGGAGTGATGGAGGTAGATATGTATAGGGGTAAGGTGACAGGGATACTGGAGTGATGGAGGTAGATATGTATAGGGGTAAGGTGACAGGGATACTGGAGTGATGGAGGTAGATATGTATAGGGGTAAGGTGACAGGGATACTGGAGTGATGGAGGTAGATATGTATAGGGGTAAGGTGACAGGGATACTGGAGTGATGGAGGTAGATATGTATAGGGGTAAGGTGACAGGGATACTGGAGTGATGGAGGTAGATATGTATAGGGGTAAGGTGACAGGGATACTGGAGTGATGGAGGTAGATATGTATAGGGGTAAGGTGACAGGGATACTGGAGTGATGGAGGTAGATATGTATAGGGGTAAGGTGACAGGGATACTGGAGTGATGGAGGTAGATATGTATAGGGGTAAGGTGACAGGGATACTGGAGTGATGGAGGTAGATATGTATAGGGGTAAGGTGACAGGGATACTGGAGTGATGGAGGTAGATATGTATAGGGGTAAGGTGACAGGGATACTGGAGTGATGGAGGTAGATATGTATAGGGGTAAGGTGACAGGGATACTGGAGTGATGGAGGTAGATATGTATAGGGGTAAGGTGACAGGGATACTGGAGTGATGGAGGTAGATATGTATAGGGGTAAGGTGACAGGGATACTGGAGTGATGGAGGTAGATATGTATAGGGGTAAGGTGACAGGATACTGGAGTGATGGAGGTAGATATGTATAGGGGTAAGGTGACAGGGATACTGGAGTGATGGAGGTAGATATGTATAGGGGTAAGGTGACAGGGATACTGGAGTGATGGAGGTAGATATGTATAGGGGTAAGGTGACAGGGATACTGGAGTGATGGAGGTAGATATGTATAGGGGTAAGGTGACAGGGATACTGGAGTGATGGAGGTAGATATGTATAGGGGTAAGGTGACAGGGATACTGGAGTGATGGAGGTAGATATGTATAGGGGTAAGGTGACAGGGATACTGGAGTGATGGAGGTAGATATGTATAGGGGTAAGGTGACAGGGATACTGGAGTGATGGAGGTAGATATGTATAGGGGTAAGGTGACAGGGATACTGGAGTGATGGAGGTAGATATGTATAGGGGTAAGGTGACAGGGATACTGGAGTGATGGAGGTAGATATGTATAGGGGTAAGGTGACAGGGATACTGGAGTGATGGAGGTAGATATGTATAGGGGTAAGGTGACAGGGATACTGGAGTGATGGAGGTAGATATGTATAGGGGTAAGGTGACAGGGATACTGGAGTGATGGAGGTAGATATGTATAGGGGTAAGGTGACAGGGATACTGGAGTGATGGAGGTAGATATGTATAGGGGTAAGGTGACAGGGATACTGGAGTGATGGAGGTAGATATGTATAGGGGTAAGGTGACAGGGATACTGGAGTGATGGAGGTAGATATGTATAGGGGTAAGGTGACAGGGATACTGGAGTGATGGAGGTAGATATGTATAGGGGTAAGGTGACAGGGATACTGGAGTGATGGAGGTAGATATGTATAGGGGTAAGGTGACAGGGATACTGGAGTGATGGAGGTAGATATGTATAGGGGTAAGGTGACAGGGATACTGGAGTGATGGAGGTAGATATGTATAGGGGTAAGGTGACAGGGATACTGGAGTGATGGAGGTAGATATGTATAGGGGTAAGGTGACAGGGATACTGGAGTGATGGAGGTAGATATGTATAGGGGTAAGGTGACAGGGATACTGGAGTGATGGAGGTAGATATGTATAGGGGTAAGGTGACAGGGATACTGGAGTGATGGAGGTAGATATGTATAGGGGTAAGGTGACAGGGATACTGGAGTGATGGAGGTAGATATGTATAGGGGTAAGGTGACAGGGATACTGGAGTGATGGAGGTAGATATGTATAGGGGTAAGGTGACAGGGATACTGGAGTGATGGAGGTAGATATGTATAGGGGTAAGGTGACAGGGATACTGGAGTGATGGAGGTAGATATGTATAGGGGTAAGGTGACAGGGATACTGGAGTGATGGAGGTAGATATGTATAGGGGTAAGGTGACAGGGATACTGGAGTGATGGAGGTAGATATGTATAGGGGTAAGGTGACAGGGATACTGGAGTGATGGAGGTAGATATGTATAGGGGTAAGGTGACAGGGATACTGGAGTGATGGAGGTAGATATGTATAGGGGTAAGGTGACAGGGATACTGGAGTGATGGAGGTAGATATGTATAGGGGTAAGGTGACAGGGATACTGGAGTGATGGAGGTAGATATGTATAGGGGTAAGGTGACAGGGATACTGGAGTGATGGAGGTAGATATGTATAGGGGTAAGGTGACAGGGATACTGGAGTGATGGAGGTAGATATGTATAGGGGTAAGGTGACAGGGATACTGGAGTGATGGAGGTAGATATGTATAGGGGTAAGGTGACAGGGATACTGGAGTGATGGAGGTAGATATGTATAGGGGTAAGGTGACAGGGATACTGGAGTGATGGAGGTAGATATGTATAGGGGTAAGGTGACAGGGATACTGGAGTGATGGAGGTAGATATGTATAGGGGTAAGGTGACAGGGATACTGGAGTGATGGAGGTAGATATGTATAGGGGTAAGGTGACAGGGATACTGGAGTGATGGAGGTAGATATGTATAGGGGTAAGGTGACAGGGATACTGGAGTGATGGAGGTAGATATGTATAGGGGTAAGGTGACAGGGATACTGGAGTGATGGAGGTAGATATGTATAGGGGTAAGGTGACAGGGATACTGGAGTGATGGAGGTAGATATGTATAGGGGTAAGGTGACAGGGATACTGGAGTGATGGAGGTAGATATGTATAGGGGTAAGGTGACAGGGATACTGGAGTGATGGAGGTAGATATGTATAGGGGTAAGGTGACAGGGATACTGGAGTGATGGAGGTAGATATGTATAGGGGTAAGGTGACAGGGATACTGGAGTGATGGAGGTAGATATGTATAGGGGTAAGGTGACAGGGATACTGGAGTGATGGAGGTAGATATGTATATAGGGGTAAGGTGACAGGGATACTGGAGTGATGGAGGTAGATATGTATAGGGGTAAGGTGACAGGGATACTGGAGTGATGGAGGTAGATATGTATAGGGGTAAGGTGACAGGGATACTGGAGTGATGGAGGTAGATATGTATAGGGGTAAGGTGACAGGGATACTGGAGTGATGGAGGTAGATATGTATAGGGGTAAGGTGACAGGGATACTGGAGTGATGGAGGTAGATATGTATAGGGGTAAGGTGACAGGGATACTGGAGTGATGGAGGTAGATATGTATAGGGGTAAGGTGACAGGATACTGGAGTGATGGAGGTAGATATGTATAGGGGTAAGGTGACAGGGATACTGGAGTGATGGAGGTAGATATGTATAGGGGTAAGGTGACAGGGATACTGGAGTGATGGAGGTAGATATGTATAGGGGTAAGGTGACAGGGATACTGGAGTGATGGAGGTAGATATGTATAGGGGTAAGGTGACAGGGATACTGGAGTGATGGAGGTAGATATGTATAGGGGGGTAAGGTGACAGGGATACTGGAGTGATGGAGGTAGATATGTATAGGGGTAAGGTGACAGGATACTGGAGTGATGGAGGTAGATATGTATAGGGGTAAGGTGACAGGGATACTGGAGTGATGGAGGTAGATATGTATAGGGGTAAGGTGACAGGGATACTGGAGTGATGGAGGTAGATATGTATAGGGGTAAGGTGACAGGGATACTGGAGTGATGGAGGTAGATATGTATAGGGGTAAGGTGACAGGGATACTGGAGTGATGGAGGTAGATATGTATAGGGGTAAGGTGACAGGGATACTGGAGTGATGGAGGTAGATATGTATAGGGGTAAGGTGACAGGGATACTGGAGTGATGGAGGTAGATATGTATAGGGGTAAGGTGACAGGGATACTGGAGTGATGGAGGTAGATATGTATAGGGGTAAGGTGACAGGGATACTGGAGTGATGGAGGTAGATATGTATAGGGGTAAGGTGACAGGGATACTGGAGTGATGGAGGTAGATATGTATAGGGGTAAGGTGACAGGGATACTGGAGTGATGGAGGTAGATATGTATAGGGGTAAGGTGACAGGGATACTGGAGTGATGGAGGTAGATATGTATAGGGGTAAGGTGACAGGATACTGGAGTGATGGAGGTAGATATGTATAGGGGTAAGGTGACAGGGATACTGGAGTGATGGAGGTAGATATGTATAGGGGTAAGGTGACAGGGATACTGGAGTGATGGAGGTAGATATGTATAGGGGTAAGGTGACAGGGATACTGGAGTGATGGAGGTAGATATGTATAGGGGTAAGGTGACAGGGATACTGGAGTGATGGAGGTAGATATGTATAGGGGTAAGGTGACAGGGATACTGGAGTGATGGAGGTAGATATGTATAGGGGTAAGGTGACAGGGATACTGGAGTGATGGAGGTAGATATGTATAGGGGTAAGGTGACAGGGATACTGGAGTGATGGAGGTAGATATGTATAGGGGTAAGGTGACAGGGATACTGGAGTGATGGAGGTAGATATGTATAGGGGTAAGGTGACAGGGATACTGGAGTGATGGAGGTAGATATGTATAGGGGTAAGGTGACAGGATACTGGAGTGATGGAGGTAGATATGTATAGGGGTAAGGTGACAGGGATACTGGAGTGATGGAGGTAGATATGTATAGGGGTAAGGTGACAGGGATACTGGAGTGATGGAGGTAGATATGTATAGGGGTAAGGTGACAGGGATACTGGAGTGATGGAGGTAGATATGTATAGGGGTAAGGTGACAGGGATACTGGAGTGATGGAGGTAGATATGTATAGGGGTAAGGTGACAGGGATACTGGAGTGATGGAGGTAGATATGTATAGGGGTAAGGTGACAGGGATACTGGAGTGATGGAGGTAGATATGTATAGGGGTAAGGTGACAGGGATACTGGAGTGATGGAGGTAGATATGTATAGGGGTAAGGTGACAGGGATACTGGAGTGATGGAGGTAGATATGTATAGGGGTAAGGTGACAGGGATACTGGAGTGATGGAGGTAGATATGTATAGGGGTAAGGTGACAGGGATACTGGAGTGATGGAGGTAGATATGTATAGGGGTAAGGTGACAGGGATACTGGAGTGATGGAGGTAGATATGTATAGGGGTAAGGTGACAGGGATACTGGAGTGATGGAGGTAGATATGTATAGGGGTAAGGTGACAGGGATACTGGAGTGATGGAGGTAGATATGTATAGGGGTAAGGTGACAGGGATACTGGAGTGATGGAGGTAGATATGTATAGGGGTAAGGTGACAGGGATACTGGAGTGATGGAGGTAGATATGTATAGGGGTAAGGTGACAGGGATACTGGAGTGATGGAGGTAGATATGTATAGGGGTAAGGTGACAGGGATACTGGAGTGATGGAGGTAGATATGTATAGGGGTAAGGTGACAGGGATACTGGAGTGATGGAGGTAGATATGTATAGGGGTAAGGTGACAGGGATACTGGAGTGATGGAGGTAGATATGTATAGGGGTAAGGTGACAGGGATACTGGAGTGATGGAGGTAGATATGTATAGGGGTAAGGTGACAGGGATACTGGAGTGATGGAGGTAGATATGTATAGGGGTAAGGTGACAGGGATACTGGAGTGATGGAGGTAGATATGTATAGGGGTAAGGTGACAGGGATACTGGAGTGATGGAGGTAGATATGTATAGGGGTAAGGTGACAGGGATACTGGAGTGATGGAGGTAGATATGTATAGGGGTAAGGTGACAGGGATACTGGAGTGATGGAGGTAGATATGTATAGGGGTAAGGTGACAGGGATACTGGAGTGATGGAGGTAGATATGTATAGGGGTAAGGTGACAGGGATACTGGAGTGATGGAGGTAGATATGTATAGGGGTAAGGTGACAGGGATACTGGAGTGATGGAGGTAGATATGTATAGGGGTAAGGTGACAGGGATACTGGAGTGATGGAGGTAGATATGTATAGGGGTAAGGTGACAGGGATACTGGAGTGATGGAGGTAGATATGTATAGGGGTAAGGTGACAGGGATACTGGAGTGATGGAGGTAGATATGTATAGGGGTAAGGTGACAGGGATACTGGAGTGATGGAGGTAGATATGTATAGGGGGTAAGGTGACAGGGATACTGGAGTGATGGAGGTAGATATGTATAGGGGTAAGGTGACAGGGATACTGGAGTGATGGAGGTAGATATGTATAGGGGTAAGGTGACAGGGATACTGGAGTGATGGAGGTAGATATGTATAGGGGTAAGGTGACAGGGATACTGGAGTGATGGAGGTAGATATGTATAGGGGTAAGGTGACAGGGATACTGGAGTGATGGAGGTAGATATGTATAGGGGTAAGGTGACAGGGATACTGGAGTGATGGAGGTAGATATGTATAGGGGTAAGGTGACAGGGATACTGGAGTGATGGAGGTAGATATGTATAGGGGTAAGGTGACAGGGATACTGGAGTGATGGAGGTAGATATGTATAGGGGTAAGGTGACAGGGATACTGGAGTGATGGAGGTAGATATGTATAGGGGTAAGGTGACAGGGATACTGGAGTGATGGAGGTAGATATGTATAGGGGTAAGGTGACAGGGATACTGGAGTGATGGAGGTAGATATGTATAGGGGTAAGGTGACAGGGAGACTGGAGTGATGGAGGTAGATATGTATAGGGGTAAGGTGACAGGGATACTGGAGTGATGGAGGTAGATATGTATAGGGGTAAGGTGACAGGGATACTGGAGTGATGGAGGTAGATATGTATAGGGGTAAGGTGACAGGGATACTGGAGTGATGGAGGTAGATATGTATAGGGGTAAGGTGACAGGGATACTGGAGTGATGGAGGTAGATATGTATAGGGGTAAGGTGACAGGGATACTGGAGTGATGGAGGTAGATATGTATAGGGGTAAGGTGACAGGGATACTGGAGTGATGGAGGTAGATATGTATAGGGGTAAGGTGACAGGGATACTGGAGTGATGGAGGTAGATATGTATAGGGGTAAGGTGACAGGGATACTGGAGTGATGGAGGTAGATATGTATAGGGGTAAGGTGACAGGGATACTGGAGTGATGGAGGTAGATATGTATAGGGGTAAGGTGACAGGGATACTGGAGTGATGGAGGTAGATATGTATAGGGGTAAGGTGACAGGGATACTGGAGTGATGGAGGTAGATATGTATAGGGGTAAGGTGACAGGGATACTGGAGTGATGGAGGTAGATATGTATAGGGTAAGGTGACAGGGATACTGGAGTGATGGAGGTAGATATGTATAGGGGTAAGGTGACAGGGATAGTGGAGTGATGGAGGTAGATATGTATAGGGGTAAGGTGACAGGGATACTGGAGTGATGGAGGTAGATATGTATAGGGGTAAGGTGACAGGGATACTGGAGTGATGGAGGTAGATATGTATAGGGGTAAGGTGACAGGGATACTGGAGTGATGGAGGTAGATATGTATAGGGGTAAGGTGACAGGGATACTGGAGTGATGGAGGTAGATATGTATAGGGGTAAGGTGACAGGGATACTGGAGTGATGGAGGTAGATATGTATAGGGGTAAGGTGACAGGGATACTGGAGTGATGGAGGTAGATATGTATAGGGGTAAGGTGACAGGATACTGGAGTGATGGAGGTAGATATGTATAGGGGTAAGGTGACAGGGATACTGGAGTGATGGAGGTAGATATGTATAGGGGTAAGGTGACAGGGATACTGGAGTGATGGAGGTAGATATGTATAGGGGTAAGGTGACAGGGATACTGGAGTGATGGAGGTAGATATGTATAGGGGTAAGGTGACAGGGATACTGGAGTGATGGAGGTAGATATGTATAGGGTAAGGTGACAGGGATACTGGAGTGATGGAGGTAGATATGTATAGGGGTAAGGTGACAGGGATACTGGAGTGATGGAGGTAGATATGTATAGGGGTAAGGTGACAGGGATACTGGAGTGATGGAGGTAGATATGTATAGGGGTAAGGTGACAGGGATACTGGAGTGATGGAGGTAGATATGTATAGGGTAAGGTGACAGGGATACTGGAGTGATGGAGGTAGATATGTATAGGGGTAAGGTGACAGGGATACTGGAGTGATGGAGGTAGATATGTATAGGGGTAAGGTGACAGGGATACTGGAGTGATGGAGGTAGATATGTATAGGGGTAAGGTGACAGGGATACTGGAGTGATGGAGGTAGATATGTATAGGGGTAAGGTGACAGGGATACTGGAGTGATGGAGGTAGATATGTATAGGGGTAAGGTGACAGGGATACTGGAGTGATGGAGGTAGATATGTATAGGGGTAAGGTGACAGGGATACTGGAGTGATGGAGGTAGATATGTATAGGGGTAAGGTGACAGGGATACTGGAGTGATGGAGGTAGATATGTATAGGGGTAAGGTGACAGGGATACTGGAGTGATGGAGGTAGATATGTATAGGGGTAAGGTGACAGGGATACTGGAGTGATGGAGGTAGATATGTATAGGGGTAAGGTGACAGGGATACTGGAGTGATGGAGGTAGATATGTATAGGGGTAAGGTGACAGGGATACTGGAGTGATGGAGGTAGATATGTATAGGGTAAGGTGACAGGGATACTGGAGTGATGGAGGTAGATATGTATAGGGGTAAGGTGACAGGGATACTGGAGTGATGGAGGTAGATATGTATAGGGGTAAGGTGACAGGGATACTGGAGTGATGGAGGTAGATATGTATAGGGGTAAGGTGACAGGGATACTGGAGTGATGGAGGTAGATATGTATAGGGGTAGGTGACAGGGATACTGGAGTGATGGAGGTAGATATGTATAGGGGTAAGGTGACAGGGATACTGGAGTGATGGAGGTAGATATGTATAGGGGTAAGGTGACAGGGATACTGGAGTGATGGAGGTAGATATGTATAGGGGTAAGGTGACAGGGATACTGGAGTGATGGAGGTAGATATGTATAGGGGTAAGGTGACAGGGATACTGGAGTGATGGAGGTAGATATGTATAGGGGTAAGGTGACAGGGATACTGGAGTGATGGAGGTAGATATGTATAGGGGTAAGGTGACAGGGATACTGGAGTGATGGAGGTAGATATGTATAGGGGTAAGGTGACAGGGATACTGGAGTGATGGAGGTAGATATGTATAGGGGTAAGGTGACAGGGATACTGGAGTGATGGAGGTAGATATGTATAGGGGTAAGGTGACAGGGATACTGGAGTGATGGAGGTAGATATGTATAGGGGTAAGGTGACAGGGATACTGGAGTGATGGAGGTAGATATGTATAGGGGTAAGGTGACAGGATACTGGAGGTGATATGTATAGGGGTAAGGTGACAATATGGAGTATAGGTAGATATGTATAGGGGTAAGGTGACAGGGATACTGGAGTGATGGAGGTAGATATGTATAGGGGTAAGGTGACAGGAGATACTGGATGTGATATGGAGGTATATGTATAGGAGTAAGGTGACAGGGATACTGGAGTGATGGAGGTAGATATGTATAGGGGTAAGGTGACAGGGATACTGGAGTGATGGAGGTAGATATGTATAGGGGTAAGGTGACAGGGATACTGGAGTGATGGAGGTAGATATGTATAGGGGTAAGGTGACAGGGATACTGGAGTGATGGAGGTAGATATGTATAGGGGTAAGGTGACAGGGATACTGGAGTGATGGAGGTAGATATGTATAGGGGTAAGGTGACAGGGATACTGGAGTGATGGAGGTAGATATGTATAGGGTAAGGTGACAGGGATACTGGAGTGATGGAGGTAGATATGTATAGGGGTAAGGTGACAGGGATACTGGAGTGATGGAGGTAGATATGTATAGGGGTAAGGTGACAGGGATACTATAGGACTGATACTGGAGGATGGAGGTAGATATGTATAGGGGTAAGGTGACAGGGATACTGGAGTGATGGAGGTAGATATGTATAGGGGTAAGGTGACAGGGATACTGGAGTGATGGAGGTAGATATGTATAGGGGTAAGGTGACAGGGATACTGGAGTGATGGAGGTAGATATGTATAGGGGTAAGGTGACAGGAGACTGGAGTGATGGAGGTAGATATGTATAGGGGTAAGGTGACAGGGATACTGGAGTGATGGAGGTAGATATGTATAGGGGTAAGGTGACAGGGATACTGGAGTGATGGAGGTAGATATGTATAGGGGTAAGGTGACAGGGATACTGGAGTGATGGAGGTAGATATGTATAGGGGTAAGGTGACAGGGATACTGGAGTGATGGAGGTAGATATGCATAAAAAGGTGACAGGAGACTGGAGTGATGGAGGTAGATATGTATAGGGGTAAGGTGACAGGGATACTGGAGTGATGGAGGTAGATATGTATAGGGTAAGGTGACAGGGATACTGGAGTGATGGAGGTAGATATGTATAGGGGTAAGGAGGTGACAGGGATACTGGAGTGATGGAGGTAGATATGTATAGGGGTAAGGTGACAGGGAGACTGGAGTGAAGGTAGATATGTATAGGGGTAAGGTGACAGGGAGACTGGAGTGATGGAGGTAGATATGTATAGGGGTAAGGTGACAGGGATACTGGAGTGATGGAGGTAGATATGTATAGGGGTAAGGTGACAGGGATACTGGAGTGATGGAGGTAGATATGTATAGGGGTAAGGTGACAGGGATACTGGAGTGATGGAGGTAGATATGTATAGGGGTAAGGTGACAGGGATACTGGAGTGATGGAGGTAGATATGTATAGGGGTAAGGTGACAGGGAGACTGGAGTGATGGAGGTAGATATGTATAGGGGTAAGGTGACAGGGATACTGGAGTGATGGAGGTAGATATGTATAGGGGTAAGGTGACAGGATACTGGAGTGATGGAGGTAGATATGTATAGGGGTAAGGTGACAGGGATACTGGAGTGATGGAGGTAGATATGTATAGGGGTAAGGTGACAGGGATACTGGAGTGATGGAGGTAGATATGTATAGGGGTAAGGAGACAGGGATACTGGAGTGATGGAGGTAGATATGTATAGGGGTAAGGTGACAGGGATACTGGAGTGATGGAGGTAGATATGTATAGGGGTAAGGTGACAGGGATACTGGAGTGATGGAGGTAGATATGTATAGGGGTAAGGTGACAGGGACAGGGATACTGGAGACTGATGATGGAGGTAGATATGTATAGGGGTAAGGTGACAGGAGACTGGAGTGATGGAGGTAGATATATATATAAAGGAGACAAGAGACTGGAGGATGGAGAGATACTAGTATAGGGTAAATGACAATATGGAGTGATGGAGGTAGATATGTATAGGGGTAAGGTGACAGGGATACTGGAGTGATGGAGGTAGATATGTATAGGGGTAAGGTGACAGGGATACTGGAGTGATGGAGGTAGATATGTATAGGGGTAAGGTGACAGGGATACTGGAGTGATGGAGGTAGATATGTATAGGGGTAAGGTGACAGGGAGACTGGAGTGATGGAGGTAGATATGTATAGGGGTAAGGTGACAGGGATACTGGAGTGATGGAGGTAGATATGTATAGGGGTAAGGTGACAGGGATACTGGAGTGATGGAGGTAGATATGTATAGGGGTAAGGTGACAGGGATACTGGAGTGATGGAGGTAGATATGTATAGGGGTAAGGAGACAGGGATACTGGAGTGATGGAGGTAGATATGTATAGGGGTAAGGTGACAGGGATACTGGAGTGATGGAGGTAGATATGTATAGGGGTAAGGTGACAGGGATACTGGAGTGATGGAGGTAGATATGTATAGGGGGTAAGGACTGGAGGGATACATGGAGTGATGGAGGTAGATATGTATAGGGGTAAGGTGACAGGGAGACTGGAGTGATGGAGGTAGATATGTATAGGGGTAAGGTGACAGGGATACTGGAGTGATGGAGGTAGATATGTATAGGGGTAAGGTGACAGGGAGACTGGAGTGATGGAGGTAGATATGTATAGGGGTAAGGAGACAGGGAGACTGGAGTGATGGAGGTAGATATGTATAGGGGTAAGGAGACAGGGAGACTGGAGTGATGGAGGTAGATATGTATAGGGAAGGTGACAGGGACTGGAGTGATGGAGGTAGATATGTATAGGGGTAAGGTGACAGGGATACTGGAGTGATGGAGTAGATATGTATAGGGGTAAGGTGACAGATACTGGAGTATGGAGGTGACAGGGATACTGGAGTGATGGAGGTAGATATGTATAGGGGTAAGGTGACAGGGAGACTGGAGTGATGGAGGTAGATATGTATAGGGGTAAGGTGACAGGGATACTGGAGTGATGGATATGTATAGGGTAGATATGGAGGTATATGTATAGGGGTAAGGTGACAGGGATACTGGAGTGATGGAGGTAGATATGTATAGGGGTAAGGTGACAGGGATACTGGAGTGATGGAGGTAGATATGTATAGGGGTAAGGTGACAGGGAGACTGGAGTGATGGAGGTAGATATGTATAGGGTAAGGTGACAGGATACTGGAGTGATGGAGGTAGATATGTATAGGGGTAAGGTGACAGGGATACTGGAGTGATGGAGGTAGATATGTATAGGGGTAAGGTGACAGGGATACTGGAGTGATGGAGGTAGATATGTATAGGGGTAAGGTGACAGGGATACTGGAGTGATGGAGGTAGATATGTATAGGGGTAAGGTGACAGGGATACTGGAGTGATGGAGGTAGATATGTATAGGGGTAAGGTGACAGGGATACTGGAGTGATGGAGGTAGATATGTATAGGGGTAAGGAGACAGGGATACTGGAGTGATAGAGGTAGATATGTATAGGGGTAAGGTGACAGGGAGACTGGAGTGATGGAGGTAGATATGTATAGGGTAAGGTGACAGGGATACTGGAGTGATGGAGGTAGATATGTATAGGGGTAAGGTGACAGGGAGACTGGAGTGATGGAGGTAGATATGTATAGGGGTAAGGTGACAGGGATACTGGAGTGATGGAGGTAGATATGTATAGGGGTAAGGTGACAGGGATACTGGAGTGATGGAGGTAGATATGTATAGGGGTAAGGTGACAGGGAGACTGGAGTGATGGAGGTAGATATGTATAGGGGTAAGGTGACAGGGATACTGGAGTGATGGAGGTAGATATGTATAGGGGTAAGGTGACAGGGATACTGGAGTGATGGAGGTAGATATGTATAGGGGTAAGGTGACAGGAGACTGGAGTGATGGAGGTAGATATGTATAGGAGTAAGGTGACAGGGATACTGGAGTGATGGAGGTAGATATGTATAGGGGTAAGGTGACAGGGATACTGGAGTGATGGAGGTAGATATGTATATAGGGTAAGGTGACAGGGATACTGGAGTGATGGAGGTAGATATGTATAGGGGTAAGGTGACAGGGATACTGGAGTGATGGAGGTAGATATGTATAGGGGTAAGGTGACAGGATACTGGAGTGATGGAGGTAGATATGTATAGGGGTAAGGTGACAGGGAGACTGGAGTGATGGAGGTAGATATGTATAGGGGTAAGGTGACAGGGATACTGGAGTGATGGAGGTAGATATGTATAGGGGTAAGGTGACAGGGAGACTGGAGTGATGGAGGTAGATATGTATAGGGGTAAGGTGACAGGGAGACTGGAGTGATGGAGGTAGATATGTATAGGGGTAAGGTGACAGGGATACTGGAGTGATGGAGGTAGATATGTATAGGGGTAAGGAGACAGGGATACTGGAGTGATGGAGGTAGATATGTATAGGGGTAAGGTGACAGGGATACTGGAGTGATGGAGGTAGATATGTATAGGGGTAAGGTGACAGGGATACTGGAGTGATGGAGGTAGATATGTATAGGGGTAAGGTGACAGGGATACTGGAGTGATGGAGGTAGATATGTATAGGGGTAAGGAGACAGGGAGACTGGAGTGATGGAGGTAGATATGTATAGGGGTAAGGTGACAGGGATACTGGAGTGATGGAGGTAGATATGTATAGGGGTAAGGTGACAGGGAGACTGGAGTGATGGAGGTAGATATGGAGGGGTAAGGAGACAGGGAGACTGATATGGAGGTAGATATGTATAGGGTAAGGTGACAGGGATACTGGAGTGATGGAGGTAGATATGTATAGGGGTAAGGTGACAGGGATACTGGAGTGATGGAGGTAGATATGTATAGGGGTAAGGTGACAGGGATACTGGAGTGATGGAGGTAGATATGTATAGGGGTAAGGTGACAGGGATACTGGAGTGATGGAGGTAGATATGTATAGGGGTAAGGTGACAGGGAGACTGGAGTGATGGAGGTAGATATGTATAGGGGTAAGGTGACAGGGATACTGGAGTGATGGAGGTAGATATGTATAGGGGTATGGTGACAGGGATACTGGAGTGATGGAGGTAGATATGTATAGGGGTAAGGTGACAGGGATACTGGAGTGATGGAGGTAGATATGTATAGGGGTAAGGTGACAGGGATACTGGAGTGATGGAGGTAGATATGTATAGGGGTAAGGTGACAGGGAGACTGGAGTGATGGAGGTAGATATGTATAGGGGTAAGGTGACAGGGAGACTGGAGTGATGGAGGTAGATATGTATAGGGGTAAGGTGACAGGGATACTGGAGTGATGGAGGTAGATATGTATAGGGGTAAGGTGACAGGGATACTGGAGTGATGGAGGTAGATATGTATAGGGGTAAGGTGACAGGGACTGGAGTGATGGAGGTAGATATGTATAGGGTAAGGTGACAGGGATACTGGAGTGATGGAGGTAGATATGTATAGGGGTAAGGTGACAGGGAGACTGGAGTGATGGAGGTAGATATGTATAGGGGTAAGGTGACAGGGATACTGGAGTGATGGAGGTAGATATGTATAGGGGTAAGGTGACAGGGATACTGGAGTGATGGAGGTAGATATGTATAGGGGTAAGGTGACAGGGATACTGGAGTGATGGAGGTAGATATGTATAGGGGTAAGGTGACAGGGATACTGGAGTGATGGAGGTAGATATGTATAGGGGTAAGGTGACAGGGAGACTGGAGTGATGGAGGTAGATATGTATAGAGTAAGGTGACAGGGAGACTGGAGTGATGGAGGTAGATATGTATAGGGGTAAGGTGACAGGGAGACTGGAGTGATGGAGGTAGATATGTATAGGGGTAAGGTGACAGGGATACTGGAGTGATGGAGGTAGATATGTATAGGGGTAAGGTGACAGGGATACTGGAGTGATGGAGGTAGATATGTATAGGGGTAAGGTGACAGGGATACTGGAGTGATGGAGGTAGATATGTATAGGGGTAAGGTGACAGGGATACTGGAGTGATGGAGGTAGATATGTATAGGGGTAAGGTGACAGGGATACTGGAGTGATGGAGGTAGATATGTATAGGGTAAGGTGACAGGGATACTGGAGTGATGGAGGTAGATATGTATAGGGGTAAGGTGACAGGGAGACTGGAGTGATGGAGGTAGATATGTATAGGGGTAAGGTGACAGGGATACTGGAGTGATGGAGGTAGATATGTATAGGGGTAAGGTGACAGGGATACTGGAGTGATGGAGGTAGATATGTATAGGGGTAAGGTGACAGGGATACTGGAGTGATGGAGGTAGATATGTATAGGGTAAGGTGACAGGGATACTGGAGTGATGGAGGTAGATATGTATAGGGGTAAGGTGACAGGGAGACTGGAGTGATGGAGGTAGATATGTATAGGGGTAAGGTGACAGGGATACTGGAGTGATGGAGGTAGATATGTATAGGGGTAAGGTGACAGGGATACTGGAGTGATGGAGGTAGATATGTATAGGGGTAAGGTGACAGGGATACTGGAGTGATGGAGGTAGATATGTATAGGGGTAAGGTGACAGGGATACTGGAGTGATGGAGGTAGATATGTATAGGGGTAAGGTGACAGGGATACTGGAGTGATGGAGGTAGATATGTATAGGGGTAAGGTGACAGGGATACTGGAGTGATGGAGGTAGATATGTATAGGGGTAAGGTGACAGGGATACTGGAGTGATGGAGGTAGATATGTATAGGGTAAGGTGACAGGGATACTGGAGTGATGGAGGTAGATATGTATAGGGGTAAGGTGACAGGGAGACTGGAGTGATGGAGGTAGATATGTATAGGGGTAAGGTGACAGGGATACTGGAGTGATGGAGGTAGATATGTATAGGGGTAAGGTGACAGGGATACTGGAGTGATGGAGGTAGATATGTATAGGGGTAAGGTGACAGGATACTGGAGTGATGGAGGTAGATATGTATAGGGGAAGTAAGGTGACATGGAGATACTGGAGTGATGGAGGTAGATATGTATAGGGGTAAGGTGACAGGGATACTGGTGATGGAGGTAGATGGAGGTAGATATGTATAGGTATAGGTAAGGTGACAGGGATACTGGAGTGATGGAGGTAGATATGTATAGGGGTAAGGTGACAGGATACTGGAGTGATGGAGGTAGATATGTATAGGGGTAAGGTGACAGGGAGACTGGAGTGATGGAGGTAGATATGTATAGGGGTAAGGTGACAGGGATACTGGAGTGATGGAGGTAGATATGTATAGGGGTAAGGTGACAGGGATACTGGAGTGATGGAGGTAGATATGTATAGGGGTAAGGTGACAGGGATACTGGAGTGATGGAGGTAGATATGTATAGGGGTAAGGTGACAGGGATACTGGAGTGATGGAGGTAGATATGTATAGGGGTAAGGTGACAGGGATACTGGACTGGAGTGATGGAGGTAGATATGTATAGGGGTAAGGTGACAGGGATACTGGAGTGATGGAGGTAGATATGTATAGGGGTAAGGTGACAGGGATACTGGAGTGATGGAGGTAGATATGTATAGGGGTAAGGTGACAGGGATACTGGAGTGATGGAGGTAGATATGTATAGGGGTAAGGTGACAGGGATACTGGAGTGATGGAGGTAGATATGTATAGGGGTAAGGTGACAGGGATACTGGAGTGATGGAGGTAGATATGTATAGGGGTAAGGTGACAGGGATACTGGAGTGATGGAGGTAGATATGTATAGGGGTAAGGTGACAGGGATACTGGAGTGATGGAGGTAGATATGTATAGGGGTAAGGTGACAGGATACTGGAGTGATGGAGGTAGATATGTATAGGGGTAAGGTGACAGGGATACTGGAGTGATGGAGGTAGATATGTATAGGGGTAAGGAGACAGGGATACTGGAGTGATGGAGGTAGATATGTATAGGGGTAAGGTGACAGGGATACTGGAGTGATGGAGGTAGATATGTATAGGGGTAAGGTGACAGGGATACTGGAGTGATGGAGGTAGATATGTATAGGGGTAAGGTGACAGGGATACTGGAGTGATGGAGGTAGATATGTATAGGGGTAAGGTGACAGGGATACTGGAGTGATGGAAGGTAGATATGTATAGGGGTATGTATAGGTGACAGGGATACTGGAGTGATGGAGGTAGATATGTATAGGGGTAAGGTGACAGGGATACTGGAGTGATGGAGGTAGATATGTATAGGGGTAAGGTGACAGGGATACTGGAGTGATGGAGGTAGATATGTATAGGGGTAAGGTGACAGGGATACTGGAGTGATGGAGGTAGATATGTATAGGGGTAAGGTGACAGGGATACTGGAGTGATGGAGGTAGATATGTATAGGGGTAAGGTGACAGGGATACTGGAGTGATGGAGGTAGATATGTATAGGGGTAAGGTGACAGGGATACTGGAGTGATGGAGGTAGATATGTATAGGGGTAAGGTGACAGGGATACTGGAGTGATGGAGGTAGATATGTATAGGGGTAAGGTGACAGGGATACTGGAGTGATGGAGGTAGATATGTATAGGGGTAAGGTGACAGGGATACTGGAGTGATGGAGGTAGATATGTATAGGGTAAGGTGACAGGGATACTGGAGTGATGGAGGTAGATATGTATAGGGGTAAGGTGACAGGGATACTGGAGTGATGGAGGTAGATATGTATAGGGGTAAGGTGACAGGGATACTGGAGTGATGGAGGTAGATATGTATAGGGGTAAGGTGACAGGGATACTGGAGTGATGGAGGTAGATATGTATAGGGGTAAGGTGACAGGGATACTGGAGTGATGGAGGTAGATATGTATAGGGGTAAGGTGACAGGACTGGGGATGGAGGTACTATGTATAGATGGAGGAGTATATGTATAGGGGTAAGGTGACAGGGATACTGGAGTGATGGAGGTAGATATGTATAGGGGTAAGGTGACAGGGATACTGGAGTGATGGAGGTAGATATGTATAGGGGTAAGGTGACAGGGATACTGGAGTGATGGAGGTAGATATGTATAGGGGTAAGGTGACAGGGATACTGGAGTGATGGAGGTAGATATGTATAGGGGTAAGGTGACAGGGATACTGGAGTGATGGAGGTAGATATGTATAGGGGTAAGGTGACAGGGATACTGGAGTGATGGAGGTAGATATGTATAGGGGTAAGGTGACAGGGATACTGGAGTGATGGAGGTAGATATGTATAGGGGTAAGGTGACAGGGATACTGGAGTGATGGAGGTAGATATGTATAGGGGTAAGGTGACAGGGATACTGGAGTGATGGAGGTAGATATGTATAGGGGTAAGGTGACAGGGATACTGGAGTGATGGAGGTAGATATGTATAGGGGTAAGGTGACAGGGATACTGGAGTGATGGAGGTAGATATGTATAGGGGTAAGGTGACAGGGATACTGGAGTGATGGAGGTAGATATGTATAGGGGTAAGGTGACAGGGATACTGGAGTGATGGAGGTAGATATGTATAGGGGTAAGGTGACAGGGATACTGGAGTGATGGAGGTAGATATGTATAGGGGTAAGGTGACAGGGATACTGGAGTGATGGAGGTAGATATATTTATGGAGGGGTAAGGTGACAGAGATACTGGAGTGATGGAGGTAGATATGTATAGGGGTAAGGTGACAGGGATACTGGAGTGATGGAGGTAGATATGTATAGGGAAAGGTGACAGGGATACTGGAGTGATGGAGGTAGATATGTATAGGGGTAAGGTGACAGGGATACTGGAGTGATGGAGGTAGATATGTATAGGGGTAGGTGACAGGGATACTGGAGTGATGGAGGTAGATATGTATAGGGGTAAGGTGACAGGGATACTGGAGTGATGGAGGTAGATATGTATAGGGGTAAGGTGACAGGGATACTGGAGTGATGGAGGTAGATATGTATAGGGATATGTAAGGTGACAGGGATACTGGAGTGATGGAGGTAGATATAGATATGTATAGGGTAAGGTGACAGGGATACTGGAGTGATGGAGGTAGATATGTATAGGGGTAAGGTGACAGGATACTGGAGTGATGGAGGTAGATATGTATAGGGGTAAGGTGACAGGGATACTGGAGTGATGGAGGTAGATATGTATAGGGGTAAGGTGACAGGGATACTGGAGTGATGGAGGTAGATATGTATAGGGGTAAGGTGACAGGATACTGGAGTGATGGAGGTAGATATGTATAGGGGTAAGGTGACAGGGATACTGGAGTGATGGAGGTAGATATGTATAGGGGTAAGGTGACAGGGATACTGGAGTGATGGAGGTAGATATGTATAGGGGTAAGGTGACAGGGATACTGGAGTGATGGAGGTAGATATGTATAGGGGTAAGGTGACAGGGATACTGGAGTGATGGAGGTAGATATGTATAGGGTAAGGTGACAGGGATACTGGAGTGATGGAGGTAGATATGTATAGGGGTAAGGTGACAGGGATACTGGAGTGATGGAGGTAGATATGTATAGGGGTAAGGTGACAGAGATACTGGAGTGATGGAGGTAGATATGTATAGGGGTAAGGTGACAGGGATACTGGAGTGATGGAGGTAGATATGTATAGGGGTAAGGTGACAGGGATACTGGAGTGATGGAGGTAGATATGTATAGGGGTAAGGTGACAGGGATACTGGAGTGATGGAGGTAGATATGTATAGGGGTAAGGTGACAGGGATACTGGAGTGATGGAGGTAGATATGTATAGGGGTAAGGTGACAGGGATACTGGAGTGATGGAGGTAGATATGTATAGGGGTAAGGTGACAGGGATACTGGAGTGATGGAGGTAGATATGTATAGGGGTAAGGTGACAGGGATACTGGAGTGATGGAGGTAGATATGTATAGGGGTAAGGTGACAGGGATACTGGAGTGATGGAGGTAGATATGTATAGGGGTAAGGTGACAGGGATACTGGAGTGATGGAGGTAGATATGTATAGGGGTAAAGGTGACAGGGATACTGGAGTGATGGAGGTAGATATGTATAGGGGTAAGGTGACAGGGATACTGGAGTGATGGAGGTAGATATGTATAGGGGTAAGGTGACAGGGATACTGGAGTGATGGAGGTAGATATGTATAGGGGGTAAGGTGACAGGGATACTGGAGTGATGGAGGTAGATATGTATAGGGGTAAGGTGACAGGGATACTGGAGTGATGGAGGTAGATATGTATAAGGTGACAGGGATACTGGAGGGGTAGATATGTATAGGGGTAAGGTGACAGGGATACTGGAGTGATGGAGGTAGATATGTATAGGGGTAAGGTGACAGGGATACTGGAGTGATGGAGGTAGATATGTATAGGGGTAAGGTGACAGGGATACTGGAGTGATGGAGGTAGATATGTATAGGGGTAAGGTGACAGGGATACTGGAGTGATGGAGGTAGATATGTATAGGGGTAAGGTGACAGGGATACTGGAGTGATGGAGGTAGATATGTATAGGGTAAGGTGACAGGGATACTGGAGTGATGGAGGTAGATATGTATAGGGGTAAGGTGACAGGGATACTGGAGTGATGGAGGTAGATATGTATAGGGGTAAGGTGACAGGGATACTGGAGTGATGGAGGTAGATATGTATAGGGGTAAGGTGACAGGGATACTGGAGTGATGGAGGTAGATATGTATAGGGGTAAGGTGACAGGGATACTGGAGTGATGGAGGTAGATATGTATAGGGGTAAGGTGACAGGGATACTGGAGTGATGGAGGTAGATATGTATAGGGGTAAGGTGACAGGGATACTGGAGTGATGGAGGTAGATATGTATAGGGTAAGGTGACAGGGATACTGGAGTGATGGAGGTAGATATGTATAGGGTAAGGTGACAGGGATACTGGAGTGATGGAGGTAGATATGTATAGGGGTAAGGTGACAGGGATACTGGAGTGATGGAGGTAGATATGTATAGGGGTAAGGTGACAGGGATACTGGAGTGATGGAGGTAGATATGTATAGGGGTAAGGTGACAGGGATACTGGAGTGATGGAGGTAGATATGTATAGGGGTAAGGTGACAGGGATACTGGAGTGATGGAGGTAGATATGTATAGGGGTAAGGTGACAGGGATACTGGAGTGATGGAGGTAGATATGTATAGGGGTAAGGTGACAGGGATACTGGAGTGATGGAGGTAGATATGTATAGGGGTAAGGTGACAGGGATACTGGAGTGATGGAGGTAGATATGTATAGGGGTAAGGTGACAGGGATACTGGAGTGATGGAGGTAGATATGTATAGGGGTAAGGTGACAGGGATACTGGAGTGATGGAGGTAGATATGTATAGGGGTAAGGTGACAGGGATACTGGAGTGATGGAGGTAGATATGTATAGGGGTAAGGTGACAGGGATACTGGAGTGATGGAGGTAGATATGTATAGGGGTAAGGTGACAGAGATACTGGAGTGATGGAGGTAGATATGTATTTATAGGGGTAAGGTGACAGGGATACTGGAGTGATGGAGGTAGATATGTATTTAGGGGTAAGGTGACAGAGATACTGGAGTGATGGAGGTAGATATGTATTTAGGGGTAAGGTGACAGGGATACTGGAGTGATGGAGGTAGATATGTATAGGGGTAAGGTGACAGAGATACTGGAGTGATGGAGGTAGATATAGTATTTATAGGGGTAAGGTGACAGGGATACTGGAGTGATGGAGGTAGATATGTATAGGGGTAAGGTGACAGAGATACTGGAGTGATGGAGGTAGATATGTATAGGGGTAAGGTGACAGGGATACTGGAGTGATGGAGGTAGATATGTATAGGGGTAAGGTGACAGGGATACTGGAGTGATGGAGGTAGATATGTATAGGGGTACAGAGATACTGGAGTGATGGAGGTAGATATATTTATAGGGGTAAGGTGACAGAGATACTGGAGTGATGGAGGTAGATATGTATAGGGGTAAGGTGACAGACTGGAGTGATGGAGGTAGATATGTATAGGGGAAGGTGACAGTGACTGGAGTGATGGAGGTAGATATGTATAGGGGTAAGGTGACAGAGATACTGGAGTGATGGAGGTAGATATGTATAGGGGTAAGGTGACAGAGATACTGGAGTGATGGAGGTAGATATGTATAGGGGTAAGGTGACAGAGATACTGGAGTGATGGAGGTAGATATGTATAGGGGTAAGGTGACAGGAGATACTGGAGTGATGGAGGTAGATATGTATAGGGGTAAGGTGACAGAGATACTGGAGTGATGGAGGTAGATATGTATAGGGGTAAGGTGACAGAGATACTGGAGTGATGGAGGTAGATATGTATAGGGGTAAGGTGACAGAGATACTGGAGTGATGGAGGTAGATATGTATAGGGGTAAGGTGACAGGGATACTGGAGTGATGGAGGTAGATATGTATAGGGGTAAGGTGACAGGGATACTGGAGTGATGGAGGTAGATATGTATAGGGGTAAGGTGACAGGGATACTGGAGTGATGGAGGTAGATATGTATAGGGGTAAGGTGACAGGGATACTGGAGTGATGGAGGTAGATATGTATAGGGGTAAGGTGACAGAGATACTGGAGTGATGGAGGTAGATATGTATAGGGGTAAGGTGACAGGGATACTGGAGTGATGGAGGTAGATATGTATAGGGGTAAGGTGACAGGGATACTGGAGTGATGGAGGTAGATATGTATAGGGGTAAGGTGACAGAGATACTGGAGTGATGGAGGTAGATATGTATAGGGGTAAGGTGACAGGGATACTGGAGTGATGGAGGTAGATATGTATAGGGGTAAGGTGACAGGGATACTGGAGTGATGGAGGTAGATATGTATAGGGGTAAGGTGACAGGGATACTGGAGTGATGGAGGTAGATATGTATAGGGGTAAGGTGACAGGGATACTGGAGTGATGGAGGTAGATACAGTATTTATAGGGGTAAGGTGACAGAGATACTGGAGTGATGGAGGTAGATATGTATAGGGGTAAGGTGACAGAGATACTGGAGTGATGGAGGTAGATATGTATAGGGGTAAGGTGACAGGGATACTGGAGTGATGGAGGTAGATATGTATAGGGGTAAGGTGACAGGATACTGGAGTGATGGAGGTAGATATGTATAGGGGTAAGGTGACAGAGATACTGGAGTGATGGAGGTAGATATGTATAGGGGTAAGGTGACAGGGATACTGGAGTGATGGAGGTAGATATGTATAGGGGTAAGGTGACAGGGATACTGGAGTGATGGAGGTAGATATGTATAGGGGTAAGGTGACAGGGATACTGGAGTGATGGAGGTAGATATGTATAGGGGTAAGGTGACAGAGATACTGGAGTGATGGAGGTAGATATGTATAGGGGTAAGGTGACAGGGATACTGGAGTGATGGAGGTAGATATGTATAGGGGTAAGGTGACAGGGATACTGGAGTGATGGAGGTAGATATGTATAGGGGTAAGGTGACAGGGATACTGGAGTGATGGAGGTAGATATGTATAGGGGTAAGGTGACAGGGATACTGGAGTGATGGAGGTAGATATGTATAGGGGTAAGGTGACAGGGATACTGGAGTGATGGAGGTAGATATGTATAGGGGTAAGGTGACAGGGATACTGGAGTGATGGAGGTAGATATGTATAGGGGTAAGGTGACAGGGATACTGGAGTGATGGAGGTAGATATGTATTTAGGGGTAAGGTGACAGAGATACTGGAGTGATGGTAGATATGTATAGGGGTAAGGTGACAGGGATACTGGAGTGATGGAGGTAGATATGTATAGGGGTAAGGTGACAGAGATACTGGAGTGATGATGAGGTAGATATGAGGTAGATATGTATAGGGGTAAGGTGACAGGGATACTGGAGTGATGGAGGTAGATATGTATTTAGGGGTAAGGTGACAGAGATACTGGAGTGATGGAGGTAGATATGTATAGGGGTAAGGTGACAGAGATACTGGAGTGATGGAGGTAGATATGTATAGGGGTAAGGTGACAGGGATACTGGAGTGATGGAGGTAGATATGTATAGGGGTAAGGTGACAGGGATACTGGAGTGATGGAGGTAGATATGTATAGGGGTAAGGTGACAGGGATACTGGAGTGATGGAGGTAGATATGTATAGGGGTAAGGTGACAGGGATACTGGAGTGATGGAGGTAGATATGTATAGGGGTAAGGTGACAGGGATACTGGAGTGATGGAGGTAGATATGTATAGGGGTAAGGTGACAGGGATACTGGAGTGATGGAGGTAGATATGTATAGGGGTAAGGTGACAGGGATACTGGAGTGATGGAGGTAGATACAGTATTTATAGGGGTAAGGTGACAGGGATACTGGAGTGATGGAGGTAGATATGTATAGGGGTAAGGTGACAGAGATACTGGAGTGATGGAGGTAGATATGTATAGGGGTAAGGTGACAGAGATACTGGAGTGATGGAGGTAGATATGTATAGGGGTAAGGTGACAGAGATACTGGAGTGATGGAGGTAGATATGTATAGGGGTAAGGTGACAGGGATACTGGAGTGATGGAGGTAGATATGTATAGGGGTAAGGTGACAGAGATACTGGAGTGATGGAGGTAGATATGTATAGGGGTAAGGTGACAGGGATACTGGAGTGATGGAGGTAGATACAGTATTTATAGGGGTAAGGTGACAGAGATACTGGAGTGATGGAGGTAGATACAGTATTTATAGGGGTAAGGTGACAGGGATACTGGAGTGATGGAGGTAGATACAGTATTTATAGGGGTAAGGTGACAGAGATACTGGAGTGATGGAGGTAGATATGTATAGGGGTAAGGTGACAGAGATACTGGAGTGATGGAGGTAGATATGTATAGGGGTAAGGTGACAGAGATACTGGAGTGATGGAGGTAGATATGTATAGGGGTAAGGTGACAGAGATGTATGGAGTGATGGAGGTAGATATGTATAGGGGAGATAAGGTGACAGAGATACTGGAGTGATGGAGGTAGATATGTATAGGGGTAAGGTGACAGGGATACTGGAGTGATGGAGGTAGATATGTATAGGGGTAAGGTGACAGAGATACTGGAGTGATGGAGGTAGATACAGTATGTATAGGGGTAAGGTGACAGAGATACTGGAGTGATGGAGGTAGATATGTATAGGGGTAAGGTGACAGAGATACTGGAGTGATGGAGGTAGATATGTATAGGGGTAAGGTGACAGAGATACTGGAGTGATGGAGGTAGATATGTATAGGGGTAAGGTGACAGGGATACTGGAGTGATGGAGGTAGATATGTATAGGGGTAAGGTGACAGGGATACTGGAGTGATGGAGGTAGATACAGTATTTATAGGGGTAAGGTGACAGAGATACTGGAGTGATGGAGGTAGATACAGTATGTATAGGGGTAAAGTGACAGGGCATAAGGATAAAAAGAGTAGCCGCAGCGTATATGATAATTTTATGTGAATGTGTGTACGTGTGTGTAGAGTCAGTATTAATGTGTGTGAATGTTATGTGTGTGAGCATATGAAGTGAGTGTGTGTTGGAGTGTCAGTGTACTTGAGTGTGTAGAGTCCTGTGGGTGTGCATAGAAAATAAAATAGAAGGGTCAAATCAGATAGTCCGTGTATCTATTCTGTTAGCTATTTAGCGCTCTTATGGCTTGGGAATAAAGCTGTTCATGAGCCAGTTGGTGTCAGACTTGATGCACCGGTACTGCTTGCCGTGTGGAAGCAGAAAGAACAGTCTATGACTTGGGTGGCTGGAGTCTTAGATAATTTTCCGGGCCTTCCTTTCACACTGCCTGATATAGAGTTCCTGGATGGCAGGGAGCTCGATATGCTGTCTCAGTTGCAGAGGGAGGTGTTCAGTCCCAGGGTCCTAAGCTTGGAGGGGACAATGGTGTTGAATGAAATTCTTTGGATCTGTTTGGGCAGTATGCAACTTGAAGTGGGTCTAGGGTGTCAGGGAAGATGGAGATGATGTGAGCCATGACCAGCCTCTCAAAGACCAGCCTCTCAAAGTCCAGCCTCTCAAAGACAGATGTAAGTGCTACAGGGCGCTAGTCATTGTGGCAGGAAGCCTTAGAGTTCTTGGAAACAGTAAGGATGGTGATCAGTTTAAGACAGGTGGGATTTACAGACTGGGACAAGACTGGGACAGGGAGAGGTGTAAAATGACTGTGAATATGCCTGGAAAATGATTGTGATAGCACCCTGGAATAACGGCCGGCCCCACGGCCTTGTGAGTGTTGCCCTGTTGGTCTCGGAGAGTGAGATCACTCAGTCCTCTGGGTCAGTGGCTGCCCTGTTGGCCTCGGAGAGTGAGATCACTCAGTCCTCTGGGTCAGTGGCTGCCCTGTTGGCCTCGGAGAGTGAGCTCACTCAGTCCTCTGGGTCAGTGGCTGCCCTGTTGGCCTCGGAGAGTGAGATCACTCAGTCCTCTGGGTCAGTGGCTGCCCTGTTGGCCTCGGAGAGTGAGCTCACTCAGTCCTCTGGGTCAGTGGCTGCCCTGTTGGCCTCGGAGAGTGAGATCACTCAGTCCTCTGGGTCAGTGGCTGCCCTGTTGGCCTCGGAGAGTGAGCTCACCCAGTCCTCTGGGTCAGTGGCTGCCCTGTTGGCCTCGGAGAGTGAGCTCACCCAGTTCTCTGGGTCAGTGGCTGCCCTGTTGGCCTCGGAGAGTGAGATCACCCAGTCCTCTGCGTCAGTGGCTGCCCTGTTGGCCTCGGAGAGTGAGCTCACTCAGTCCTCTGGGTCAGTGGCTGCCCTGTTGGCCTCGGAGAGTGAGATCACTCAGTCCTCTGGGTCAGTGGCTGCTCTGTTGGCCTCGGAGAGTGAGATCACTCAGTCCTCTGGGTCAGTGGCTGCCCTGTTGGCCTCGGAGAGTGAGCTCACTCAGTCCTCTGGGTCAGTGGCTGCCCTGTTGGCCTCGGAGAGTGAGATCACTCAGTCCTCTGGGTCAGTGGCTGCCCTGACGCACGGCACGGTGTTGTTATTGTCGAACCTCTCATAAAATTCCTTTAGTACTTATCTTTTGAGTCCAAGCGGAAAACACTGTCTACAGTCTTCCACTAGATCAGTACATTTTCTTTCCAATCACTAAATCATGATAGTCATAATTGGATCATTATCAAAATGTGCAGAATTATGGGCAATTACTCTCCTGTTATTTATATTTCACCAAACAATATCTTACATATAAAATCAAATGTGATTCTTAATCAAACAAATTAATTAAAAATAAGCACATTTTGTGCAGGACTCATTCATCAGTATCATCACAATCCAATTCCATGTGTTCAATACATAGGCTGCTTTGCTCATGGTTTTGCCGACTTTCCATTGGTGCACAGAAAGACAATCCACAATAGAAATGAGGAAAGGTGAATACAATGGATAAAGTCAACTGATATGATTGTATAGGTGATATGAATGTATAGGTGATATGAATGTATAGGTGATATGAATGTATAGGTGATATGATTGTATAGGTGATATGAATGTATAGGTGATATTAATGTATAGGTGATATGAATGTATAGGTGATATGAATGTATAGGTGATATGAATGTATAGGTGATATGAATGTATAGGTGATATTAATGTATAGGTGATATGAATGTATAGGTGATATGAATGTATAGGTGATATGAATGTATAGGTGATATTAATGTATAGGTGATATGAATGTATAGGTGATATGAATGTATAGGTGATATGATTGTATAGGTGATATGAATGTATAGGTGATATGATTGTATAGGTGATATGAATGTATAGGTGATATGAATGTATAGGTGATATGAATGTATAGGTGATATGAATGTATAGGTGATATTAATGTATAGGTGATATGATTGTATAGGTGATATGAATGTATAGGTGATATGAATGTATAGGTGATATGAATGTATAGGTGATATGAATGTATAGGTGATATGATTGTATAGGTGATATGAATGTATAGGTGATATTAATGTATAGGTGATATGAATGTATAGGTGATATGAATGTATAGGTGATATGATTGTATAGGTGATATGAATGTATAGGTGATATGAATGTATAGGTGATATGAATGTATAGGTGATATTAATGTATAGGTGATATGAATGTATAGGTGATATGAATGTATAGGTGATATGAATGTATAGGTGATATGAATGTATAGGTGATATGAATGTATAGGTGATATTAATGTATAGGTGATATGAATGTATAGGTGATATGAATGTATAGGTGATATTAATGTATAGGTGATATGAATGTATAGGTGATATGAATGTATAGGTGATATGAATGTATAGGTGATATTAATGTATAGGTGATATGATTGTATAGGTGATATGAATGTATAGGTGATATGAATGTATAGGTGATATTAATGTATAGGTGATATGAATGTATAGGTGATATGAATGTATAGGTGATATGAATGTATAGGTGATATTAATGTATAGGTGATATGAATGTATAGGTGATATGAATGTATAGGTGATATGAATGTATAGGTGATATGAATGTATAGGTGATATGAATGTATAGGTGATATGAATGTATAGGTGATATGAATGTATAGGTGATATGAATGTATAGGTGATATGAATGTATAGGTGATATGAATGTATAGGTGATATGAATGTATAGGTGATATGAATGTATAGGTGATATGAATGTATAGGTGATATGAATGTATAGGTGATATGAATGTATAGGTGATATGAATGTATAGGTGATATGAATGTATAGGTGATATGAAGGTGATATAGGTGATATGAATGTATAGGTGATATGATTGTATAGGTGATATGAATGTATAGGTGATATGAATGTATAGGTGATATAAATGTATAGGTGATATGAATGTAGAGGTGATATTAATGTATAGGTGATATGATTGTATATGTGATATGAATGTATAGGTGATATGAATGTATAGGTGATATTAATGTATAGGTGATATGAATGTATAGGTGATATTAATGTATAGGTGATATGAATGTATAGGCCTCAATCCACACCAAAGTAAAGCTCTATAATGGAAGGTTACAATGTCAAAGATGATTACTAAGAGTAACCCAATTTCATGTTCTACATCTCTGCATGTCTGCAATACTGCAAGAAATCATAAAAATTGGACAGTGCCCATTGCCTCGATGTTCCCCTATATTGTACATGGTATGATACTGATGAGGTGATTTTGATTTTTGTTCAGTAGTATTTACTGATTGCCGGAAACAGTGAACACATTTGCACACATTTCTCTTGTGATGAAAAAATGTGGTTAATAAAAAACACTTAACAGTGAATGTTGTTATTACTGATGGCATTTGTATCTAAAGTTTTGCTAAAGGTGGTCTAAGATGTGCAAGTCAGGTACAAAGGCAAGAGAATGATCAGAAGTTCTGTAAATGTATTTGAGCATTTGATCATTGCTTCTCTTCTATACATATACACAGATCCAAAAATTGCTTGTACATGAGTGAGAACAACTGTAAATCCAGATAGGCCCTGATAACAGCAACATCACTTAAGCCCCCTAGTTCATGGCTGCATACCGAATAGCACCCTATTCTCTATATAGTAGTGCACTAAATAGGGAATAGACTGCCATTTGGGATCCTGACCAGCTCTTTATGCCCTTGCTCATAGAGTGTTCTTTTCACACTTAGTTGCGCGGCACGTCTTAAGTGGCAACACCAACCAACTTCTGTCTACATTCACAATTGCTTCTCTCACACCCCCATCAAATAGATGGTATTGCTCATTTCCTAAGGGTTTCACTGGCACATTTTCACATTTCCTGGCTTATGCTTGGGAATACAGATCATCTGGTATTTTTATAGTGGGGCCTATTTAAAATCAGTCGATTCCCTATGCAGCAACCCAACCCCTATAATCACTATTGATAAATGTGAATAGGACAAAACCCACTGGGCACAGACATCATTTCAACATCTAGTTTTGGTTTACATTTGGTTGAGTTGCCAACTAATGTGAATTTAACGTGAAATCAACAACAAAAATGTTACCATATCATTGGATTTAGGTTCAAAGTTAGTTGAAAGTTAGTTGAACTCCATCCTGAGTGGGGACTACATTGCAGTGCTGATGCACCACTACAGCGCAGGGTTAGATCCCAGGCTGTGTCACAGCTGGCCGTGACCACATGAGCCCCATTGGGCGGTGCACAATTGGCCCAGTGTCGTCCAGGTTAAGGGTTTGGCCCAGGGGATTTCCTGGGCTCAACGTGCTCTAGCGACTCCTTGTGGCAGGCCGGGCGCCTGGAAGCTGACTTTGGTTGTCAGTTGGACAGTGTTTCCTCCAACACATTGGTGCGGCTGGTTAAGCAAGCAGTGTGTCAAGAAGCAGTGCGGCTTGGCAGGTTATGTTTTGGAGGACGCATGGCTCTCGACCTTCGACCTCTCCCGAGTCCTTTGGGAAGTTGCAGCAATGGATATCATGAAAAAGGGGGTAAAAAAAGAGTATAATAATTTTTAGACTAAATTCCCTTATGTTGATGGCTTTAAAAAAATATACGATCAGTTTTCCACATTGATTTTATGTCGTCATAGACTTTTTGCGGGGAAATGATGTGGAAACAACGTTGAGTCAACCAATTTTTGCCAAGTGGGAATTGTGCGTATAACAGTAAAATGCCTTATAATAAATAAAATATTATAAGGCCATTTTAAATAATAAAATAAAACATTGAGTTGTTAACTGAGCGAGAGTCGTGGGTATTCCCTTCAAATGCTCTTCTGATTGCTAGTTGCACTTCGACTCATGTTTGAACTTCTTCACTGTTTTATATTTCTGTGACAGTCAGTTTGCAATATGACGTCCATTCATGCAAGCTGTTTGGCTCCTGCCTAGATGGAAGGCTGGCATACAGTCTCCATTGTGCAGGCTGTGGGTCTGAGGGGATGTGACCCACTGTGTCTGGCAGGGCCGAGTGGACCAGCAATCTGCTCTTCTCGTAGGTAGTGTGAGCGTGTCTAAGAGCTCCGACGGACACATAGAGCTGTGCACAGGGTGGAGATTTGGAAAGAGAGAGAGAGAGAGAAATAATACTACTGTGCTAATGACCATTACCACACGACCTGTTTCTGATAATGCACAGACAATACAGTACATCATCCTAGCCAACTGCCACACTGATCCACACACACACACACACACACACACACACACACACACACACACACACACACACACACACACACACACACACACACACACACACACACACACACACACACACACACACACACACACACACACACACACACACACACACACACACACACACACACACACACACACACACACACGCACGCGCACGCGCACACGCACACATTCAACATGCCTGTACTTAATCATAGATGTCAGCTGCCAAGTACATTTCCGTTGTGTGTGTGTGTGCGGGTGAGAGAGACAGAGAAAGTGAGACAAAGTGAGATAAGGTATTCTGTGGTCTGAATTAAGCTTGGTAGGGCATCGATACATTATGCAGTGCATTGCTACAGTAGAAGTGAATATTTCACACGTAAAGAACCACAACCCAGTGTCTCTATGTGAATCCACAAGCATAGAAATTGAATGGCAACCACACAATATGGAGTATGGGCTTGAAATTGAGTATGGGCTTGAAATTGAGTATGGGCTTGAAATGAGTATGGGCTTGAAATGGAGTATGGGCTTGAAATGGAGTATGGGCTTGAAATGGAGTATGGGCTTGAAATGGAGTATGGGCTTGAAATGGAGTATGGGCTTGAAATGGAGTATGGGCTTGAAATGGAGTATGGGCTTGAAATGGAGTATGGGCTTGAAATGGAGTATGGGCTTGAAATGGAGTATGGGCTTGAAATTGAGTATGGGCTTGAAATGCTTTTAGGTTTGAGCCCGAAGCCTGAACCTTCCTACTGTTAGATTCTTTGTACGGTATTTCTATTTTATTTTTCTCTGCCCTGTCTCTCATGTCAATTGGCTAACTTACTGTGCTCTACTGCTGAGACTTGACCCTTACATATTATACACCTTTTCATGGCAGGAATATCACTTTACAAGTCCAGCTTCTCTTTCCAAGGAGTTGACAAACCAATGACCTTGGCTTGGCTGAAAGACATTTATTTAATTTGCAAGTAGTGACCTCCTCTTTCTAACAGAGAGTAGAGCAACCCAGACCAAAGCTTTTCCTTGAACCTCTTTTTGCTCTCACACACACACACACTGACCTGCCTGAGGTCAGAGCTCCCATTATGATACAGCACTCCACACTCATTAGCATAATGGAAGTGGGTACAAATCATGGTGGTATGCTGCCTGACTAACGTTCTTGGCCAGGCATCAGTGGGACACCCATTTCAGAGGCTGGCTGCCTGGCACTGGAGCTGGTAATTATTTAACACGTGTGGAGCCCATGAAACTCTGGTATGGCTAATTTAGTGCAATTAGAAAATAGTTTTCTTATGGAAGCCCAGATAAAGGACCATAAATAACCCAGTGTTTTCTACCCTCCTGGAGACTTTAAAGTCCTGTTGACAGGTTAATGATTTCTGTTACCTTCTGGTCCCCACCTCTTCATCTCTCTCTCTCTCTCTCTCTCTCTCTCTCTCTCTCTCTCTGATCTCTCTCTCTCTCTCTATAAATCTATCTCTCTCTCTGTCTAGGTCTCTCTAATCTATCTCTATCTTGTCTCTCTCTCTCTGTCTCTCTCTCTGTCTCTGATCTCTCATCTTTGTACTAATGCTTCTCTCTAATCTTATTTGCATTCAAATGACCTCACCAGGTGGTACACCAATCAGAGGTAAGAATGCTGGGTACAGAAAAAAATGTCCACTCATGTCATCCTTCCTGTTCTCCTCCTCGTTCTCCTCCTCGTTTACCTCCTCCATTCACCTCACAATGTCCCCATCTCCAGTTCTCTGTCCATCTCGCTCTCTCGGGCTGGACTCCTTCTCTGATTCAGCGCATGACCCTTTCTAAGTCTGTCTGGTCTATAGCACCTCTAAAAACACAAACATCAAATAAAGAATATTCTAAATCCTTACTAGACATCCCATTCAAATTAAGCCCGTCTTAATGTTCACCTAAGAAAACTGTTAACGTTGTAGAAAGAAAATGATCATTGACCTGCTTAAACTGTAGATTTCCAAAACATATGATTCATATTTTGAATGGCAGCTCTATCCCATGTTTAGGTGGTGATCTCTTGGCCACTCGTTCAGGTTTTATATTCCTAGACTCCCGCGATGAGGCTGAAATGACTGTATTTGCATACCCAGCGTATGGTGGGATTGACACCTAATGTGATTAGTAGTCAGTAAAGTGTTGTAGAGGTGATCAACGCTGACCCCTGTCTGAGCACTGTCCTGAGAGGCTGTAGTCAGAGGCAGGGTGAGCAAATAGGTAATAGACTGCATCATTAAAGGTTCAACTTCCACATGTAAGCCCTTCAAGGGCAGAGTGAGAATGGAGTTCGAACCTCTTTGTTGTGGGGCTCTAGAATCTTCATGGCTGCATCTCAAATGGCACCATATTCCTAAATAGTGCCCTATTCAAAAGTCACAAGAAGTGCACTATATAAGAAATAGGGGTTCCATTTGGGACATATCCCATCTCTTTGACTGAGAAGTCGTCATATACCTCTCGCAGCTTGATTAGCTTATTTTATACAAGGTAGAATAAAATAAGCTGCTTGATGGGCTGCTCAGGCAGCTTGATGCAGCTTTTTTATGGCGACAGGTAGCCTGTGTTAAGAGCATTGGCTACCTGCCAGAGCCCTATGAGCCCTTGTCAAAAGTAGTGCATTACATGTATATAGGGAATAGGGTGTTAGAAGTGTCTAGAAGTTAAGCCGCCGGAAGGGAGAATGCTAAGAAATTGGAAAGAGAACTGTACATGGAACAGGTCTCTCATTATCATTCTAACACAATTGCATTGTGATATGGAAAGGAAATATCTTGGCGGGAAGAAAGGCTTACCTGTGTTGGGCTCAGTGTGTGTGTGTACATGTGTTTGCCTGCGTGTGTGTGTGTATGTGTGTTTGCCTTTTAGCGTGTGTGTGTGTTTGTCTGCGTGTGTGTGCCTGCATGTGTGTGTGTGTGTGCCTGCGTGTGTGTGCCTCGTGTGTGTGCCTGCATGTGTGTGCCTGCATGTGTGTGTGTGCCTGCGTGTGTGTGTTTCCCCGTGTGTGTGTGTGTGCCTGTGTGTGTGTGTGCCTGTGTGTGTGTAAAATATGTGCCTGTGTGTGTTGCCTGCATGTGTGTAAAACATTGTGTTGTTGTGTGTGTGTGTGTCCCTTCAAATGTGTGTGATTGCCTGTGTGCACTGTGACTCATGTTTGTGTGTCTGTGTGTTTGTATGTGTTCTGTGTGTCAGTTTGCAATGTGTGTGTGTGTGTGTGTGTGTTGGCTGTGTGTGTGTGGAAGTGTGTGTGTGTGTGTGTGTGTGTGTGTGTGTGTGTGTGTGTGTGTGTGTCTGTGTGGATGTGTGTGTGTGTGTGTGTGTGTGTGTGTGTGTGTGCTGTGTGTGTGTGTAGTGTGTTTGTGTGCTCTCTGGTATGGCTAATTTAGTGCAATTAGAAAATAGTTTTCTTATGGAAGCCCAGATAAAGGACCATAAATAACCCAGTGTTTTCTACCCTCCTGGAGACTTTAAAGTCCTGTTGACAGGTTAATGATTTCTGTTACCTTCTGGTCCCCACCTCTTCATCTCTCTCTCTCTCTCTCTCTCTCTCTCTCTCTCTCTCTCTCTCTCTCTCTCTCTCTCTCTCTCTCTCTCTCTCTCTCTCTCTCTCTCAACAGGTCACAAATCTTGCTGCTGTGATGGCACACTGTGGAATTTCACCCAGTAGATATGGGAGTTTATCAAAATTGGATTTGTTTTTTAATTCTTTGTGGATCTGTGTAATCTGAGGGAAATATGTCTCTCTAATGGGCAGGAGGTTAGGAAGTGCAGCTCAGTTTTCACCTCATTTTGTGGGCAGTGAGCACATAGCCTGTCTTCTCTTGAGAGCCATGTCTGCCTACATTTGGCGTTTCTCTCAATAGCAAGGCTATGCTCACTGAGTCTGTACATAGTCAAAGCTTTCCTTAATTTTGGGTCAGTCACATTGGTCAGGTATTCTCCCACTGTGTACTCTCTGTTTAGGGCCAAATAGCTTTCTAGTTTACTCAGTTTTTTTGTTAATTCTTTCCAATGTGTCAAGTAATTATCTTTTTGTTTTCTCATGATTTGGTTGGGTCTAATTGTGCTGCTGTCCTGGGGCTCTGTAGGGTGTGTTTGTGTTTGTGAACAGAGCCCCAGGACCAGCTTGCTTAGGGGACTCTTCTCCAGGTTCATCTCTCTGTCGGTGATGGCTTTGTTGTGGAAGGTTTGGGAATCGCTTTCTTTTAGGTGGTTATAGAATTTAACGGCTCTTTTCTGGATTTTGATAATTAGTGGGTATCGGCCTAATTCTGCTCTGCATGCATTATTTATTATCCTCTTTCTACCCTGTTTCTCTATCCTCTTTCTACCCTGTTTCTCTATCCTCTTTCTACCCTGTCTCTCTATCCTCTCTCTACCTGTCTCTCTATTCTCTTTCTACCCTGTCTCTCTATCCTCTTTCTACCTGTATTCTCTCTACCTCCTCTTTCTACCCTGTCTCTCTATGTCCTCTTCCTCTACCTGTCTCTCTATCCTCTTTCTCTCTACCTGTCTCTCTATTCTCTACCTGTCTCTCTATTCTCTCTATCCTCTATCATCTCTTTCTACCTGTCTCTCTATTCTCTCTCTACCTGTCTCTCTATCTCTCTTCTATCCCTGTCTCTCTATCCTCTTCTACCTGTCTCTCTATCCTCTTTCTACCTGTCTCTCTATTCTCTCTACCCTGTCTCTCTATTCTTTCTCTACCTGTCTCTCTATGTCTCTTATCTCTCTCTACTGTCTCTCTATCTCTCTACCTGTCTCTCTATCCTCTTTCTACCTGTCTCTATCCTCTTTCTACTCTCTCTACCTGTCTCTCTATCCTCTTTCTACTATCCTCTTTCTACCCTGTCTCTCTATCCTCTTTCTACCCTGTCTCTCTATCTTGCTATCCTCTTTCTACCTGTCTCTCTATCCTCTCTACCTGTCTCTCTATCCTCTTTCTACCTGTCTCTCTATCCTCTTTCTACCTGTCTCTCTATCCTCTTTCTACCCTGTCTCTCTATCCTCTTTCTACCTGTCTCTCTATTCTCTTTCTACCTGTCTCTCTATCCTCTTTCTACCTGTCTCTATTCTCTTTCTATGTCTCTCTATTCTCTCTTTCTACCTCTCTCTATCCTCTTTCTACCTGTCTCTCTATACCTGTCTCTCTACCTCTGTCTCTCTATTCTCTTTACTGTCTCTCTATCCTGTCTCTCTATCCTCTCTCTCTCTCTATTCTCTTTCTACCTGTCTCTATCCTCTTTCTACCTGTCTCTCTATCCTGTCTCTCTATCCTCTTTCTACCTGTCTCTCTATTCTCTCTCTACCTGTCTCTCTATCCTCTGTCTCTACCTCTCTCTACCTGTCTCTCTATCCTCTTTCTACCTGTCTCTCTCTTTCTACCTGTCTCTCTATCCTCTTTCTACCTGTCTCTCTATCCTCTTCTACCTGTCTCTCTATCCTCTTTCTACCTGTCTCTCTATCCTGTCTCTCTATCCTCTCTTTCTACCTGTCTCTCTATCCTACCTGTCTCTACTCTGTCTCTCTATCCTCTCTCTACCTGTCTCTCTATCCTCTTTCTACCTGTCTCTATCCTCTTTCTACCTGTCTCTCTATCCTCTTTCTACCTGTCTCTCTATCCTCTTTCTACCTGTCTCTCTATCCTCTCTCTACCTGTCTCTCTATCCTCTTTCTACCTGTCTCTCTATCCTCTTTCTACCCTGTCTCTCTATCCTCTTTCTACCCTGTCTCTCTATCCTCTACCTGTCTACCTTTCTGTCTCTATCCTCTTCTATCCTCTTTCTACCTGTCTCTCTATCCTCTCTCCTCTCTCTACCTGTCTCTCTATTCCTGTCTCTCTATTCTCTTTCTACCCTGTCTCTATCTATCCTTTCTCTTTCTACCCTGTCTCTCTATCCTTTCTACCCTGTCTCTCTATCCTCTTTCTACCTGTCTCTCTATCTCTTTCTACCTGTCTCTATTCTCTTTCTACCTGTCTCTCTATCCTCTTTCTACCTGTCTCTCTATCCTCTTTCTACCCTGTCTCTCTATCCTCTCTCTACCTGTCTCTCTATCCTCTTTCTACCTGTCTCTCTATCCTCTTTCTACCTGTCTCTCTATCCTCTTTCTACCTGTCTCTCTATCCTCTTTCTACCTGTCTCTCTATTCTCTCTCTACCTGTCTCTCTATCCTCTTTCTACCTGTCTCTCTATCCTCTCTCTACCTGTCTCTCTATCCTCTCTCTACCTGTCTCTCTATCCTCTCTCTACCTGTCTCTCTACCTGTCTCTCTATTCTCTTTCTACCTGTCTCTCTATCCTCTTATCTACCCTGTCTCTCTATCCTCTTTCTACCTGTCTCTCTATTCTCTTTCTACCTCTCTATCCTCTCTACCTCTCTCTACCTGTCTATTCCTGTCTCTCTACCTTTCTACCTGTCTCTCTATTCTCTCTCTACCTGTCTCTTTCTCTTTCTACCTGTCTCTCTATCCTCTTTCTACCTGTCTCTCTATCCTCTGTCTCTCTATCCTCTCTGTCTCTCTATCTCTTTCTACCTGTCTCTCTATCCTCTCTCTACCTGTCTCTCTATTCTCTACCTGTCTATCTCTCTATCCTCTACCCTGTCTCTCTATCCTGTCTCTCTATTCTCTTTCTACCTGTCTCTCTATCTCTATCTCTCTATTCTCTTTCTACCCTGTCTCTCTATCCTCTCTACCTGTCTCTCTATCCTCTCCTGTCTCTCTATCCTCTTTCTACCTGTCTCTCTATCCTTTCTACCTGTCTCTCTATCCTCTTTCTACCTGTCTCTCTATCCTTTCTACTCTATTCTCTTTCTACCTGTCTCTCTATCCTCTTTCTACCTGTCTCTCTATCCTCTTTCTACCTGTCTCTCTATCCTCTCTTTCTCTCTATTCCTTTCTACCTGTCTCTCTATCCTCTTTCTACCTGTCTCTCTATTCTCTCTCTACCTGTCTCTCTATCCTCTCTCTACCTGTCTCTCTATTCTCTTTCTACCTGTCTCTCTATCCTCTCTCTACCTGTCTCTCTATTCTCTTTCTACCCTGTCTCTCTATCCTCTTTCTACCTGTCTCTCTATCCTCTTTCTACCTGTCTCTCTATCTCTCTCTACCTGTCTCTCTATTCTCTTTCTACCTGTCTCTCTATCCTCTTTCTACCTGTCTCTCTATCCTCTTTCTACCTGTCTCTCTATCCTCTTTCTACCTGTCTCTCTATCCTCTCTCTACCTGTCTCTCTATCCTCTTTCTACCCTGTCTCTCTATCCTCTTTCTACCCTGTCTCTCTATCCTCTTTCTACCTGTCTCTCTATCCTCTTTCTACCCTGTCTCTCTATCCTCTCTCTCTCTCTACTCTTTCTACCTGTCTCTCTATCCTCTCTCTACCCTGTCTCTCTATCCTCTTTCTACCCTGTCTCTCTATCTCTCTCTACCTGTCTCTCTATTCTCCCTCTCTATCCTCTTCTACCTGTCTCTATCTCTTTCTACCTGTCTCTCTATTCTCTCTCTACCTGTCTCTCTATCCTCTCTCTACCTGTCTCTCTATCCTCTCTCTACCTGTCTCTCTATTCTCTTTCTACCCTGTCTCTCTATCCTCTTTCTACCCTGTCTCTCTATCCTCTTTCTACCTGTCTCTCTATCCTCTGTCTCTCTATCCTCTCTCTACCTGTCTCTCTATCCCTTTCTACCTGTCTCTCTATCCTCTTTCTACCCTGTCTCTCTATCCTCTTTCTACCTGTCTCTCTATCTCTCTCTATCCTCTCTTTGTCTCTCTATCCTCTTTCTACCCTGTCTCTCTATCCTCTTTCTACCCTGTCTCTCTATCTCTCTCTTGTCTCTCTATCCTCTCTCTCTATCCTCTCTCTACCCTGTCTCTCTATCCTCTTTCTACCCTGTCTCTCTATCCTCTTTCTACCCTGTCTCTCTATCCTCTTTCTACCCTGTCTCTCTATCCTCTTTCTACCCTGTCTCTCTATCCTCTCTCTACCTGTCTCTCTATCCTCTTTCTACCTGTCTCTCTATCCTCTTTCTACCCTGTCTCTCTATCTCTCTCTACCTGTCTCTCTATCCTTTCTCTACCCTGTTTCTCTATCCTCTTTCTACCCTGTCTCTCTATCCTCTTTCTACCCTGTCTCTCTATCCTCTTTCTACCCTGTCTCTCTATCCTCTTTCTACCCTGTCTCTCTATCCTCTTTCTACCCTGTCTCTCTATCCTCTTTCTACCCTGTTTCTCTATCCTCTTTCTACCCTGTCTCTCTATCCTCTCTCTACTTGTCTCTCTATCCCTCTTTCTACCCTGTTTCTCTATCCTCTTTCTACCCTGTCTCTCTATCCTCTTTCTACCCTGTCTCTCTATCCTCTTTCTACCCTGTCTCTCTATCCTCTTTCTACCTGTCTCTCTATCCCTCTTTCTACCCTGTTTCTCTATCCTCTTTCTACCCTTTTTCTCTATCCTCTTTCTACCCTGTCTCTCTATCTGTCTCTCTATCCTCTCTATCTGTCTCTCTATCCTCTTTCTACCCTGTCTCTCTATCCTCTCTCTACCCTGTCTCTCTATCCTCTTTCTACCTGTCTCTCTATCCTCTTTCTACCCTGTCTCTCTATCCTCTTTCTACCTGTCTCTCTATCCTCTCTCTTTCTGTCTCTCTCTATCCTCTGTTCTACCTCTGTCTCTCTATCTATCCCTCTTTCTACCCTGTTTCTCTATCCTCTTTCTCTCTACCCTGTTTCTCTATCCTCTTTCTACCCTCTCTATCTGTCTCTCTATCCTCTTTCTACCCTGTTTCTATCCTCTTTCTACCCTGTCTCTCTATTCTTTCTACCCTGTCTCTCTATCCCTCTTTCTACCCTGTTTCTCTATCCTCTTTCTACCCTGTCTCTCTATCTGTCTCTCTATCCCTCTTTCTACCCTGTCTCTCTCTATCCTCTTTTTTCTATCCTCTGTCTCTCTATCCTATCCTCTGTTTCTCTATCCTCTCTCTACCCTGTCTCTCTATCCCTCTTTCTACCCTGTTTCTCTATCTTGTCTCTTTCTTTCTACCCTGTTTCTCTATCCTCTTTCTACCCTGTCTCTCTATCCTCTCTATCTTTCTACCCTGTTTCTCTATCCTCTTTCTACCCTGTCTCTCTATCCTCTTTCTACCCTGTCTCTCTATCCCTCTTTCTACCCTGTATCTCTTTCTACCCTGTCTCTCTATTCTACCCTGTGTCTCTCTATCCTCTCTTCTACCCTGTTTCTCTATCCTCTTTCTACCCTGTGTCTCTATCCTCTTTCTACCCTGTTTCTCTATCCTCTTTCTACCCTGTTTCTCTATCCTCTTTCTACCCTGTCTCTATCCTCCTCTCTCTACTTGTCTCTCTATCCTCTTTCTACCCTGTTTCTCTATCCTCTTTCTACCCTGTTTCTCTATCTCTTTCTACCCTGTGTCTCTATCCTCTTTCTACCCTGTTTCTCTATCCTCTTTCTACCCTGTGTCTCTATCCTCTTTCTACCCTGTTTCTCTATCCTCTTTCTACCCTGTGTCTCTATCCTCTTTCTACCCTGTGTCTCTATCCTCTTTCTACCCTGTTTCTCTATCCTCTTTCTACCCTGTTTCTCTATCCTCTTTCTACCCTGTGTCTCTATCCTCTTTTTACCCTGTTTCTCTATCCTCTCTCTACTTGTCTCTCTATCCCTCTTTCTACCCTGTTTCTCTATCCTCTCTCTACTTGTCTCTCTATCCCTCTTTCTACCCTGTTTCTCTATCCTCTTTCTACCCTGTTTCTCTATCCTCTTTCTACCCTGTGTCTCTATCCTCTCTCTACCCTGTTTCTCTATCCTCTCTCTACCCTGTGTCTCTCCTCTTTTTATCTGTTTCTCTATCCTCTTTCTGCCTGTGTCTCTTTTGTTTCTCTATCCTCTTTTTACCCTGTTTCTCTATCCTCTCTCTACCCTGTGTCGCTATCCTCTCTCAACCCTGTGTCTCTGTCCTCTTTTTACCCTGTTTCTCTATCCCTCTTTCTACCCTGTTTCTCTATCATCTTTCAACCCTGTGTCTCTATCCTCTTTTTACCCTGTTTCTCTATCCTCTCTCTACTTGTCTCTCTATCCCTCTTTCTACCCTGTTTCTCTATCCTCTTTCTACCCTGTCTCTCTATCCTCTCTCTACTTGTCTCTCTATCCCTCTTTCTACCCTGTTTCTCTATCCTCTTTCTACCCTGTGTCTCTATCCTCTTTTTACCCTGTTTCTCTATCCTCTCTCTACCCTGTGTCTCTATCCTCTTTTTACCCTGTTTCTCTATCCTCTCTCTACCCTGTGTCGCTATCCTCTCTCAACCCTGTGTTTCTATCCTCTTTTTACCCTGTTTCTCTATCCCTCTTTCTACCCTGTTTCTCTATCATCTTTCAACCCTGTGTCTCTATCCTCTTTTTACCCTGTTTCTCTATCCTCTCTCTACTTGTCTCTCTCTTCTCTCCCTCCCTCTTTCTACCCTGTTTCTCTATCCTCTTTCTACCCTGTGTCTCTATCCTCTTTCTCTTGTTTTTCTATCCCTGTTTCTACCCTCTCTATCCCTCTTTCTACCCTGTTTCTCTATCCTCTTTCAACCCTGTCTCTATCCTCTTTTTACCCTGTTTCTCTATCCTCTCTCTACTTGTCTCTCTATCCCTCTTTCTACCCTGTTTCTCTATCCTCTTTCTACCCTGTGTCTCTATCCTCTTTCTACCCTGTTTCTCTATCCTCTCTCTCTCGCCTTCTCCTCTCGCTCTTTCTCAGTTTTTTCCCTCTCCCTCTCTTTCTTTTTCCATCGATCTCAGTCTTTCTTTTTCTCCCTTTCCTATCTTCTCTCTCTCTCTTCTCTCCCCATACACTGATTTTTCTGAAAGTAAGTGTCATATTGTATTTGGCACAGGTTCCATCTCAGTGCTTAAGACATGCATTGTATATTTGAATTGTGTCGTACCAAGCTGACCAGACAGCCTGTAGACCAGAGCATGGTTTACTGTGCTCTGTCTCTACGCACTTTCTCTCCTTTATTCATGATATCTCTAGGAAGGAATGCACAGGAGCAGAATCCTCTCTCCCTCTGATATTCTTTTTCTTTTTAAGAAAGGTTTAGCTGGAATCATTCTCCTGTGAGAGTCTTAGGCTATGCCACTGACTGAAATGTCTGTAGCTGTGCTTTCTTTTGGTCTCTCTCTCAGGGGCTCTCTCTCTGGGTCTCTCTCAGAGTGGTCAGGCGGGTGGGTACTCAGGGGCAGGCTGGTCAGGCGGGTGGGTCAGGGTCACACAGAGTGGTCAGGCGGGTGGGTAGGGTCAGGACAGGCAGATTGGTTTTGCAGGGTCAGGGGCACAGAGTTTGAGAAGGGTCAGGGGCACTGGCAGAATCTCTTTCCCATGCCAACATCTTCTCCGAACAGGGTCAGGACAGGTCTGTTGGTCCGGGTGGGTAGGGTCAGGACTAGGCAGATGCCACACAGACACAGGGTCACATGCTGCTCCAGAGCAGAGTGGTCTTCGGGTTCAGGGTCAAGCATGTGGTCAAAACTTTGTTCATTTTCACAGGGGGCATGGTTCTCGGTGGGTACATCCGGGGCAAATGGTCCAAACGCAGGGTCAGGGGAAAACAAAAATGGTATTCAGGTAGGTGGGTATCAGGGTCAGGGGACAGATGCAGACCGTGGTCAGGTAACAGGTTTATTACAGGGTCAGGGGCAGGCAGGATGGTCAGGCGGGTGGGTACAGGGTCAGGGGCAGGCAGAGTGGTCAGGCGGGTGGGTACAGGGTCAGGACAGGCAGAGTGGTCAGGCGGGTGGGTACAGGGTCAGGGGCAGGCAGAGTGGTCAGGCGGGTGGGTACAGGGTCAGGACAGGCAGAGTGGTCTGGCGGGTGGGTACAGGGTCAGGGGCAGGCAGAGTGGTCAGGACAGGCAGAGTGGTCAGGCGGGTGGGTACAGGGTCAGGACAGGCAGAGTGGTCAGGCGGGTGGGTACAGGGTCAGGACAGGCAGAGTGGTCAGGCGGGTGGGTACAGGGTCAGGACAGGCAGAGTGGTCAGGCGGGTGGGTACAGGGTCAGGGGCAGGCAGAGTGGTCAGGCGGGTGGGTACAGGGTCAGGGGCAGGCAGAGTGGTCAGGCGGGTGGGTACAGGGTCAGGGGCAGGCAGAGTGGTCAGGCGGGTGGGTACAGGGTCAGGGGCAGGCAGAGTGGTCAGGCGGGTGGGTACAGGGTCAGGACAGGCAGAGTGGTCAGGCGGGTGGGTACAGGGTCAGGGGAAGGCAGAGTGGTCAGACGGGTGGGTACAGGGTCAGGGGCAGGCAGAGTGGTCAGGACAGGCAGAGTGGTCAGGCGGGTGGGTACAGGGTCAGGACAGGCAGAGTGGTCAGGCGGGTGGGTACAGGGTCAGGACAGGCAGAGTGGTCAGGCGGGTGGGTACAGGGTCAGGACAGGCAGAGTGGTCAGGCGGGTGGGTACAGGGTCAGGACAGGCAGAGTGGTCAGGCGGGTGGGTACAGGGTCAGGACAGGCAGAGTGGTCAGGCGGGTGGGTACAGGGTCAGGACAGGCAGAGTGGTCAGGCGGGTGGGTACAGGGTCAGGGGCAGGCAGAGTGGTCAGGCGGGTGGGTACAGGGTCAGGACAGGCAGAGTGGTCAGGCGGGTGGGTACAGGGTCAGGACAGGCAGAGTGGTCAGGCGGGTGGGTACAGGGTCAGGACAGGCAGAGTGGTCAGGCGGGTGGGTACAGGATCAGGACAGGCAGAGTGGTCAGGCGGGTGGGTACAGGGTCAGGGGCAGGCAGAGTGGTCAGGCGGGTGGGTACAGGGTCAGGACAGGCAAGGGTCAAAAACCAGGACAATGGCAAAAGACAGTCTGGGGGAAAAGCAGGAGCGGAAACACAAAACCATTGGTTGGCTTGACAAACAAGACGAACAGGCAACAGACAAACAGAACACAGGTATAAGTACACAGAGGATAATGGGGAAGATGGGCGACACCTGGAGGGGGGTGGAGACAATCACAAAGACAGGTGAAACAGATCAGGGTGTGACATCTACCTATATATGTTTAATTTTATGGGCTGGATTGCCTGCCTTTGCAATTAGTTTATTTTAGTTTGCGCTTGTTAACATATGTAGCTAGCAACCTCTACGTGTAGCAGACCCTTTGTGTTCTAAGCTGGTAGTAACATAGGTCTTTGGATGAGAGAAGGATGGTATGACGATATGAAAGTCTGGATACTGCCAACGTGTTTCCTCATACAGTCTTGTGTGTGCATCTCAGCAGAATAAATCACAGGCACCTGTGCCGTGCTATAACCACAACCAATGTGGTTGTGACACAATGTTACATATTGCACAATAAATCACATACAGTACCAGTCAAAAGTTTGGACATACCTGACCCTTGAACGAGATGGCCGCATGAACTAAGAGCTCCGCACAAGTAGTTTCCAATTCCTAATCTTACCTCCACTCCAAGTTCAAACTCATTTAGCTTTAGTAAGAAAAAGTCATGGCGGCTACAAAAGGCGACACTACAGGTGACATTTTTACCCGGACCCGAGTTTTAGCGACGGAAAAAGCCTCCAAGAAGAAGCTAGCTTCAGAAAAAACTAGCGCCATTAGCCAGGAGCAAGAGAACCCGCTCCCCCACGATGCACAACGAATGCCAACCTCGCACTCTGTCGAAGACATCCTTTCTGAATTGAGATCCCAACGTACAGAACTAAATACTAAATTAGATGCCATTAACTCTCAGCTCAGTGCGATATGGGGCAAGGTGACAATCCTGGAAAACGCTTTGCCTTACATCAACAACAAGATAACCATAAACGCAGGGCGCCTGGACGAGGCAGAGGGGCGAATCCTATCCATGGAAAACTTATTGACAGATGCCATGGAAACAATAGCATATGCTAAAAAGAAAATCGAGCATCTGGAAGAGAAAACAGAGGACCTGGAAAACAGGGGGCGAAGGAATAATTGTGTTCTATTCAATCTGGGCGAAAAAGAAGAGGGAAACATGCCACTGATCCGCTACCTGCAAGACAAACTTCCCGAGTGGCTCCACCTGCCCACCGACAGGCCCATAGAACTCGAGAGAGAGAGCTCACCGAGCACTGAGGCCCCCACCAGCAGCCAGACAACCACCGCGCCCAATCACCATACGTTTCCTGAGATTCACCGACAAGGAACGAGTCCTACAGGCGGCGAAAAACAACACCATCACAGTGGGAAACGCCAAACTCGCTTTACACCAGGACCTGTCAGCTGGAATACGCTGAAAGTGCCAAGAATTTGACAAAGCGAAGAAATACTCCATTGACCGAGGCATCTTCAGGGGATTCAAATACCCAAACGAGCTCAGGATTCTTCACCAAGGAGCCTTGCGACACTTCAAAACTCCCGAAGAGGCAAAACGTTTTTTGAAAGACAATCCTGGCCAATGAGAAACAGACCAATGACTAAATGTGATTAATGCCATTACTAAAGGAGGTAAGACGACATATAGCCGATATCCAGAGACCCACCCCCTAAATGTCATTATAGCCGTCCAATTTATATTTATTTTCCTTTAACTGAGAGGGATGGGCTGTATAGCCTAAACTAGGCCTACTAATGTTTCAGCCTACTTTTATTTCCCTGTTTTTTTGTTGTTGCTATTATTACCTGGGGTTCCCTATGTCCCTTGGGGGAGGTATATGTAGGCTGGGCTATTGATTTTATTTTTCTCCCCTCTTTTACTGTGGTCTGGACGAGGGCAACTGTGTTATTTACTCAATGCGGGGTGGAGAGGATGAGGTATTTATTTGGTGGGGAGAGGGAGAAGTTGTGCGTTGCTAACTGTTCCTGGTTTTTGTTTTATTCGGAACACAGAATTGAGACTGATCGGGGGGGTAATAGATCCAACGGGATGTGTCGAGTTGTTTGGGAACTCGGCTGGGGTGTTCAGAGATTATTATTTTATGTACACCATTTATTTTCCTTTTATGTGAACGCAGCTGTAATTACTATCCACTTTTACCCAGCGATGACTTGCACTAAAGTCCGATTACTGCTCGATGACGATGACTAGTACCTTAAATCTATTGACATGGAACTGCCATGGTCTAGGGCATGCAATAAAACAAAAAAAGATACTATGTGCTCTTAAAAAGAAAAAAGCAGACATCGCGCTATTACAAGAGACACACCTCTGTGATGCTGAACATGCCAAACTCCGCAGAGCTTGGGTGGGACAGGTGTATTTCTCATCTTTCAAATCAAACAGTAGAGGCACAGCCATACTTATCCATAAAAATGTTCCATTCATAATAGACAAAAACATATCTGATCCGGAGGGGAGATTTATTTTGATAACTGGGTCACTATATGGTCAACCAATTACTATATTAAACATATACGCCCCTAACACAGATACTCCTGCCTTCATGTCAAAAATTATAACCCTGTTCAATGAGCATTGTGTCTCCTTTGGCGTGGTGGCCGGAGATTTTAATTGTACCCTTAACCCAACCCTAGACAAATCATCTCAAGTCCCCACCACAAATCCTAGATCTGCAAAGATGTTGAACTCTCTTACTAAAGAGATGGGATTGATAGATATCTGGAGAGAGAATAATGGCTCATCTATGGACTATACATACTACTCTAATGTCCATAACACCTACTCCCGTATAGATTACATTTTATCCCAAAGAGTTTCATAAATTCAGCCACTTGTACAATCGGACCCATAGCACTTTCAGATCACGCCTTTGTCCACCTCCGCTTTGACCTCTGCAAAAACATCCCGAGGTCAAAGAGCTGGAAATTCAACACCTCCATGCTAACAAATGACGAGTTCCATACATTGGTAACTACATGGATAGACAACTACACACAAGACAATAAAGATTCTCCTGTTTCTCCGGCCACAATGTGGGACGCTGCTAAAGCCACACTAAGAGGTCATCTAATTGCATATGCTTCCTCTAAGAAAAAAGCAATGGAAGCACACAGGCTAGATCTTGAGAGGGAGCTGGAATGCTGTGAAAAAATACATAAACAATCCCTAGACAGCACCTCCTGGAGTCATCTTAAAGCAGCCAAAGCCAAACTGAATTTGGACGACACTCGGGAGATAAAAAAAAGTTTTCTTTACTAAACAGAAATACCATGAGTATAGCAATAGGCTATACTTGCTTACCAATTAAAAAAGGAGCAGTCAGAGCGTACAATCATGGCTATCCGAACAGCAGAGGACGAGGTCACATATGACCCAAAAAAAGATCAATTTAACTTTTCATGATTTTTACTGCAAACTATATACCTCTGAGAGAAAACACACAGAGGCAGAACTCCACTCTTTCATAGAGGGAGTCTCGCTACCTAAACTATCAGAGACCGACCAAGAAGATCTCAACTCCCCCTTCACTCCTGAGGAGATCCTGGAGGCAATTACCTCCATGCCACCTAATAAGTCCCCAGGCCCAGATGGATTCCCCAGAGAGTTCTACAAAGCTTTTTGGCCCCAGCTCAGCCCTATCTTCATGCCAATGCTGGAGGATTTTTGCATTTCTCCCAGACTCAATGCACACAGCTCGCATTACAGTGTTGCTAAAAAAGGACAAGGACCCCCTATCCTGCTCGACCTTCCGGCCCATAAGCTTGTTGGATTTCAACTATAAAATAATTACCAAATTGCTCGCCAAAAGACTAAACACTCTTCTTCCCAAAATAATAAAAGCGGACCAAACTGGATTTATTAGAGCCCGATACTCTTCTGATAACATTCGCCGTCTTTTTTCTATTATTGATCAAGTAAACACACAGAAGACCCCTGTCCTGCTGGCTTCACTGGATGCTGAGAAGGCGTTTGACAGGATGGAGTGGAGCTTTCTGTTTTCAGTCTTAGAAAAGTTCAATATGGGCCCAAATTGTATTAAATGGATCAAATCACTATACTCTCATCCAAATGCCATGGTGACTACTAATGGACTGAACTCTGACAGATTCCCTCTGGAACGGGGCACAAGACAAGGGTGCTCGCTGTCCCCGCTGCTCTACTTGTTGGGGGCGGAGCCTCTGGCAGAGCTGATAAGGAGCAATCCAAGTATTATGGGTGTTTCTGCAGGTGGCCTGCAGCACAAGATTTCGCTTTACGCGGATGATGTCTTGCTCTACATATCCAACCCTGAGAAATCCCTCCCTCTCATTTTAGACACAATTGCTCAGTATGGCAAGTTTTCAGGTTATAAGATCAATTTTAACAAATCCACTGTCTTCCCTCTCAATATTACACTCACCAGCTCTATCAAATCAAATCAAATCAAATTTTATTTTTATAGCCCTTCGTACATCAGCTGATATCTCAAAGTGCTGTACAGAAACCCAGCCTACACCCCAAACAGCAAGCAATGCAGGTGTAGAAGCACGGTGGCTAGGAAAAAATCCCTAGAAAGGCCAAAACCTAGGAAGAAACCTAGAGAGGAACCAGGCTATGTGGGGTGGCCAGTCCTCTTCTGGCTGTGCCGGGTGGAGATTATAACAGAACATGGCCAAAATGTTCAAATGTTCATAAATGACCAGCATGGTCGAATAATAATAAGGCAGAACATTTGAAACTGGAGCAGCAGCACAGTCAGGTGGACTGGGGACAGGAAGGAGTCATCATGTCAGGTAGTCCTGGGGCACGGTCCTAGGGCTCAGGTCCTCCGAGAGAGAGAAAGAAAGAGATAATTAGAGAGAGCATATGTGGGGTGGCCAGTCCTCTTCTGGCTGTGCCGGGTGGAGATTATAACAGAACATGGCCAAGATGTTCAAATGTTCATAAATGACCAGCATGGTTGAATAATAGTAAGGCAGAACAGTTGAAACTGGAGCAGAAGCATGGCCAGGTGGACTAGGGACAGCAAGGAGTCATCATGTCAGGTAGTCCTGGGGCATGGTCCTAGGGCTCAGGTCAGTTGAAACTGGAGCAGCAGCATGGCCAGGTGGACTGGGGACAGCAAGGAGTCATCATGTCAGGTAGTCCTGGGGCATGGTCCTAGGGCTCAGGTCCTCCGAGCGAGAGAAAGAAAGAAGGAGAGAATTAGAGAACGCACACTTAGATTCACACAGGACACCGAATAGGACAGGGGAAGTACTCCAGATATAACAAACTGACCCTAGCCCCCCGACACAAACTACTGCAGCATAAATACTGGAGGCTGAGACAGGAGGGGTTAGGAGACACTGTGGCCCCATCCGAGGACACCCCCGGACAGGGCCAAACAGGAAGGATATAACCCCTATGAAGACACTTTGTCCTTTCCAATGGAAAACACAGGGGTTTCAATACCTCGGGATCTTCATAACACCAGATCTGAATAGCCTTTTTAAGGAAAATTATCTTCCACTCCTGGATCGAATCAAGAACGATCTCCAAACCTGGATCTCCCTCCCAATTAGCTTAGTAGGAAGAATTAATGTAATCCGTATGAACGTCCTCCCTAGACTGAACTACTTATTTCAGATGCTCCCATGCTATCTCCCAGTTTCCTTCATCAAAACAACTAACCAAAGCATCACCAAATTTATATGGGGCAATAAAAAACCTAGGATCAAGTTTTCCACTTTATCAAAACCTGAATCTAAAGGTGGTCTTGCCCTTCCCTCCCTTCAATTGTTCTACTGGTCTGCCCAAATCCGCAACATGCTAACATGGATCACAAACAGACAAGAGTCAACGTGGATTCAGATACAAGCCCAATCCTGTGGTTCACTGCCCTTAAGCTCAAATATATTCATTAATAACTTTAGTGAAGTGGGCAACATAGCCAAAACATTTGCGATTTACAGCACCCTACTAGCGTGGAGGGACTGTAAGAAATACCTGGGCATTTCCTCCCAAATATGTTCTCACTCGCCTATAGTAGGCAACCCAGACTTGCCAAAAGCCCTGAGGGATGCCAACTTTAATCTTTGGCATACTCTAGGAATCAGGACCTTTTCAGACCTATTTCATCAGAAAACCACTACACTGAAATCCTTTCAAGAGCTCTGCAGTGAATTCGATGTGCCAAGATCCCATTTTTTAAAATATCTTCAAATTAGACGTAATTTCCTCATTTACCTCCAAGAGGTTTAGAACTCAGTTGAATGAAGTTGAAACCCTTCTTGTCACAGCACAATCCATTAAAGGCAAAATATCTTACATCTATAGACTCCTTTCTGAGAAAGGAAGCTCCTCCTTTACTCCTTTGAAAATAATCTGGGAAAAGGACCTTGGTCTGACTATCAGTGATGAGTTATGGGCGGAGGTTTGCGACAGGGTATACTGCTCCTCTACCAGTGTAAATATGAAAGAATCTAATTACACATTTTTGTACATATTTTATTATACTCCTTTGAGACTCCATAGAATGAAAACAGATATGTCTCCTAACTGTAAAAGATGTACCTCTGAAAGTGGAACCTATATGCATGTATTTTGGAGCTGTAGGGAGATTGCCAGATTCTGGCAATCTGTACATACTGCTGCACAGAAAATACTAGAGGTACAGTTTGATATGACCCCGTGTATCTATCTTCTTAATGCCCAGCAGGACTTTGTTCTTGATCCTGACAGAGAAAATTTGCTTATGACTATTACATACTTTGCTAAGAAATGTATTCTTCTATTGTGGGCCTCTAATACCCCCCCTACATTTAAAATGTGGATTGACCAGATTGTTGACTTTCTTCCTCTTGAAAAGCTCACTTATGACCTCCACAAGAGACAGCCCAAGTTTGATAGACTCTGGTCTCCACTATTCAACTATATTTCAAACTGGACAGAGTGAACGGGGTGACTAGGGAAATGTGCATGTTGTGTAAGGTGCTGTAAAACCTAAAAACGAATTATTGGCCCGTCGTCTCAGCGAATGCTTGAAATAGCTGATAAGAACCTTGATAGTGCTGCTGCAAGTGTTATATGTTTGTTTTTTGTGTGTGTTTTTTGTGTTTTTATTTTAATTTAGTTTTTGAGTACGTGTGCGTATGTATGTGTGTGTATGTGCGTATGTATGTATGTATGTATGTATGTATGTATGTATGTATGTATGTATGTATGTATGTATGTATGTATGTATGTATGTATGTATGTATGTATGTATGTATGTATGTATGTATGTATGTATGTATGTATGTATGTATGTATGTATGTATGTATGTATGTATGTATGTATGTATGTATGTATGTATGTATGTATGTATGTATGTAGGTAGGCAGGCAGGCAGGCAGGTAGGTAGGTAGGTAGGTAGGTAGGTAGGTAGGTAGGTAGGTAGGTAGGTAGGTAGGTAGGTAGGTAGGTAGGTAGGTAGGTAGGTACGTAGGTACGTAGGTACGTAGGTAGGTAGGTAGGTAGGTAGGTAGGTAGGTAGGTAGGTAGGTAGGTAGGTAGGTATGTATGTATGTATGTATGTATGTATGTATGTATGTATGTATGTATGTATGTATGTATGTATGTATGTATGTATGTATGTACCAAGGAAAATATATAGATTAAGAAAAATAAATGCTTTTATTTGACTTTATCATTCATTTTAATTGTATTTTTATTTTTTCAAATGTATTATTATTTTTTGACTTTTTATTTTTTTAAAGCCTGTCACATCTGTGAATATGTAATGTGTTTTGTTGGTTGATTGAAAAACAAGAAAACTTAATAAAACTTTAAATTGAAAAAAAAAAGTGTGGACACACCTACTCATTCAAGAGTTTTTCTTTATTTGTACTATTTTCTACATAGTAGAATAAGAGGTCCAAACTATGAAATAGCAGATATGGAATGATGTAGTAACCAAAAAAGTGTTAAACAAATCAAAATATTGTAACGGTGTTCGTCTGTTGAAAGAAGAGAGTCGGACCGAAGCGCAGCGTGTAGGTTACTCATGACTTTAATGAAAGAAAAGACGGTACAAGAAATAACTGAAAATACAAAAACAACAAACGAAACGTGAAACTAATTACAGCCTATCTGGTGAAACATCACAAAGACAGGAACAAACACCCACGAAATACAAAGCGAAACTGAGGCTGCCTAAATACGGTTCCCAATCGGAGACAACGATAAGCACCTGACTCTAATTGAGAATCGCCTCAGGCAGCCAAACCTATACCACACCCCTAATCAGCCGCAATCCCAAATAATACAAACCCCAATACGAATACAACATATAAACCCATGTCACACCCTGGCCTACCCAAACATATAACAAAAACACAAAATACAATGACCAAGGCGTGACAAATATATTTTAGATTTTAGATTCTTCAAAGTAGCCACCCTTTGCCTTGAGGACAGCTTAGTACACTCTTGGCATTCTCTCAACCAGCTTCATGAGGAATGCTTTTCCAACAGTCTTGAAGCAATTCCCACATATGCTTGGCAAATGTTGGCTGCTTTTCCTTCACTCTGTGGTCCAACTCATCCCAAACCATCTCAAATGAGTTGAGGTAGGGTGATTGTGGAGGCCAGGTCATCTGTCATCACTCTCCTTCTTGGTCAAATAGCCCTTTCACAGTCTGGAGGTGTGTGTTTTGGATCATTGTCCTGTTGAAACACAAATGATAGTCCCACTAAGTGCAAACCAGATGGCATGGCATGGCATATCACTGCAGAATGATAACAGCTTTGACACCCTTGATATTCTCTCAACCAGCTTCGTGAGGTAGTCACCTGGAAAGCATTTCAATTAACACATGTGCCTTGCTAAAAGTTCATTTGTGGAATATCTTTCCTTTTCCTACTTTGAAAATCTCAAATATAAAATTCATTTTGGTTTGTTTAACACTTTTTTGGTAACTACAGTGCCTTGCAAAAGTATTCACACCCTTAATATTTTTCCTAATGTGTTGCATTACAGCCTGTAATTTAAATAGATTTTTATTTGGATTTCATGTAATAGACATACACAAAATAGTGAAATTAAAATAAATAAATAAATATAAATCTGGTGCAAACAATTACCTTCAGAAGTCACAGAATTAATTAAATAAAGTCCACCTGTGTGCATTCTAAGTGTCACATGATCTTTCACATGATCTCAGTATATACTGTATACACCTGTTCAGAAAGACCCCAGAGTCAGCAACGCCACTAAGCAAGGGGCACCAACAAGCAAGCGGCACCATGAAGACCAAGGAGCTCTCCAAACAGGTCAGGTTCAAAGTTGTGGAGAAGTACAGATCATGGTTGGGTTATAAAACAATATAAATATCAGAAACTTTGAACATCCCACAGAGCACCATTAAATCCAATATTAAAAAATGGAAAGAATATGGCACCACAACAAACCTGTGAAGATAGGGCTGCCCACCAAAACTCACAGAACAGGCAAAGGGGCAGTAATCAGAGAGGCAACAAAGATAACCCTGAAGGAGCTGCAAAGCTTCCACAGCGGAGATTGGAGTATCTGTTCATAGGACCACTTTAAGCCGTACACTCCACAGAGCTGCGCTTTACGGAAGAGTGGAATGGCCAGAAAAGCCATTCCTTAAAGAAAGAAATAAGCAAACACGTTTGGTCTTCGCAAAAAGTCATGTGGGAGACTCCACAAACATACATTGGGGCAAAAAAGTATTAAGTCAGCCACCAATTGTGCAAGTTCTCCCTCTTAAAAAGATGAGAGAGGCCTGTAATTTTCATCATAGGTACACTTCAACTATGACAGACAAAATGAGAAAAAAACATCCAGAAAATCACATTGTAGGATTTTTAATGAATTTATTTGCAAATTATGGTGGAAAATAAGTATTTGGTCAATAACAAAAGTTTATCTCAATACTTTTTTATATACCCTTTGTTGGCAATGACAGAGGTCAAACGTTTTCTGTAAGTCTTCACAAGGTTTTCACACACTGTTGCTGGTATTTTGGCCCATTCCTCCATGCAGATCTCCTCTTTAGCAGTGATGTTTTGGGGCTGTTGCTGGGAAACACGGACTTTCAACTCCCTCCAAAGATTCTCTATGGGGTTGAGAGACTGGCTATGCCAATCTGGAGACTGGCTAGGCCAATTGGTGGCTGACTAAATACTTTTTTGTCCCACTGTATGTAAGAAGGTACTCTGGTCAGATGAGACTAAAACTGAGCTTTTTGGCCATCAAGAAAAACGCTATGTCAGGCACGAACCCAACACCTCTCATCACAGCGAGAACTTCCCCATTCTGTGGGGATGTTTTTCATCGGCAGGGACTGGGAAACTGGTCAGAATTGAGGGAATGATTGATGGCGCTAAATACAGGGAAATTCTTGAGGGGAACCTGTTTCAGTCTTCCAGAGGTTTGAGACTCGGGCGGAGGTTCACCTTCCAGCAGGACAATGACCCTAAGCATACTGCTAAAGCAAGAATCGAAATGGTAAGGGGAAACATTTAAATGTCTTGTAATGGCCTAGTCAAATCCCAGACCTCAATCCAATTGAAAATCTGTGGTATGACTTAAAGATTGCTGTAGGAACCCAACCATCCTTGAATGAGTAGGTGTGTCCAAACTTTTGACTGGCACTCTATGTATGGAAACAGATAGGGATGTTCAGAGTTCCAGTTAGCACTTTAGACAACTTTCCTTTAGCTCAAACCATCTGGGGCATTGATCAACCCATGCATTCAAAATAACATGATAATCCCAAAATGCAGTGAATGATTTTCATTTCTCTCATACCTCTCAGAGAGTACATTCATTGATCTCCTCATCCATGCACCTCAGCCTGAGGTATTGTTCCCAGCGAAGGCAGAGGAGAATAACAGATCCAGCAGCATCTTGGGTTTGTAATTTATGAATTGTGTTTAATTTGGGCTCAGATGCATTCATCTCATTGTCAAAGGAGACAAGAGAGCTGAGCTGAGAGCATCTCTGTAGGGCAGCTGGGAATCTTAGCCAGCCCTGTGGAGGGAGGAAATGGAGGAAGATAGCCAGTGGAGAGAAGAGGAGAGAGGGAAGTAAGAGAGGGAAAGGAGAAGAGAGAGGGTTGGGAGAGAGGAGACAAAATGAGTGAGGGTTGGAAGAGAATAGAGGAGGCAGTTGCAGTCCCTCATCACACCCTCCATCGGAAGCTGCCTTCACCTGTATGGGGTGAGGAGATGATTTACTAACGCCTGGAGTCTGTTCCACTGTCAAAGGAGAGGAGAGGATAGAGGGATGGGAGAGGAGAAGAGCACACTGTGGCCCCCCACTGGACCACTGATGAATATGGTTGGTGCCTGGGAGAGAAAGAGAGAGATAGGGGTAGAGAGAGAGAGGTGGAATACAGAGGTGGAGAGAGAGAGAGAGAGAGAGAGAGAGAGAGAGAGAGAGAGAGAGAGAGAGAGAGAGAGAGAGAGAGAGAGAGGTGGAATACAGAGGTGGAGAGAGAGAGAGAGGGGTAGAGAGGGGTAGAGAGAGAGAGGTGGAATACAGAGGTGGAGAGAGAGAGAGAGAGAGAGAGAGAGAGAGAGAGAGAGAGAGAGAGAGAGAGAGAGAGAGAGAGAGAGAGAGAGAGAGAGAGAGGGTAGAGAGGGGTAGAGAGAGAGAGGTGGAATACAGAGGTGGAGAGAGAGAGAGAGAGAGAGAGAGAGAGAGAGAGAGAGAGAGAGAGAGAGAGAGAGAGAGAGAGAGAGAGAGAGAGAGAGAGAGAGAGAGAGGGGTGGAGAGAAAAAGTGTGGGAAGTAGAGAGAGGTGGGGAGAGAAATAAGATGAGATGGAAAGAGAGAGATGGAGATGGAAGGAAAGAGAGGTGGAGAGAGAAAAATTGTGGGAGAGAGGTGGAGAGACGGATGGAGAAACCCTCTTCTGTTCGTTGTGGAAAGAATCCTATCCTCAGTCTCATGGGAGTCCCACCATGTACCCCAACGCTATTACACCCATGCATGATCCCATATACACTGAATCTCAATGTAATACGATAGAGAATAGTGCTGAAATGGTGTACTGGACACAAACAAATAGTATAGACTGTATAGCTACCATCTTCAGCTTGCTTTTAGGCCAACTTTACAGTTTTAGATTATTCAAAATGATGACCTGCTGCCTTGAATCTTAATTTCAAACGAGAAACAGTATACTGGATTTACATATTGTAGACTGTAGACTAAAAATATATTCTTAGTCCTGATGTATATTGCCAGTGGTGTAAATGATGACCTGCTGCCTTGTGGAGTGTTCTAATGGCCTGTACAGTATCGAAATCAGTGGCTGCTGTGGTCGGCTACCGTAGGCTGGGTTACCCTGGCAACTGCCTGTCAATCAGAGCAACATGATGTCAGGGTTCTTCTAGGGCTGTTAACGTGACTGTATTCACAAGTCATGACTGCATTCAAATTCCATGTGACCGTTTAGTCATGGTAACTAGGCATCTCCAATACTGCACTCTGATGCCGCTGATGGCAATTAGTAGCCTACTACTACTGTTCCTCCATCAGGTCCTAATGGCCTGGTACTCAGGGTTCTACTGTTCCTCCATCAGGTCCTAATGGCCTGGTACTCAGGGTTCTACTGTTCCTCCATCAGGTCCTAATGGCCTGGTACTCAGGGCTCTATTGTCCCTCCATCAGGTCCTAATGACCTGGTACTCAGGGCTCTCCTGTCCCTCCATCAGGTCCTAATGGCCTGGTACTCAGGGCTCTATTGTCCCTCCATCAGGTCCTAATGGCCTGGTACCCAGGGCTCTCCTGTCCCTCCATCAGGTCCTAATGGCCTGGTACTCAGGGTTCTACTGTCCCTCCATCAGGTCCTAATGGCCTGGTACTCAGGGCTCTCCTGTCCCTCCATCAGGTCCTAATGGCCTGGTACTCAGGGCTCTCCTGTCCCTCCATCAGGTCCTAATGGCCTGGTACTCAGGGTTCTACTGTCCCTCCATCAGGTCCTAATGGCCTGGTACTCAGGGCTCTCCTATAGAATATGACGTCACTAGAAGGGGAGAGAAATAGAATATGATGTCACCAGAAGGGGAGACAAATAGAATATGACGTCACCAGAAGGGGAGACAAATAGAATATGACGTCACCAGAAGGGGAGACAAATAGAATATGACGTCACCAGAAAGGGAGACAAATAGAATATGACGTCACTAGAAGGGGAGACAAATAGAATATGACGTCACCAGAAGGGGAGACAAATATAATATGATGTCACCAGAAGGGGAGACAAATAGAATATGACGTCACCAGAAGGGGAGACAAATAGAATATGACGTCACCAGAAGGGGAGACAAATAGAATATGAAGTCACCAGAAAGGGAGACAAATAGAATATGATGTCACCAGAAGGGGAGACAAATAGAATATGACTTCACCAGAAGGGGAGACAAATAGAATATGACGTCACCAGAAGGGGAGACAAATAGAATATGATGTCACCAGAAGGGGAGACAAATAGAATATGATGTCACCAGAAGGGGAGACAAATAGAATATGACGTCACCAGAAGGGGAGACAAATAGAATATGACGTCACCAGAAAGGGAGACAAATAGAATATGACGTCACTAGAAGGGGAGACAAATAGAATATGACGTCACCAGAAGGGGAGACAAATAGAATATGATGTCACCAGAAGGGGAGACAAATAGAATATGACGTCACCAGAAGGGGAGACAAATAGAATATGACGTCACCAGAAGGGGAGACAAATAGAATATGACGTCACCAGAAAGGGAGACAAATAGAATATGATGTCACCAGAAGGGGAGACAAATAGAATATGACTTCACCAGAAGGGGAGACAAATAGAATATGACGTCACCAGAAGGGGAGACAGAAACTGCTGCACCGATCTGAGGTGCAAGTTGAGTCTATTCGCAGGAATGGGAAATTCAACCACCTGTAGTAACCATCTGGGGATCCCCCCAGCAAAAGGGCCCAATGCCGTGGGATGTTCAGATTTCATGATGGATCATACTGTAAAGGTAAACAGTGTTGTTTTCATTTTCCTAAATGCAAAACTAACTGGTAACAACTATTGAAACTGTCAGACTGGTCTTATAGACTTGACGTAGGATAGTAAACGTAAATCCGTGAGACTGAAATTAGTATGACATGTTAACTTTGGTATGGTTACATAAGATACAAGGTTACTTAATAAGGTATTAGGGTAAAACGAAAGGGGGTGGATGGTTGCTTGTTTGATTCGTATCATGGACAACGTTAGCATTTTAGCTAATTAGCAACTTTTCTACTATTATTTATTTATTTTTTGCTACTTTTCAACAACTTATCATGTAGTGCTTACCCACCCCCAAACCTGAACTTTTTTACCTGATATTTTCACTGTCATTTTACTTTTTATTTCTTTACTTAGCTATTGTTTACTTAATACCTATTTTTTATTTAAACATTACACTGTTGCTTAGGGCTTTGTATTCGGCACACGTGACAAATAAACTTAGATTTGATTCCCTTAATCTTAACCCTTTTAGCTAACCATAACCCTTTAACCTAACTCCTAACCTTAACCCCTAGAGCTAGCAAGCGTAAGTGTTAGCCACTAAGCTAATGTGAGCCGCAACAAAATAGGAATTCTTAACATATCATACGTTTGTACATTCGTAATCTATTGTACATTTTGGAAATTCCTAACATTGTATGTGGTCCTTCTGTAGCTCAGTTGGTAGAGCATGGCGCTTGTAACGCCAGGGTAGTGGATTCGATCCCCGGGACCACCCATACGTAGAATGTATGCACACATGACTGTAAGTCGCTTTGGATAAAAGCGTCTGCTAAATGGCATATATACATATATATACAAATAGAATATGACATCACTAGAAGGGGAGACAAATAGAATATGACTTCACCAGAAGGGGAGACAAATAGAATATGACGTCACCAGAAGGGGAGACAAATAGAATATGACGTCACCAGAAGGGGAGACAAATAGAATATGATGTCACCAGAAGGGGAGACAAATAGAATATGATGTCACCAGAAGGGGAGACAAATAGAATATGACATCACTAGAAGGGGAGACAAATAGAATATGATGTCACCAGAAGGGGAGACAAATAGAATATGATGTCACCAGAAGGGGAGACAAATAGAATATGATGTCACCAGAAGGGGAGACAAATAGAATATGACGTCACCAGAAGGGGAGACAAATAGAATATGATGTCACCAGAAGGGGAGACAAATAGAATATGACGTCACCAGAAGGGGAGACAAATAGAATATGATGTCACCAGAAGGGGAGACAAATAGAATATGACGTCACCAGAAGGGGAGACAAATAGAATATGACGTCACCAGAAGGGGAGACAAATAGAATATGACGTCACCAGAAAGGGAGACAAATAGAATATGATGTCACCAGAAGGGGAGACAAATAGAATATGACTTCACCAGAAGGGGAGACAAATAGAATATGACGTCACCAGAAGGGGAGACAGAAACTGCTGCACCGATCTGAGGTGCAAGTTGAGTCTATTCGCAGGAATGGGAAATTCAACCACCTGTAGTAACCATCTGGGGATCCCCCCAGCAAAAGGGCCCAATGCCGTGGGATGTTCAGATTTCATGATGGATCATACTGTAAAGGTAAACAGTGTTGTTTTCATTTTCCTAAATGCAAAACTAACTGGTAACAACTATTGAAACTGTCAGACTGGTCTTATAGACTTGACGTAGGATAGTAAACGTAAATCCGTGAGACTGAAATTAGTATGACATGTTAACTTTGGTATGGTTACATAAGATACAAGGTTACTTAATAAGGTATTAGGGTAAAACGAAAGGGGGTGGATGGTTGCTTGTTTGATTCGTATCATGGACAACGTTAGCATTTTAGCTAATTAGCAACTTTTCTACTATTATTTATTTATTTTTGCTACTTTTCAACAACTTATCATGTAGTGCTTACCCACCCCAAACCTTAACTTTTTTACCTGATATTTTCACTGTCATTTTACTTTTATTTCTTTACTTAGCTATTGTTTACTTAATACCTATGTTTTATTTAAACATTACACTGTTGCTTAGGGCTTTGTATTCGGCACACGTGACAAATAAACTTAGATTTGATTCCCTTAATCTTAACCCTTTTAGCTAACCATAACCCTTTAACCTAACTCCTAACCTTAACCCCTAGAGCTAGCAAGCGTAAGTGTTAGCCACTAAGCTAATGTGAGCCGCAACAAAATAGGAATTCTTAACATATCATACGTTTGTACATTCGTAATCTATTGTACATTTTGGAAATTCCTAACATTGTATGTGGTCCTTCTGTAGCTCAGTTGGTAGAGCATGGCGCTTGTAACGCCAGGGTAGTGGATTCGATCCCCGGGACCACCCATACGTAGAATGTATGCACACATGACTGTAAGTCGCTTTGGATAAAAGCGTCTGCTAAATGGCATATATACATATATATACAAATAGAATATGACATCACTAGAAGGGGAGACAAATAGAATATGACTTCACCAGAAGGGGAGACAAATAGAATATGACGTCACCAGAAGGGGAGACAAATAGAATATGACGTCACCAGAAGGGGAGACAAATAGAATATGATGTCACCAGAAGGGGAGACAAATAGAATATGATGTCACCAGAAGGGGAGACAAATAGAATATGACATCACTAGAAGGGGAGACAAATAGAATATGATGTCACCAGAAGGGGAGACAAATAGAATATGATGTCACCAGAAGGGGAGACAAATAGAATATGATGTCACCAGAAGGGGAGACAAATAGAATATGACGTCACCAGAAGGGGAGACAAATAGAATATGATGTCACCAGAAGGGGAGACAAATAGAATATGACGTCACCAGAAGGGGAGACAAATAGAATATGATGTCACCAGAAAGGGAGACAAATAGAATATGACGTCCTAAACTGACCCAACAATGATGAAGAGTGAATATGACGTCACCAGAAGGGGAGACAAATAGAATATGACGTCACCAGAAGGGGAGACAAATAGAATATGACGTCCTAAACTGACCCAACAATGATGAAGAGTGAATATGACGTCACCAGAAGGGGAGACAAATAGAATATGACGTCCTAAACTGACCCAACAATGATGAAGAGTGAATATGATGTCACCAGAAGGGGAGACAAATAGAATATGACGTCACCAGAAGGGGAGACAAATAGAATATGACGTCCTAAACTGACCCAACAATGATGAAGAGTGAATATGTTGATAGTTGATCAGATCGGTGTTTTTATTGTCTTCTCTTTACAGCAATAAATATTTGTTTTCCAAACAATGTTTTCCCGTGATTGTATTTTGAAATACTGTGATATTCCTGGCCTCTCTTCTTTTCACAGACAGTCGCAACAATAAGCTGCCAAAATTGTGTGCGCTGTCTTTCCTTCGGACTGAAGGCAATGTGATTTAAAACAATCCACTACGTCTTTAAGGTTAGACGAAGCGAATGATCCTCTGTGGCCAAATCATGCTTTACTAGCCTATTTTGAAAGATAGGCTATATATTATTTTGGCAATTTAATTCAATTTACTTTAGGGAAAGCTTCCCCTAGCCTTATGAACTGCACTTGCATATTAAAAATGTAATCGCACGTAACCAACCGTTTGCTATTCCAGGCTACGGGTTACATGGTTTTTTTTGTGGGCCATTCCAAATATACAATTATTCCACACATATATTAGTAGGCTGGCTATATGTAAAGAACAGATTCAATTAAGAATAGTCTGATGGGTGAGAATATTATCAAGTGCTTGCCAAATTGTGAATGAGAGACTGATGAAGTGTTTGCAGCCTGCAGAAGAAATAGAGTAGAGCTCATGCCATTCATTCAACTTTTTTCAAATCATCATTAGTCGCATCATGCAGCCTTAGAATGTATAAATAAAATCTAAATATGTAACCTAACGTTTGTATCACAACAAATGTCGCATAAATAACCAAATGAAGCCTATAGGAGCACCTGTTTCTTTGTTAGCCGCTCAACACAGAAGAGCCACGTGCACACTCCCTCAAATCGTTTGAGGTAAATATCCTTTCTGTTTTATTCAGCTATTTTCAGTTGTAGGCCTATTTTTAAAACTTTAAAATAATATAAAATAATTCCACGGAATTCTAATCAAATCTTGTCTGCTAAATGAACTAGTGTAGCCCACAACCATATGGCATAAGAACAACTCAGAATATGCTATTCTGTTCTTCTGAAATAGACTACAGTTTCTTCATATCATGTTTCTTTAGACCTGTCTAAAAAATATAATGGATTTATTGTGAAGGTGTAGCGTGAAGGTGTTTGGAAGGTCTGCATCAGTGGCTTGTAGGCTATGGGTGGAAACCCGGAGATGCTAAATGTGTTTATTAACGGTCAATTACCATGAAACCGGCAGTTATTTGCATGACAATCACTGACTGACAAAATGTTATGACTGCTCCAGCCCTGTGTCCGTCCAGCCCTAATCACCACATACAGGACTGCCTGCGAGGTTGGTGCAATTTACAGCACAGAAAAACACACAGGCAGGCAGGGTAGGCAGGCAGCCAATCCAAAACCTCACGTATGTTTTTACCAAAGCTGAGGGCTGGGGCTTGAGGCTTCCCATAGCGCCTGTGTGCTCAACAGCCATCTGCTTCAATGAGCATCACGTGGAACTGAACACACCAGCCAGCTACCGACCTGGTACAGGGTACAACTAAGCCCTAACATGAACAGCTTTCAAGGAGAGTGTTTAATGTGGAAGAAGAGAGGAGCCGGCATGTTGGTCATGTTAGTCATGTTGGTCATGTTGGTCTTGTTAGTCATATTAGTCATGTTGGTCATGTTGGTCTTGTTAGTCATATTAGTCATGTTGGTCATGTTGGTCTTGTTGGTCATATTAGTCATGTTAGTCATGTTGGTCATGTTGGTCATGTTGGTCATGTTAGTCATGTTGGTCATGTTGGTCTTGTTAGTCATATTAGTCATGTTGGTCATGTTGGTCATATTAGTCATGTTGGTCATGTTGGTCATCTTGGTCATGTTAGTCATGTTGGTCATGTTAGTCATGTTGGTCATGTTGGTCATGTTGGTCATGTTAGTCATGTTGGTCATGTTGGTCATGTTGGTCATGTTAGTCATGTTGGTCATGTTGGTCATGTTGGGCATGTTAGTCATGTTGGTCATGTTGGTCATCTTGGTCATGTTAGTCGTGTTAGTCATGTTGGTCATGTTGGTAATGTTAGTCATGTTGGTCATGTTGGTCATGTTGGTCATGTTAGTCATGTTAGTCATGTTGGTCATGTTGGTCATGTTGGTCGTGTTAGTCATGTTGGTCATGTTGGTCATGTTGGTCATGTTGGTCATGTCATGTTGGTCATGTTGGTCATGTTGGTCATGTTAGTCATGTTGGTCATGTTGGTCATCTTGGTCATGTTAGTCGTGTTAGTCATCATGTTGGTCATGTTGGTCATGTTGGTTATGTTAGTCATGTTGGTCATGTTGGTCATGTTGGTCATGTTGGTCATGTTGGGCATGTTGGTCATGTTGGTCATGTTGGTCATGTTGGTCATGTTGGTCATGTTGGTCATGTTGGTCATGTTGGTCATGTTGGTCATGTTAGTCATGTTGGTCATGTTGGTCATGTTGGTCATGTTGGTCATGTTGGTCATGTTGGGCATGTTGGTCATGTTAGTCATGTTGGTCATGTTGGTCATGTTGGTCATGTTGGTCATGTTGGTCATGTTGGTCATGTTGGTCATGTTGGGCATGTTGGTCATGTTAGTCATGTTGGTCATGTTGGTCATGTTAGTCATGTTGGTCATGTTGGTCATGTTAGTCATGTTGGTCATGTTGGTCATGTTGGTCATGTTGGTCATGTTGGTCATGTTGGTCATGTTGGTCATGTTGGTCATGTTGGTCATGTTGGTCATGTTGTCATGTTGGTCATGTTGGTCATGTTGGTCATGTTGGTCATGTTAGTCATGTTGGTCATGTTAGTCATGTTGGTCATGTTGGTCATATTAGTCATGTTGGTCATGTTGGTCATATTAGTCATGTTGGTCATATTAGTCATGTTGGTCATGTTGGTCATGTTGGTCATGTTGGTCATATTAGTCATGTTGGTCATGTTGGTCATGTTAGTCATGTTGGTCATGTTGGTCATGTTGGTCATGTTGGTCATGTTGGGCATGTTGGTCATGTTGGGCATGTTGGGCATGTTGGTCATGTTGGTCATGTTGGGCATGTTGGTCATGTTGGGCATGTTGGTCATATTAGTCATGTTGGTTATGTTGGTCTTGTTGGTCATGTTGGTCATGTTAGTCGTGTTGGTCATGTTGGTCATGTTAGTCATGTTGGTCATGTTGGTCATGTTGGTCATGTTGTCATGTTGGCATGTTGGTCATGTTGGTCTTGTGGTCATGTTGGTCATGTTGGTCATGTTGGTCATATTAGTCATGTTGGTCATGTTGGTCATATTAGTCATGTTGGTCATATTAGTCATGTTGGTCATGTTGGTCATGTTGGTCATGTTGGTCATATTAGTCATGTTGGTCATGTTGGTCATGTTAGTCATGTTGGTCATGTTGGTCATGTTGGTCATGTTGGTCATGTTGGGCATGTTGGTCATGTTGGTCATGTTGGGCATGTTGGTCATGTTGGTCATGTTGGGCATGTTGGTCATGTTGGGCATGTTGGTTATGTTGGTCATGTTGGTCATGTTGGTCATGTTGGTCATGTTGGTCATGTTGGTCATGTTGGTCATGTTGGTCATGTTAGTCATGTTGGTCATGTTGGGCATGTTGGTCATGTTGGTCATGTTGGGCATGTTGGTCATGTTGGGCATGTTGGTCATGTTGGTCATGTTGGTCATGTTGGTCATGTTAGTCATGTTGGTCATGTTGGTCATGTTGGTCATGTTAGTCATGTTGGTCATGTTGGTCATGTTGGTCATGTTAGTCATGTTGGTCATGTTGGGCATGTTGGGTTAGTCATGTTGGTCATGTTGGTCATCTTGGTCATGTTGGTCATGTTGGTCATGTTAGTCATGTTGGTCATGTTGGTCATGTTGGTAATGTTAGTCATGTTGGTCATGTTGGTCATGTTGGTCATGTTGGTCATGTTAGTCATGTTAGTCATGTTGGTTGGTCATGTTAGTCATGTTGGTCATGTTGGGCATGTTGGTCATGTTGGGCATGTTGGGCATGTTGGTCATGTTGGTCATGTTGGTCATGTTGGTCATGTTGGTCATGTTAGTCATGTTGGTCATGTTGGTCATGTTGGTCATGTTGGGCATGTTGGGCATGTTGGTCATGTTGGGCATGTTGGTCATGTTGGTCATGTTGGTCATGTTAGTCATGTTAGTCATGTTGGTCATGTTGGGCATGTTGGTCATGTTGGGCATGTTGGGCATGTTGGTCATGTTGGTCATATTAGTCATGTTGGTTATGTTGGTCATGTTGGTCATGTTGGTTATGTTAGTCGTGTTAGTCATGTTAGTCATGTTGGTCATGTTGGGCATGTTGGTCATGTTGGTCATGTTAGTCATGTTGGTCATGTTGGTCATGTTAGTCATGTTAGTCATGTTGGTCATGTTAGTCATGTTGGTCATGATGGCCATGTTGGTCATGTTGGGCATGTTGGTCATGTTAGTCATGTTGGTCATGTTGGTCATGTTAGTCATGTTGGTCATGTTGGTCATGTTGGGCATGTTGGTCATGTTGGTCATGTTGGTCATGTTGGTCATGTTAGTCATGTTGGTCATGTTGGTCATGTTAGTCATGTTGGTCATGTTAGTCATGTTGGTCATGATGGCCATGTTGGTGGAGGGATGGAGGGATCCAGACCAGCTCGCTCCTCTGCTCTGAAGTGTATTCAGCAGAACCAGAATTGATTTTCTTTTTCTTTTTAAGAAAGGTTTAGCTGGAATCATTCTCCTGTGAGAGTCTTAGGCTATGCCACTGACTAAAATGTCTGTAGCTGTGCTCTCTCTCTCTCTCTCTCTCTCTCTCTCTCTCTCTCTCTCTCTCTCTCTCTCTCTCTCTCTCTATATATATATATATATATATATATATATATATATATATATATATATATATATATATATTTTTTCTCTGCTTATAAAAGCTGTGCTCCTCATTCCCTCTCCTCTCGTTCTCTCTGAAGCCAGCCTGTGCTGCTGCTTACAGAAGGGATGTTTTTGGATTCTTTTCACTACTGATTCTTGCAAAAAGAGTAGACAAGGCTTTGGGCTTTGCGCCTTAATCTGTAATGACAATTGCAGTCGATACAATTCTGTCCTGTTAATTGATGCTATTGACAAAATCCAAGCAAAACAATGTGCATAGTATTTCATCTTAGCTTCCAACCCTGGCCAAACAGAATGCCTTTGATGGTTCCAAATGACCCTTCAGAAGGCCTTTTTAAACCAGACCAATATGTTTTTCCAATGCAATAGGCTTCTAATGAAGCTATAGACCTACACCTCCAATCCAAGCACTGTGAGTTCAGGTTTATTTCACTCTAACTGTGGTGTTCCATGTTCCAGGTGGCTGCCCTTGACAATATCATTTTGATGTCAAACGAGACCCCTGTAAATGTACGTAGGTTGTGTCCCAAATGGCACCCTATTCCCTACACAGAACGGCCCTCTTATTATGACTATATAGGGAATAGGGTGCCATTTGGAAGACACACTTAGAGTAGATTGTTATTAATGTGCAGGGATGGATATAGGACAGGCTATAGGAGGGAGACTCATGTGTTGTATTGGGGGTGTGATGTATAAGTCCCTTTAGGCCTAGAGAAGGAACCTGTCAACCTCTACATAACGGCCCTCTTATTATGAACTGAAAAATCACTGTGATCTGGTCCCTGTGTTAGACAGTAGACATACCTCACGGTCTTGCTCTGAGTGTTGTTTGTCTGTGTGGTGGTTCTAAAATCAATGGTATTTTCTACAAACTCAACGTTTCGATAATGCACCTGAATATCAAGGTCCTTCTTCTCTAAAAACAACTGACATGATACCAAATGCTCCTTTTATGCCGTCTTGTGAAGAAGCTTGAACGTTGGTATAGGGATCGAAGCACTTATGTGGCTGTTCTTTTTTAATCAAAGGGATTGTAGTGGGTAAAATGCTAAATCAAGTGGTCTATTGACCTAAGCAATTCATTCTTCTTTGTGCTGATGGAAATGGCTGGTGTAATGACCTTGACTCGCTTTAAAAGTTGAGCAAAAATGCTCTTCAAATCCTGTTGAAGTGAAATAGAATAGCCTGTTGAAGTGAAATAGAATAGCTAACGTCTGACTTAACTCTGTATCACTGCTTTTTCAGGTAGTCTTTTATTATTCTCTTCAAGGTTTTGCTTTGGATTTCATACTTAGTGGTGTTGGTGGTAGCAAAGCTTTATGCCCGTGGCGGCATGGTAGCCTAGTGGTTAGAGCGTTGGGCTAGTAACCGCAAGGTTGCAAGTTCAAATCCCCGAGCTGACAAGGTACAAATCTGTCGTTCTGCCCCTGAACAGGCAGTTAACCCACTGTTCCTAGGCCATCATTGAAAATAAGAATTTGTTCTTAACTGATTTGCCTAGTTAAATAAAGGTACATTTTAAATAAAACAAATGTGATGTATGATACAGTAGTTATTCAGGCGGAATGTGATGCATGATACAGTAGTTAGTCAGGCAGGATGTGATGTATGATACAGTAGTTAGTCAGGCAGGATGTGATGTATGATACAGTAGTTAGTCAGGCAGAATGTGATGCATGATACAGTAGTTAGTCAGGCAGGATGTGATGCATGATACAGTAGTTAGTCAGGCGGAATGTGATGCATGATACAGTAGTCAGGCAGGATGTGATGTATGATACAGTAGTTAGTCAGGCAGGATGTGATGCATGATACAGTAGTTATTCAGGCGGAATGTGATGCATGATACAGTAGTTAGTCAGGTGGAATGTGATGCATGATACAGTAGTTAGTCAGGCAGGATGTGATGTATGATACAGTAGTTAGTCAGGCAGGATGTGATGTATGATACAGTAGTTAGTCAGGTGGAATGTGATGCATGATACAGTAGTTAGTCAGGCAGGATGTGATGTATGATACAGTAGTTAGTCAGGCGGAATGTGATGCATGATACAGTAGTTAGTCAGGCAGGATGTGATGTATGATAAAGTAGTTAGTCAGGCAGGATGTGATGCATGATACAGTAGTTAGTCAGGCAAGATGCAGAGTTCACTCTCTTCATCATCGCCCTAACAGGTTAGACCTGATGAGTTTGATGTATATCTATGGTAGGACCACCCTCACACCCATTACATTACTGTGAATCTCTACCAGGCACTTTAAAGTCCACATACCTGGACTCGGATCCTGCACCCTTCATTCACGTCATCTGACCCTGCTCCACCCTAACAGGTGGCCAGCCATTCATCTCTGTAATGGGAGGTTAGTCTACACGTCCACATACCTGGACTCTTCATTCACGTCATCTGACCCTGCTCCACCCTAACAGGTGGCCAGCCATTCATCTCTGTAATGGGAGGTTAGTCTACACGTCCACATACCTGGACTCTTCATTCACGTCATCTGACCCTGCTCCACCCTAACAGGTGGCCAGCCATTCATCTCTGTAATGGGAGGTTAGTCTACACGTCCACATACCTGGACTCTTCATTCACGTCATCTGACCCTGCTCCACCCTAACAGGTGGCCAGCCATTCACCTCTGTAATGGGAGGTTAGTCTACACGTCCACACACCTGTAAAGTAGCACCACACCCCGCTACAGTCAATGGTCTGTCAATACTTGTCAGGAGGAAATGGTGGATCATTGACATTGCTGTATCTGTGAGGATCAGAGCCTCTCCTTTAAAATCTGTTCTGACTGACATTGCTTTTCTTCATTATTAAATAGGTAAATAGAGTAGTATGTAGGGAAACATATCATAGCCTTCACTTAGTATTTTAATCAAATTGCATTAATTGCTGCACAATTTATCTTAAAATGTGACAGATGTTGTTATCCAAACATACTAGACAATTTCAGACAATTTCTAATTGCCTATGAATGATACGCTATATTCCCCCTGCATCTGTATTTTCAGCCCTTTTTCATGGTATTCAATTGGTAGTTACAGTCATGGTCCCATCGCTGCAACTCCCATATGGACTCAGGAGAGGTGAAGGTCAAGAACCATGCATCAACCCGAAACACGACCCTGCCAAGCTGCACTGCTTCTTGACACACTGCTCGCTTAATCCGGAAGTCAGCCGCACCAACAACTACAGACCAACCTATCGGCTGCCTTCGATACTGTGAACCATCAGATCCTCCTCTCCACCCTCTCCGAGTTGGGCATCTCCGGCGCGGCCCACGCTTGGATTGCGTCCTACCTGACAGGTCGCTCCTACCAGGTGGCGTGGCGAGAATCTGTCTCCTCACCACGCGCTCTCACCACTGGTGTCCCCCAGGGCTCTGTTCTAGGCCCTCTCCTATTCTCGCTATACACCAAGTCACTTGGCTCTGTCATAACCTCACATGGTCTCTCCTATCATTGCTATGCAGACGACACACAATTAATCTTCTCCTTTCCCCCTTCTGATGACCAGGTGGCGAATCGCATCTCTGCATGTCTGGCAGACATATCAGTGTGGATGACGGATCACCACCTCAAGCTGAACCTCGGCAAGACGGAGCTGCTCTTCCTCCCGGGGAAGGACTGCCCGATCCATGATCTCGCCATCACGGTTGACAACTCCATTGTGTCCTCCTCCCAGAGCGCTAAGAACCTTGGCGTGATCCTGGACAACACCCTGTCGTTCTCAACTAACATCAAGGCGGTGGCCCGTTCTTGTAGGTTCATGCTCTACAACATCCGCAGAGTACGACCCTGCCTCACACAGGAAGCGGCGCAGGTCCTAATCCAGGCACTTGTCATCTCCCGTCTGGATTACTGCAACTCGCTGTTGGCTGGGCTCCCTGCCTGTGCCATTAAACCCCTACAACTCATCCAGAACGCCGCAGCCCGTCTGGTGTTCAACCTTCCCAAGTTCTCTCACGTCACCCCGCTCCTCCGCTCTCTCCACTGGCTTCCAGTTGAAGCTCGCATCCGCTACAAGACCATGGTGCTTGCCTACGGAGCTGTGAGGGGAACGGCACCTCAGTACCTCCAGGCTCTGATCAGGCCCTACACCCAAACAAGGGCACTGCGTTCATCCACCTCTGGCCTGCTCGCATCCCTACCACTGAGGAAATACAGTTCCCGCTCAGCCCAGTCAAAACTGTTCGCTGCTCTGGCCCCCCAATGGTGGAACAAACTCCCTCACGACGCCAGGACAGCGGAGTCAATCACCACCTTCCGGAGACACCTGAAACCCCACCTCTTTAAGGAATACCTAGGATAGGATAAAATAATCCTTCTCACCCCCCCCCCTTAAAAGATTTAGATGCACTATTGTAAAGTGGCTGCTCCACTGGATGTCATAAGGTGAACGCACCAATTTGTAAGTCGCTCTGGATAAGAGCGTCTGCTAAATGACTTAAATGTAATGTGTCGTAGGAAACACAATGCACCTGGCGACCGTGTCAGCGTGCATTGCGTCCGGCCCGTCACAGGAGTCGTTAGAGCGCAATGGGACAAGGACAACCCGGCCGGACAAACCCTCCCGTAACCCGGATGACGCTGGGCCAATTGTGCGCCGCCTCATGGGTCTCCAGGCCACGGCCGACTGCGACACAGCCTGGGATCGAACCAGGATCTGTAGTGATGCTGTGCCTTAGACCGCTGCGCCACTCGGGACTTTCAAAAGTGAAAACTTATCACTCTAGAGGCTGTAGAGGCTTTAGTGGCTACGTCTCATATGGCACCCTATTCCCTATTTGGTGAACTACTTTTGATCAGGGCCCATAGGGTTTTGGTAAAAAAGTAGGGCACTATATCGGGAATAGGGTACCATTTTGGACGCTGACAGATTATCCTAATTCATTGATCTGCTCATACATTTTGGGTAATTCCCCAGTAGTTAACGTGCTTCCTGTTTCTGTAAGAGAGATGAGAATCAGAGTTTAGCCTATCTGGACAAATCCTCCTGGCCATGCTGCGGTAATCAAGCTCAAACCGTCTGGAGAAACTCTCTCTCTTTCTCTCTCTCTCTCTCTCTCTCTCTCTCTCTCTCTCTCTCTCTCTCTCTCTCTCTCTCTCTCTCTCTCTCTCTCTCTTTCTCTCTCTCTCTCTCTCTCGCTCAATTCAATTAAATTCAAGGGGCTTTCACTCTGTCTCTCTCTCTGTCTCTCTCTCCATCTCACCTCCCCCTCTCTCTCTTTCTCTTTCTGCTTGCCTAGCACAGTGAAAATAATCACAGTTTTCTGAGGCTATATAATTGAGGGCAGCACTTGAAAGACAATAGTGAGGATTGGAGTGGCCTGGTTAATTGTGTGTGGGCGATGGATCCGTGTCCTGACTCTGAAGCGAGACTCCCTGTTTTCTTATAGGACACACACAACACACACACGTAGGTATGCATACACAAACATGCACACGCACGCACGCACGCACGCACGCACGCACACACACGCACGCACACACACACACACACACACACACACACACACACACACACACACACACACACACACACACACACACACACACACACACACACACACACACACACACACACACACACACACACACACACACACACACACACACACACACCCCTGACTCCTAAGAGAGGTGGTATTAAACCAGGTAAAGTGGCTCTGATGCGACTTATGCACCTGTCAGGAGGTAGCAACAACGCTGTGTTTATCAATACATGTTGAGTCTTCTAATAACACCTTCACACCTTAAGTCAAACACCAGCAGTATTGTGAAGAGCTCACTAATTGCTACATGTTAACCTAATGACACTGAGGAAATGCTGCAGTACTGCGGTGTGGCTTCCTGTCATAACAAAAACTGTGTTGTCGGCTCTGGAATAAACTGGCTGATGATAACAAAGACAGCTCTGTGCTAATCATATCATCTTATTCCAAGACAGTTCCTCAGGAAATGCCTCTTTTGAGTTGTTTTTTTGCTTGGTCCTTATGTTAAAAGGGAGGGAAGGAGAGAGAGAGAGTGGGGCAGTGAGAGTGAGAGTGAGAGAGAGAGAGAGAGAGAGAGAGAGAGAGAGAGAGAGAGAGAGAGAGAGAGAGAGAGAGAGAGAGAGAGAGAGAGAGAGAGAGAGAGAGAGAGAGAGAGAGAGAGAGAGAGAGAGAGAGAGAGAGAGAGAGAGAGAGAGAGAGAGCGAGAGAGAGAGAGAGAGAGAGAGAGAGGGGTGGGTTGGTGTGGCGGAGACAGAGAGAGTCAAATAAAGGGAGAGAGGGAGGGAAAAGGAGAAAGAGAGAATGGGAGTGAGAGACAGATATCGATAGAGAGAAAGGGAAAGGGAGAGATAGTATAGCAGATTTCCTCCCAGAGGGTGGTGTATCTAGCAGTAGTTGTGAGGTAGCAGTACTGTGGGGCTGTAGAGCTGACACTGCACTTCTGTCACAGCACCCAGGGACCACAGCATCCTCTTCACATTCTGGGTCCCAAATAGCATCCTATTCCCTATATATAGTGCACTACTTTTGACCAGTGTCCATAGGGTTCCGGTAAAAAATAGTGCACTATGTGTTTGAGCCATTTGGGACTCAATCACTCACTCCGCATGGCGCAGCCTGCCTCTAGCAACACTGACAAGATGTGAACACATAGACATACCGTATACCCACCAGCACACATGTACATAACTCATTCACATAACATATGGCATGGCTTTGTAAATACAGTACAGTAAAATATGTGAAATATGAAAGGCATGTGGGTTAATAGACTACACACGGTCTCTCTCCCACACACAAACAGACACCAACAAACACGCCCATGCACACAAGCACACTTAGACATACCAGCACACATAAACACACCAACACACTTAGACACACCAGCACACATAAACACACCAACACACTTATATACACCGGCACAATAAAACACACCAACACACATAGACTCACCGGCACACATAAACACACCAACACACTTAGATACACCGGAACACTTAGATACACCGGCAAACTAAGACACACCAACACACATAGACACACCGGCACACGTAAACACACCAACACACTTAGACACACCAACACACTTAGATACACCGGCACACATAAACACACCAACACCTTAGACACACCAGCACACATAAACACACCCACACACTTAGACACACCAACACACTAAGACACACCAACACACTTAGATACACCGGCAAACTAAGACACACCAACACACATAGACACACCAACACACTTAGACACCCCGGAACACATAGACACACCGGAACACTAAGACACACCAACACACTTAGACACACCGGAATACTAAGACACACCAACACACTTAGACACACCGGCACACTAAGACACACCGGAATACTAAGACACACCAACACACTAAGACACACCGGAATACTAAGACACACCAACACACTTAGACACACCGGCACACTAAGACACACCGGCACACTAAGACACACCAGAACACTAAGACACATCGGAACACTAAGACACATCGGAACACTAAGACACATCAGAACACTAAGACACATCGGAACACATAGACACACCGGAACACTAAGACATACCGGAACAGTTCGACACACCAGGAACACTTAGACACACTGGAACACATAGACACATCGGAACACTAAGACACATCGGAACACTAAGACACATCTGAACACTAAGACACATCGGAACACTAAGACACACCGGAACACGAAGACACACCGGAACACTAAGACACACCGGAACACATAGACACACCGGAACACTAAGACACACCGGAACAGTTCGACACACCGGAACACTAAACACACCAACACACTTAGACACGCCGGCACACTAAGACACACCGGAACACATAGACACACTGGCACACTTAGACACACGAGAACACATAGACACACCGGACCACTTAGACACATGGGAACACTAAGACACAGCAGAACACTAAGACACACCAGCACACATAAACACACCTACACACATAGACACACTGGCACACGTAAACACACCAACCCACTTAGACACACCGGCACACTGAGATACACCGGCACACTTAGACACACCGGAACACATAGACACACCAACACACTTAGACACCCCGGAACACATAGACACCCCGGAACACTAAGACCCACCAACACACTTAGACACACCGGCACACTAAGACACACCGGCACACTAAGACACACCGGAACACTAAGACACATCGGAACACTAAGACACATCGGAACACTAAGACACACCGGAACACTAAGACACATCGGAACACATAGACACACCGGAACACTAAGACACATTGGAACACTAAGACACATCGGAACACTAAGACACATCGGAACACTAAGACACATCGGAACACTAAGACACATCGGAACACATAGACACACCGGAACACGAAGACACACCGGAACACTAAGACACACCGGAACAGTTTGACACATCGGAACACTAAGACACACCGGAACACGAAGACACACCGGAACACTAAGACACACCGGAACAGTTCGACACACCAGAACACTTAGACACACCGGAACACATAGACACACCGGAACACTAAGACACACCGGAACAGTTCGACACACCGGAACACTAAAACACACCAACACACTTAGACACGCCGGCACACTAAGACACACCGGAACACATAGACACACTGGCACACTTAGACACACGAGAAAACATAGACACACCGGACCACTTAGACACACCAGAACACTAAGACACAGCAGAACACTAAGACACACCGGCACACATAGACACACTGGCACACGTAAACACACCAACCCACTTAGACACACCGGCACACTGAGATACACCGGCACACTTAGACACACCGGAACACATAGACACACCAACACACTTAGACACACCGGAACACATAGACACATCGGAACACTAAGACACATCGGAACACTAAGACACACCGGAACACTAAGACACACCGGAACACGAAGACACACCGGAACACTAAGACACACCGGAACAGTTCGACACACCGGAACACTAAGACACACCGGAACACGAAGACACACCGGAACACTAAGACACACCGGAACAGTTCGACACACCAGAACACTTAGACACACCGGAACACATAGACACACCGGAACACTAAGACACACCGGAACAGTTCGACACACCGGAACACTAAAACACACCAACACACCTAGATACAACAACACACTTAGATACACAGGCACACATAGACACACCAACACACCAACGGAACACTAAAACACACTTAGACACACCGGCACACTAAGACACACCGGAATACTAAGACACACCAACACACTTAGACACACCGGCATACTAAGACACACCGGAACACATAGACACACCGGAACACTAAGACATACCGGAACAGTTCGACACACCAGGAACACTTAGACACACCGGAACACATAGACACACCGGAACACTAAGACACACCGGAACAGTTCGACACACCAGGAACACTTAGACACACCGGAACACATAGACACACCGGAACACTAAGACACACCGGAACAGTTCGACACACCAGGAACACTTAGACACACCGGAACACATAGACACACCGGAACACTAAGACACACCGGAACAGTTCGACACACCAGGAACACTTAGACACACCGGAACACTAAGACACACCGGAACAGTTCGACACACCAGGAACACTTAGACACACCGGAACACATAGACACACCGGAACACTAAGACACACCGGAACAGTTCGACACACCAGGAACACTTAGACACACCGGAACACATAGACACACCGGAACACTAAGACACACCGGAACACTAAGACACACCGGAACACATAGACACACCGGAACACTAAGACACACCGGAACAGTTCGACACACCAGAAACACTTAGACACACCGGAACACATAGACACATCGGAACACTAAGACACACCGGAACACGAAGACACACCGGAACACTAAGACACACCGGAACAGTTCGACACACCAGAACACTTAGACACACCGGAACACATAGACACACCGGAACACTAAGACACACCGGAACAGTTCGACACACCGGAACACTAAAACACACCAACACACTTAGACACGCCGGCACACTAAGACACACCGGAACACATAGACACACTGGCACACATAGACACACGAGAAAACATAGACACACTGGACCACTTAGACACACCAGAACACTAAGACACAGCAGAACACTAAGACACACCGGCACACATAGACACACTGGCACACGTAAACACACCAACCCACTTAGACACACCGGCACACTGAGATACACCGGCACACTTAGACACACCGGAACACATAGACACACCAACACACTTAGACACCCCGGAACACATAGACACACTGGAACACTAAGACACACAAACACACTTAGACACACCGGAATACTAAGACACACCAACACACTTAGACACACCGGCACACTAAGACGCACCGGAATACTAAGACACACCAACACACTTAGACACACCGGCATACTAAGACACACCGGAACACATAGACACACCGGAACACTAAGACATACCGGAACAGTTCGACACACCAGGAACACTTAGACACACCGGAACACATAGACACATCGGAACACTAAGACACATCGGAACACTAAGACACACCGGAACACTAAGACACACCGGAACACGAAGACACACCGGAACACTAAGACACACCGGAACAGTTCGACACACCAGAACACTTAGACACACCGGAACACATAGACACACCGGAACACTAAGACACACCGGAACAGTTCGACACACCGGAACACTAAAACACACCAACACACCTAGATACAACAACACACTTAGATACACAGGCACACATAGACACACCAACACACCAACGGAACACTAAAACACACTTAGACACACCGGCACACTAAGACACACCGGAATACTAAGACACACCAACACACTTAGACACACCGGCATACTAAGACACACCGGAACACATAGACACACCGGAACACTAAGACATACCGGAACAGTTCGACACACCAGGAACACTTAGACACACCGGAACACATAGACACACCGGAACACTAAGACACACCGGAACAGTTCGACACACCAGGAACACTTAGACACACCGGAACACATAGACACACCGGAACACTAAGACACACCGGAACAGTTCGACACACCAGGAACACTTAGACACACCGGAACACATAGACACACCGGAACACTAAGACACACCGGAACAGTTCGACACACCAGGAACACTTAGACACACCGGAACACTAAGACACACCGGAACAGTTCGACACACCAGGAACACTTAGACACACCGGAACACATAGACACACCGGAACACTAAGACACACCGGAACAGTTCGACACACCAGGAACACTTAGACACACCGGAACACATAGACACACCGGAACACTAAGACACACCGGAACACTAAGACACACCGGAACACATAGACACACCGGAACACTAAGACACACCGGAACAGTTCGACACACCAGAAACACTTAGACACACCGGAACACATAGACACACCGGAACACTAAGACACACCGGAACAGTTCGACACACCAGGAACACTTAGACACACCGGAACACTAAGACACACCGGAACACTAAGACACACCGGAACAGTTCGACACACCAGGAACACTTAGACACACCGGAACACATAGACACACAGGAACACTAAGACACACCGGAACAGTTCGACACACCAGGAACACTTAGACACACCGGAACACATAGACACACCGGAACACTAAGACACACCGGAACAGTTCGACACACCAGGAACACTTAGACACACCGGAACACATAGACACACCGGAACACTAAGACACACCGGAACACTAAGACATACCGGAACAGTTCGACACACCAGGAACACTTAGACACACCGGAACACTAAGACACACCGGAACACTAAGACACACCGGAACAGTTCGACACACCAGGAACACTTAGACACACCGGAACACATAGACACACCGGAACACTAAGACACACCGGAACAGTTCGACACACCAGGAACACTTAGACACACCGGAACACATAGACACACCGGAACACTAAGACACACCGGAACAGTTCGACACACCAGGACCACTTAGACACACCAGAACACATAGACACACCGGAACACTAAGACACACCGGAACACTAAGACATACCGGAACAGTTCGACACACCAGGAACACTTAGACACACCGGAACACATAGACATTACCGGAACACTAAGACACACCGGAACACTAAGACACACCGGAACACTAAGACACACCGGAACAGTTCGACACACCAGGAACACTTAGACACACCAGGAACACTTAGACACACCGGAACACTTAGACACAGACAAGCAGATGATGACGCCTGTGCAGACACATCTTTAGGCACTTTTCTCTGCCTGCTCGAGCCAATCCTGTAAACAAAGAAAGGGTCAATCACAACACACACACACACACAGCTCCAAAACTACTGCATATATTGCAGAGAAAACGCCCTGTATGTAAAAATCCATTAATTCCACAAGGGCCCAACAAACAGTGACACATTACAGTAATAAGATAAATTTTGGATGAGATCAATATGCTGAGCATGAATACATCTTTCATCAGACGTTGCAGCGAGGGTTTATTGACCGCGGTTGCGTCCGACATGCCACCCTATTACCAATATAGTGCACTGCTTTTGACCTGAGCCATATGGGCCCTGGTCAAAAGTACTGTACTAGATAGGGAATAGGGTGGCATTTGGGAAGCAGACCAGAGCTGGAATTAAAGACATTTTGACAGGCACACCCTGCAGGCCGGGTGGTTTATTCTCATACCTGTCTGCTCTCACACAGGCACCTTGTTAGACACATCTGGCCCATGACAGGCCTGGGATCTGATCTCACACCAGTGCCAGGACAATGCTCCTCAATCTGGGCTGTTCAGGCTCAGTCACAGGTCTTTGCTAATGCTGTAAAAGTTGTGCATAGAGGTGATTACATCCAGAGTTATATCAAATCAAATCAAATTGTATTAGTCACAAGCTCCGAATACAACAGGTACAACCTTACAGTGAAATGCTTACTTACGAGCCCCTAACCAACAATGCGGTTTAAAAAAATACAGATACGAATAAGAGATAAGGGATAAAAGTAACAAGTAATTAAAGAGCAGTAGTGAAATAACAATAGTGAGACTATATGCAGGGGGGGGGTACCGATACATAGTCAATGTGTCGGGGCACCGGTTATTTGAGGTAGTACAGTATGTACATGTAGGTAGAGTTATTAATGCATAGATGACAACAGAGAGTAGCAGCAGTGTGAAGAGGGGGTGAGGGCGGGGGCACTGCAAATTGTCTGGGTAGCCATTTGACGAAATGTTCAGGAGATGTTCAGGAGTCGTATGGCTTGGGGGTAGAAGCTGTTTAGAAGCCTCTTGGACCTAGAATTGGCCCTCCGGTACCACTTGCCGTGTGGTAGCAGAGAGAACAGTGTATGATTTTTAGGGCCTTCCTCTGACACCTCCTGGTATAGAGATCCTGGATTGCAGGAAGCTTGGCTTCAGTGATGTACTGGGCCATTCGCACTACCCTCTGTAGTGCCTTGTGGTCGGAGGCCGAGCAGTTGCCATACCAGGCAGTGATACAACCTGTCAGGATGCTCCCAATGGTGCAGCTGTAGAACCTTTTGAGGATCTGAGGACCCATGCCAAATCTTTTCAGTCTCCTGAGTGGGAATAGGTTTTGTCGTACCCTCTTCGCGACTGTTTGTTGTTGATTTGGACACCAAGGATCTTTAATAAGCTCTCAACCTGCTCCACTGCAGCTCCATCGATAAGAATGGGGGTTTGCTCGGTCGTCTTTTTCCTGTAATGCACAATCATCTCCTTTGTCTTGATCAAGTTGAGGGAAAGGTTGTTGTTCTCGCACCACATGGCCAGGTCTCTGACCTCCTCCCTATAGACTGTCTCGTCGTTGTCGGTGATCAGGCCTAACACTGTTGTGTCATGGGCAAATGATGGTGTTGAAGTTGTGCCTGGCCGTGCAGTCATGAGTGAACATGGAGTACAGGAGGGGACTGAGCACGTACCCTGAGGGGCCCCTGTTTTGAAGATCAGCGTGGAGGATGTGTTGTTACCTACCCTTACCATCTGGGGGCGGCTCGTCCGAAAGTCCAGGATCCAGTTGCAGAGGGAGGTGTTGAGTCCCAGGGTCCTTAGCTTATTGATGAGCTTAGAGGGCACTATGGTCTTTAACGCTGAGCTGTAGTCAATGAATAGCATTCTCACATTGGTGTTCCTTTTGTCCAGGTCGGATATGGCAGTGTGGAGTGTAATAAGAGATTGCGTCACATATGGATCTGTTGGGGCGGTATGCAAATTGGAGTGGGTCTAGAGTTTCTGGGATTATGATGTTGATGTGAGCCATGACCAGCCTTTCAAAGCACTTCATGGCTACAGACGTGAAGCGCTAAAGGTCGGTAGCCATTTAGGCAGGTTACCTTAGTGTTCTTGGGCACAGGGATTATGGCGGTCTGCTTAAAACATGTTGGTATTACAGACTCGGACATTGAGAGGTTGAAAATGTCAGTAAAGACACTTGCCAGTTGGTCAGCGCAGGCTCAAGGTACACATCGTGGTAATCCATCTGTATAGATATTATATAGATATTCTTGAGAAGTAGTTGTGTTGGTGTTTATTTCAGATCTACTGGGCCATGTTAAGATCAAGGACCAGGTACTTAAGGGTTAGCTAGACTGCAATATTGTTGATCGGCAGCTTAGAGTTGGGATTCTACGACTAAATTCAAACGGAACATTTGAAGAAAGGGCTTTGCTACATCCACAGTTCTCTCTCGTCCTTACATACTTATTACAAAGATGAGCAAACCTTCTCCCTGTAGTGTAAAGCTGTATTCCTAATGGACTGGCAGAAGTTGAGTGAATAAAATCTAATTGAGTGGAAGAGTTTATAAAGAAGTCAATGATAACATGATGAGGTCATAATTGTGAGATGCAGGCAGGAAGTGGCAATAACTGGCCACAACAATACTCTGTGCTTCAGGCTCACTATTAGATTTGATTAAACTGGAAATGGAGCTCGAACTAGGTGGAGTATTTTCCCTTGCGAATAAGGTTTTTACATGGCTGGGCGGAAATGTTTACCATAGGTTTGATGAACAGTGTTCAATATATTTGTTTGAGAATTCCTGATACACAACTCCATGTCAAAATCTTCTGACATTACCCTCCAGGTTTTACATGAAGATACTCTAGTGCAGGGGTATTCAACCCTTACCCTACCTGATAATGAATTGCACCCACCTGGAGTCCTAGGTATAAATCAGCCCCTGATTTGAAGGGAAGGATGAAAAACACAGTGGAACTGTTTTCGCTCTCCATATTTGAATTGGAGCGCTGTGGTGGAATGGTTGCAACCCTCTGCATGCACAGTGCATTCTTCCATCGCATGTTCAGATAATTCTCAAGATCTTGCATACTAATGAGATGCTGCTGAGCCCACACTACTACACCATCTGAGCCAAGGACTATATGCTTTCTGGTAAGTTTTGATTACAATAATGGGTTGGGTGAATATATTTGATATGACATACATGATTTTTTTTAAACTAGTAAATAGTAGCCTATAGAAAAGTGTGTTTCAATCATTTCTAACTTGTTAACAATTTCTGCTAGTTAGTTTTTGCTACCATGTGGGGTTTAGCTTGCTTGAGCCTGCTAACTGAGAAGTGTTAATTTACTTGTTTCAATACGTTTCATTTAAAAAAAATGTAGCTTAAATCTAACTGCTTAACTATTTATCTATACATGGAATTGTATGTTTTTTTTAACTCATTTTTTCTAATCTTTACAGGAAAATGCACGGGCACTATCTGATGTGTGGGGACATTTCTCTGCAGCTAATAAAGAAGGAAAGGCTGTGTACATTTGCAAATACTGTACCAAATCATATGTGAAGAATGCAACAAAGATGCATAATCATCTGGTCAAGTGCATTAAGTTCCCTCAGTGCTCACAACAAGCAACCTCTGACGAAAGTCCCTCTACTTCTATTCGGTGTGAAAATGATGAATCAGACACCTTATCGATAGCAACAGCTCATGGTCCTCAAGGAATCATAGATTTTTTTGACTCAATGGACAAAGAGAGTCAGAGAAATGCTGATGAATGTCTTGCTCAAGCTGTGTATGTAACTGGTTCACCTCTGATGCTCATAGGCAATGTGTATTGGAAGAGATTTATGAATGTTCTTCACCCAGCATACATCCCTCCAACCAGACAGGCTTTATCTACTCATTTTCTGGATCCGGAGTTCAACAGAGTTCAAGTGAAGGTCAAGCAAATCATAGAGAAAGCAGACTGTATTTCAATCATCACTGATGGGTGGTCGAATGTTAGTGGGCAAGGAATAATTAACTACATCATCTCCACCCCTCAACCAGTATTCTGCAAGAGCACAGACACAAGGGACAACAGACACACCGGTCTCTACATTTCAGATGAGCTGAAGGCTGTCATCATTGACCATGGACCACAGAAGGGTATTTGTACTGGTGACAGACAATGCTGCGAACATGAAGGCTGCTTGGTCTAAAGTGGAGGAGTCCTACCCTCACATCACACCCATTGGCTATGCTGCTCATGCATTGAATATGCTCCTCAATGACATCATGGCACTGAAAACAATGGATAAACTCTACAAGAGGAAATGGTTAGGTATGCGATGGGTCATCAAGGTATAGCAGCAATCTACCTCACCAAGAAAAGTGAGAAGAATAAGAGCACCACATTGAAGCTGCCCAGCAACACCCGTTAGGGTGGTGTTGTAATCATGTTTGCCAGTCTCCTGAAGGGGAAAGAGTATCTCCAAGAAATGGCCATATCACAGTCTGCTGATATGGACAGCCCCATCAAGAGGATCCTCCTGAATGATGTATTTTGGGAGAGAGTGGTTAGCAGCCTGAAACTCCTGAAACCTAAAGCAGTAGACATTGCACAGATTGAGGCAGACAATGCAATCCTGTCTGATGTTCAGACTCTGCTTGCAGATGTAAGAGAAGAAATCTGCACTGCCCTGCCCACTTCACTGTTTCCACTGTTGCTCCAAGCAGAGAAACTGCAGTTCTGAAATACATCAAAAAGCGTGAAGATTTCTGCCTGAAGCCCATACATGCTGCAGCGTACATGTTGGACCCAAGTATGCTGGCAAGAGCATCCTGTCTGGTGCAGAGTTCAACAAGGCCTATGGTGTCATCACTACCGTGTCTCGCCACCTTGGTCTGTATGATGGAAAAGTTCTTAGCAGTCTGATGAAAGGCTTTGGGATGGAGATGCAATATGGCAGCCGTGCCAACATATCTCATCAGCCACCTGGTGGAAGGGACTTTGTGGATCTGAGGCTATTTCCCCTGTTGCCTCCATCAGCCTCCAAATCAAACCAACTTCAGCCGCCTCAGAGCGCAACTGGTCCTTGTTTGGGACACACACCAAAGCATGCAACAGGCTGACCAATACAAGTGTTGAAAAATTGGGGCCATCCTGGCAAATTTGAGGCTTTTTGAGCCTGACAACGAGCCATCCTCAACAGGGTTGGAAAGTGACAGTGAAGATGAGGCCTCAGAGTCTGATGTCCAAGAGGTGGACATTGAGAAGGTCCAGGGAGAAGACATGGAAGCCTGAGAGAAACAACCAAAGCTTTAGTTTCTAGACTATCATTTTACAGATGTATGTTGAAATCGTCTTTGGGAGATACGATGGATCATTGGGGATCATTCAATATTCCATTTATTTTTTTGTTCAGTGAAATCATCCCATGTGAAGAGTCAACTCATTTATTTAAAGTTCAATTCTTAACTAAAATTTTTTAAACAAATTCTTTGGAAGGATTTAGTCATTTGCATTTATGTCTACTTATGGTAAATGTTTATGTTTCTGTCTCCATATGATATGGTAAATACATCCAATGCAAAAAACATCTACATTTAAATCGTATTAATATTAATTTGCATATATTCCCATTTATTCCCACGGAAAGTTTCCACCTCTGAATTTTCCCCAAAATGTGCAACCCTACCAACTACACAGCCTTCAAGTTGTCTTCTCTCTCTTCACATGCCTCATTACAGTATGGAATAAAACAGCAAACCCTGTTTCTCCTCACCTCTCCTCTGCCTAAGGGAGTGTTGTTTCTCTCCCTCTCTCTCTCTCTCCTCTCTCTCTCTCCCACCCTCTGTCTCCCCTTGCCTACACTTCCCACACAACTCATTCAAGGTCCTGTCTTGTCTGCCGTGGCCACACAGAAACTCCATTATTCATCTCTCTCCCCGTGACCTTCTGTGTGATCAGTAGCAATGGAGGTCAGAGACTTGGCGACCCTCTTCCTTGTCTCCTTGCAATGTTAATATCAGCAGCCCGTAGCACCATGTCAAAGGTGACTTCCTGTAGGAATCACACAACTTTGTTATGCCTGTAATCCTTCCCTACAATAGGATATATATTTTTTAAAGAACACATGGTGTGACTACTCAAATGTGCCTTAAATGCTACCCTTTTCCCTTTATAGTGCCCATAGGGCTCTGGTCAAAAGTAGCACACTGTATAGGGAATAGGGTGCCATTTTGGATGCATCACTCATCCTCCCTCCCAGCCTTGCTGTAGGGTTGCAGAGACACGTTGTCTTTATTCTGTGCTGCTAACGCTTTCCCGCCCTTCTTGACAGTGTACCCTTATCTCTCCCTAGACTCCACAAGCTCCCCTTCAGTGCATATTCTAGGGGAGACAGACAGGCAGGCCAGTACTTGAAGTTAGGAGAAGCAGCTCTATTCGGGGAAATGGGAGCTAATGGTGCTCTCAGTTCTTCCAGGGGCTGATGATGCCTTCAAGCCACCTACAGTGTTACTACCGACATCACCTGGTTATTGCAAACATGCAGGTAGCTATTTTCCTGCCTGGATACCACCTCAATAATGCGACCCCTATGATTCGATTTCCATGGAAGATGTGGGTGTTGTGAGTGTGACTCACCACTGCCTGGCTGAATATCATCAGCATGGAACTTCAAGTGTAGGTTATAGTGAATGCATCCCAAATAGCACCCTATTCCCTATTTAGTGCACTACTTTTGACCAGGGCCCGATGACCAGGCCATATGGCTCTGGTCAAAAGTAGTGCACTATAGTGAATAGAGTGCTATTTGGGACGTTACCAGTGTTGCTCTGATTGCTGCTGATGAGCACATGCTGATGCCTCTGGAGAGCCTGAGAGAACCTGTTGACTGTGTGAGAGGCATTATACGTTATGATGCTGCCTGCCTGCATGGAGACAACCATGTCAATCATTTATTCTATAGTTATGGTGCTGAACACTTAACAGCTAGTCCGTTCCATGCCCACACCTCCCTCTCTCCTCATCTCAGTCCTTCATCAGTTCGGGCCGTTCCATGCCCCACCTCCCTCTCTCCTCATCTCGGTCCTTCATCAGTTCGGGCCGTTCCATGCCCCACCTCCCTCCCTCTGTCCTCAGGGGTCCTACTCAGGCACAGTCCACTCCGTAAATATACCTCCCTCCCTACCTCCTCAGGTGTCCTACTCAGGCTGAGGCCTAAAGTTGAAAGCTACTGGTAATTTACCAAAGTTACTGCAATCTTTGTTAATAGGTCATTAACAGACAACCTTTAGCAATCTATCGTAATTCCTGTAATTTAGACTTGATTATAACCACTTTAAAAGCATTTATTCATAAATAGTATTCATTCTTTATATCTGTGTTTCTAGTAGATAGACCATATGGTTCAAGAGAAAATAGCCTAATTAATGACAAAGCATCTAATCAACAATGACATTATTTCTGCAAATCTTCCAACTATTGACTTTTCTTCACAACTGCCAAAACATTAACCACAAATAAACATTGACATAGTAAAATAAATAAAAGTGTGTGAAAAATATGAAAGATATTTGATGTTGAAACCCTCATATTAAACACCTATGGTATTCACTAAGTTGATGATATTGATATTGATATTCAGGATAATATTTTACAACTTTGTCATTACATTTTTATAATCTTATTTGACTATTTCATATATTGTACATGTGATATTCCTACACAGAGGGCCAAGAGATGATTACAGAAACCTGACCAAATCTGAAGTACCCAAAAGGGCCACTATATGTCTTGTGATAGATTATATGAAATCATTGAAGATACCAAAATGATGGTAGTTTACTGGTAAACTTCAGAATGGTGAACTCCCTTTGCAACCCTACTAAGACCATTCTGTGAATACACCTCCCTCCTTCCTCACTGGGTTCCTCCTCAGGTTCATAGAACTCTGTTGTAGTTAGAGGTTTCCATGCCTCCTTACACGGAACCCAAACCGGCTGCGTGCGTGCACCATCGTGCATACATTTATTTTGTCCCCCCACACCAAACGCGATCACGACACGCAGGTTAAAATATCAAAACAAACTCTGAACCAATTACATTAATTTGGGGACAGGTCGAAAAGCAACATTTATGGCAATTTAGCTAGCTAGCTTGCACTTGCTAGCTAATTTGTCCTGGGATATAAACATTGAGTTGTTATTTTACCTGAAATGCACAAGGTCCTCTACTCTGCCAATTAATCCACAGTCAACCGAATCGTTTCTAGTCATCTCTCCTTCTTTCCGGCCTTTTCTTCTCTTGACTTTATATTGCGATTGGCAACGTTCACAAATTAGGTGCATTACCGCCACGACCTCGTTCGTCTTTCAGTCACCCACGTGGGTATAACCAATGAGGAGATGGCACGTGGGCATCTGCTTCTATAAACAAATGAGGAGATGGGAGAGGCAGGACTTGCAACGCGATCTGCGTCACAAATAGAACTGACTTCTATTTTAGCCCTTGGCAATGCAGATGCTCGTTGGCGCACGCAAGCAGTGTGGATGCAATAATTGAAGAATATAGATTTGTAAATGTATCTTGCAATGCAACGCGACTGCTGTAGTCAGCCTGTTACAGTTCAGACACATACAATCAGACACATACACACACAACATGAAAAATGGTTGGTAGACTGGGTGAATGTCAACTTCTGCCCACCCACTCCTCTGACAGCCAAGCTCTCAGGGAAGCGTGTGTGTGTGTGTGTGTGCGTGTGCGTGTGAGAGTGCGTTCATGCAATGTGTGTTTTCACATGTGTGCATGATGACTAGGCTGTTGGGCATGTGTGTGTTCCTCTGTACCTCCTCAGCCCTGTTTAGTCAGTTTGTGTGCTGAGCAGAGCTGGAGGAGAGAGGGGAGAGCAGATGCTCTGGCTTTGCCCAACGTGCCTTTACATTGACACATTTCCTTTTTTAATTCAGCTATTTAAATGCATCTCCAGTTTTTCAATACCTCCTGGGATAACCCATGAAAAATGATTAGTCGTCTGAATTCTGCTCCATGCACAATGGTACATAGGACAATAACACACACTGCTAGTCATCCTAGCTAGAAGAATGGAGAACAGTAAACATTACACAAAGTTCCAAAAGTATAAAGACATGTCAACCTTTTTCAGGACCCTGTCTTTCAAAGATAATTCGTATAAATCTAAATAACTTCAAAGATCTTTATTGTAAAGGGTTAACCTCTAGCGACACTCAATCCCGTATCCGGGAGCGTAATAATAGCCTCAAGTGCATTACCACAACGCAACGTTTCCTATTCATGAAAATCGCAAATGAAATGAAATAAATATACTCAAACGCAAGCTTAGCCTTTTGTTAACAACACTGTCATCTCAGATTTTCAAAATATGCGTTACAGCCAACGCTAGACAAGCATTTGTGTAAGTTTAGCATGGCATAATGCTATGCTAGGCTGTGCTGGCAGCAGGCAACATTTTCACAACAATAAGAAAAGCAACCAAATTAAATAATTTACCTTTGAAGAACTTCAGATGCTTTCACTCAGGAGACTCCCAGTTAGATAGCAAATGTTCCTTTTTTCCCAAAATAATATTTTTGTCGGCGAAAAACGTCATGTTTGTTCATCCTGCTTGGCTGAGAAATCGACCAAAAATACTTATAACTATAAACATTTGCTCCATAATATCGACAGAAACACGGCAAACGTTGTTTAGGATCCATCCTCAAGGTGTTTTTAACATATGTATTCAATAATATATCCGTGGAGGCAGTTGGTTTCTCATAAGAAACGATTGGAAAAATGGCTACCTCAGTATTTTACGCAAGTTTTTCTCCGGGAGACACCATGCGTCCACTCGCCCTATATGGTCTCTTACAGCCATTCTCCAATGGAAATGCCTAAAAAGATGTCACAATGCTGCAGACACCTTGGGGAAAACGTGGAAAACGTAAGCTGACTCCTAGCTCCTTCACAGCCATATAAGGAGTCATTGGCATGGATTTCTATCTGGGTTTCGCCTGTAACATCAGTTCTGTGGCACTCACAGACAATATCTTTGCAGTTTTGGAAACGTCAGAGTGTTTTCCTTCCAAAGCTATCAATTATATGCATAGTCGAGCATCTTTTCGTGACAAAATAATGTTTTTCATCCAAAAATTAAAATTGCGCCCCCTATATCCAAGAAATTAAACACTGTTTCCCATGCTTGTTCAATGAACCATAAAAAGTTAATGAACATGCACCTGTGGAATGGTCGGTAAGACACTAACAGCTTACAGATGGTAGGCAATTAACTTCTCACTTATGAAAACTTAGGACACTGAAGAGGCCTTTCTACTAACTCTGAAAAACACCAAAAGAAAGATGCCCAGGGTCCCTGCTTATCTGTGTGAACGTGCCTTAGGCATGCTGCAAGGAGGCATGAGGACTGCAGATGTGGCCAGGGCAATAAATTGCAATGTCCGTACTGTGAAACGCCTAAGACAGCGCTACAGGGAGACAGCTGATCGTCCTCACAGTGGCAGACCACGTGTAACAACACCTGCACAGGATCGGTACATCCGAAAATCACACCTACAGGACAGGTACAAGATGGCAACAACAACTGCCCATGTTTCACCAGGAACTCACAATCCCTCCATCAATGCTCAGACTGTCCGCAATAGGCTGAGAGAGGCTGGACTGAGGGCTTGTAGGCCTGTTGTAAGGCAAGTCCTCACCAGACATCACCGGCAACAATGTCGCCTATGGACACAAACCCACCGTCGCTGGACCAGACAGGACTGGCAAAAAGTGCTCTTCACTGACGAGTTGTGGTTTTATCTCACCAATTGGTGATGGTCTGATTCACATTTATCGTCAAAGGAATGAGCGCTACACCGAGGCCTGTACTCTGTAGCGGGATCGATTTGGAGGTGGAGGGTCCGTCATGGTCGTCATGGGGCGGTGTGTCACAGCATCATCAGACTGAGCTTGTTGTCATTGCAGGCAATCTCAAAGCTGTGCGTTACAGGAAAGACATCCTCCTCCCTCATGTGGTACCCTTCCTGCAGGCTCATCTTGATATGACCCTCAAACATGACAATGCCACCAGCCATACTGCTCGTTCTGTGTGTGATTTCCTGCTAGACAGGAATGTCAGTGTTCTGTCATGGCCAACGAAGAGCCCGGATCTCAATCCCATTGAGCACATCTGGGACCTGTTGGATCGGAGGGTGAGGGCTAGGGCCATTCCCCTCAGAAATGTCCAGGAACTTGTAGGTGCCTTGGTAGAAGAGTGGGGTAACATCTCACAGCAAGAACTGGCAAATCTGGTGCAGTCCATGAGGAGAAGATGCACTGCAGTACTTAATGCAGCTGGTGGCCACACCAGATACTGACTGTTACTTTTGATTTGGACCCCCCTTTGTTCAGGGATACATTATTCAATTTCTGTTAGTCACATGTCTGTGGAACCTGTTCAGTTTATGTCTCAGTTGTTGAATCTTGTTATGTTCATACAAATATTTATTTTGCTGAAAATAAACGCAGTCGACAGTGAGAGGACGTTTATTTTTTTGCTGAGTTTATATATACAGTGCTGTAATGATTTGCAAATAGTTAAAGTATGAAAGGGAAAATAAATAAGCATAAACATAGGTTGTATTTACAATGGTGTTTATTCTTCACTGGTTGCCCTTTTCTTGTGACAACATGTCACATATCTTGCTGCTGTGATGGCACACTGTGGTATTTCACCCAGTAGATATGGGAGTTTATCAAAATTGGATTCGTTTTCAAATTCTTTGTGTGTCTGTGTAATCTGAGGGAAATATGTGTCTCTAATATGGTCATACATTAGCAGGAGGTTAGGAAGTGCAGCTCAGTTTCCACCTTCTCTCTCCCTCTGCCTCTGCCTCTCCCGCTCTCTCTCTCCGTCTCTGTCTGTCTCTCTCTCTCTCTATCCTCTCTCTCTGTCTCTCTCTCTGTCTCTCTCTCTCTATCCTCTCTCTCTGTTTCTCTCTCCGTTTCTCTCTCTCCGTCTCTCTCTGTCTCTCTCTGTCTCTCTCTCTATCCTCTCTCTCTGTTTCTCTCTCTGTCTCTATCCGTCTCTCTCTGTCTGTCTGTCTCTCTCTCTCTCTATCCTCTCTCTCTGTCTCTCTCTCTGTCTCTCTCTCTATCCTCTCTCTCTGTTTCTCTCTCCGTTTCTCTCTCTCCGTCTCTCTCTGTCTCTCTCTGTCTCTCTCTCTATCCTCTCTCTCCGTTTCTCTCTCCGTTTCTCTCTCACTATCGTTCTCTCTGTTTCTCCCTCACTCTATCGTTATCTCTGTTTCTCTCTCACTCTATCGTTATCTCTCTGTCTCTCTCTCACTCTCAGGATCTTTATATAGCACCATTTCATTCCATTTAAAGGCTGTTTTTAACCCTAGCCCTCCAGTAATGAAAGGTCTCTGTGAACACTCGTCTTTTAGTGGCACATAGCGAGTTAATAGCCACTCAACATAATGGCGAGAATTAAGGACGACATTAGCTAGCTTGTGAGTGTGCCTATTTACAGTTCCCCAAATGTATGTGTGTGTGTGTGTGTGTGTGTGTGTGTGTGTGTGTGTGTGTGTGTGTGTGTGTGTGTGTGTGTGTGTGTGTGTGTGTGTGTGTGTGTGTGTGTGTGTGTGTGTGTGTGTGTGTGTGTGTGTGTGTGTGTGTGTGTGTGTGTGTGTGTGTGTGTGTGTGTGTGTCCATCTATTATTCAATTCAATGCAATTGTTTGATCACGTATCCTTGCTTTAGTAGGTTGCAGCATAACTGTAGGCATGGGAGGTAGTGTTCCTCTTCACAGATGACTGGATTTCCTCCTGACACATTGTTTTTGAAAGCATGATTATGAGACGGTCATTAACCAGCCCTTCACGCTACTTATCAAGCGGACCTGTGTGTTTGCGTGTGTGTGTGTGTGTGTGTGTGCATGTGCGTCTGCGTTAGTGTGTGCCTGAGTCAGCGTTTCCGTTAGGAAAATGAGGCGCCTGACGTGACCAGCAGCATTTTAATTTAACGGACATTTGAGAAAATGACTGGGCCCATATGCATTGGGTGCGTAACCTGATGAAGTCGTCCACCACGGTGCTCAGAATGACAGAAATCACATGTAGATTATGGTAATTCATCTTAACAGAACATGCAAGTCGAGGATGCAATGACGTGTGTTGTTCTTACCGTGCACTTTGAAGAGTTTAGAATAACTGTCCACATTTACTTTTCCTCACAAACAAGACGAGTAACAAACAGAAGAATCACTATCTTATGTCAATCTACTATCCCCCATAGTAGGAAGAATTCACCTATTCTATTGGTCAGCTTGTCGAGAAAGAAATAGGGAC